>NW_020838078.1:644144-1006390 GCF_003676395.1 Aethalodelphis obliquidens | reverse complement strand
TGCAGCTTACAATTAGTGTTCTGAGAAACACCCTTGTGTGTGTGTGTGTGTTGTGTGTGCGTATAAATCAGCTCTTTCGTTTTATTTTTTATTGATATATGCACCATTTAAACCATTATATTAGTTACAGGTGTACAATCAAATGATTTGATATTTGTATATGTTGTGAAATGATCACCACTATGAGTCTAGTTACAACATCCATCACCACACAGTTACAATGTTTTTCTTGTGATGAGAACTTTTAAGATCTACTCTCTAAGTGACTTTCAACACACAATACAGTATTATTAGCTATAGTCACCACGCTGTACATTACATCCCAGGACTTATTTATTTTAGAACTGGAAGTTTGTACCTTTTGGCCACTTTCACCCATTTCACTCAGCCCCATCCCTGCCTCTGGCAACCACTAATCTGTTTTCTACATGCATAAGTTTGTTGTTTTTCAATTGATTTTCAAATATTGATATTACCTTACATTATGAGAACAAACCCTTTTTGGTTTTGTTATGTATAACCCTTTTATAGATCATTGGACTTCATTTTTCAATTTTCCTGAAATTTGCATCAACGTTTATGAGCACCATGTGTCTGTAATGATCCTTCTTACATACTTAATAGAATTTATTGTGAATCTATCTGCGCCTGCAGTTTTCTTTTTAAGAAGGTGTTTATTTATAATTAATTTCTTTTAAAGGCTAGAAGGCTATTTATATTTCCCATTTACTTCCATTTTATTTATGATAATTTGTATTTTCTAGGAAGTTAAACATTTCAACTACATTTTTCATTCTTGATATTGGTTAGTTGAGAAATCTCCATTTTCTTTTTTCAGTGAAACATACTAGAAGTTTACCTGAATTATTAATCCTACTAAAGAACGAGCCTCTGGCTATTCTACTTGTTATATGTTTGCTTTCTTTTATTAATTTCTGTTCTTATTTTTGTTATTTCCTTCCACATATATTCTTTTGGCTAAATTTGTTGTCAATTTTGTAATGTAATGTACATTTGTAATTACCCAAATTTAGTGATTGTATCAGAAATAATATTACTTTCTCACTTTCTAATATATTCATTTCAAGCTACAAAATTTTCTGCAAGCATTGCTTTCCACCCAGCGCACAAACTTTTATATAAGCAAACTCATTATTATTCAAAGCATAGTATTTTCTGATTGCTTTTGTGATTTTTTTCATTGACCTGTGGGTGATTTAGAAATATAATTATTAATATCCCGACCTATAAATTATTTTTCTAATTTTTTTTATTGATTTCTGGCTCAATTTCAGTCTGGGGTCGGAGAATATACTCTGAATTATTTCAATCCTTTGAAATTATTAGACATCATTAGGCCCAATATGTAAATTGTAATAAGTGTCTGGTGTGCAATTTTCACAGACTAGATTTGGTGAATGTAGTGTTTTTATTACACAGTTAGATCAGCAGTATTAATAGCGTATCACAATCTATCACTTTACTGGGTTTTCCCCCCCTTTGCTTATTCAATCAATTACATCCACACCCTCTAGTAGCCATAAATATTAATGCACTTTATAACGTTCTTGTGGGAAACCAACATTTGTCCGGTCAGTCGTGCGTGATTGCTCACAATTCTCTTTAATAATTGCCTGAATGTTTTGGAGGAGGAAAGAAACAGGGCAAATAACATGGAAAACTATATGAGTATATTTATGTTTTAAAATATAAAAATCACTCCTTCTTCAAGGAACGAAGATTCAGATTCTGTCCTTTTTTCCCTGTGGCCACAGCATTCAGGTCTGAGTGTACACCTGGCATAGCATCTATGTCCTCTTCTAAAGGGGAAGAGGCAGTAGGACTCCAGCATCATCACGTGACATTCCCCTTCCATCTCTGTTCATCTTTCTTTTCCTACCACCTGGAAGCAAAGTATCTTCCTTCCTTATGAATATATTTAAGGCTATACATTGTGCCTCTATGCATGGCTGTAGGTGTATCCTAAGTGTTTTCATAAGTCATATTTTCGTTGTCAGTTGAAATATTTTTCATTTTCTTTGTGATTTCTTCTATAACTCATAGGTGATTTAGGTTATTTAATGCCCCTTGAACTCTCACCATATTAGCTATTTTCTAAGTCTTTCAAGCATTTACTTTTCATATTTATCCAGTTTCTATCATGGTTCTGCATGGAGCTATCAGCCTTATAAAAACTATTTAATCTGGGTTATGGCTAGAAATTAAAATTTAAGTATGTTTTAGGTCTGTAAAATAAATGAATATGAATAAATTCTGTTAACCACACTACAGTATACACATAGCTTAATTCTTGGCACTTACAGAAAAGCTTTCAGAATATTTCTTGAAATTTTCTGTGTTTGAATCCAATATAGATAGCTCAGTGTAATTTTCATAATCAGAGTTTTGTGATACTGTATTTGAATGGCTTTAAGATAATTTATACCTTTTTATGTCCATATTAAAATATGGAATTAGAAAGACATCTTTGAGTATATTTCTTTTTATCAAGTTGTTCACTCATGGTGACTAGATTTTTCAAAACAGCCTTCCCTCTCCTAGGATAAGCCTAGAGGACTCCTGTCCCATGCAGACACCCATGCAATTACAAATGATGTGGGGACAAAAAGTGCTGCACAAAGGTACCTAAAACTGAAATTCTTTTTGTGATAATATATTTAATTGTGCCTGGTTTTGAGTTATTTACAGCTTTCTTGAGGTATAATTGATATACAAAAAACTGCACATAATTAATGTATGGAATTTGGTGAGTTTGGACTTCTGAACTGGAGTTGGAGAAAAATGCCTCTGTAAATTTCAAAATAAAAATCAGTTTGTCCATCAGTATAAGAAAATAAGTACTTATTCCCTATCTCTTATATGCCAGGAACTTGCAGGGATCCTATAGACATATTACTGCTGTATCCAGACAGCACAAAATGGAGCTTGACACGGTCACTCTAGTCACAGTGATTCTAAAATACAAAAGAATTTTATCTCAAATATTGTCCTTGTAACAGGCACTGTTCCAATAATTTTATAATAATTATTTCATTTATTGCAACAAACCTGTGAGTTGATCACTCTTATTATTGGTGGTGGCTCTTGTTGTTTGCCAGATGAGATAAAAGAGTGATTAATTTGCCCAAGATGAATTCCTCAGAGAGCAGTGCATCCTGGATTTGAACCCCTGATGCCTTATTCTAGACAATTGCTTTTAATTCGCCCTCCACCCCCCCCCCAGTAATGCCTAAATGTCAGACCTGAAGTAGGTGTGTGTGCTGGAGGAAACTGCTTGGAGACAAATGTGTCTCCTTTAAATATGGACACATGAGCCACTTGGGGCTGGGCCCAGCAGGCCTGAGATGTTTAGAATAAAAGACTGTGGGCATCTCTGGTTCTTTTCCACCCATGGCCATAGTCCACCTCATAACTAGTCTCCTGCCTGTCAGGCTTCTGTTACACTGCCTGGACTGTGTCTCAGCTCTGTCAGCCACCTCCCCCTTGTCATCTGTTCCCTGGTAACCAGGTTCTCAGCCCAGCCTGCTCAGGTGGAACACTACTTCCCTTTGTTCCACTTGGACACAATGCTGACCATCCAGGAGATCTCCTGCTATCCTGCACACCACTGTGTACACAAATTGGTCTCAGCCGGGTCCCAGACCTGGCGGCCCTCAGTGGTTTTTTGGGAAAAGAGGGCTCAGCTGAGCCAAATAACTGGAGACAGGATCAGATGTGTATTCTCAGAGTTGTGTGAAAGCAACATCAGTGCTCACATTTTAAAAAAATCAGGATAAGATTTTGAAGTATGATGGTCAGAGAAAATTCTCTGAGGATAGAGATTTGACTGGGATGGAAAATATTTGATTATTTCTCTCAAGATGCATTGCCTAATATTTCCAGTTATTCAATCTCAGATGATATTTAAAATCATGGGGTACAATTTTAGTTTCTAATAGTGAGCACGGAATATGTCATTGTAAAACGAGATGTGCTTCACTGTGAGATGGCAGGACACAAACATGATTGGGAGCCACACAGGCGGGGATCTGAAAGCAAATACTGTCCCACGCCAGCTGCATAGCTGGGTAGGTTAGAAAATATTATTTTTCTCCATTTCTTCATGTTTGAGGAGAAAGATGGTCAGATACTATCTGGAATTTTGCTGTCCAACAGTAGCTACTACTCAGCCACATTTCAAGTGCTCAAGAGCCATGTGAGCTAATGACTACTGTGCAGAACAACACATAAAAAATCATCATGGAACATCCTATCTGGTGGTGCTGGTCTGTAAAACGTCAATCGAATTAATTTAGACATGGTGCTGAGAACATACTACCATTAAACAAATATTAGATTTATATTCAGGATTTTTATGTTTGTGAATTTGTGGAGAGCCTGGTATATAAGCCCAATATCTGTTTCAAGCCATTTTCTGTAAAAATTTGGGGGGCTATCAAAGGAATATTCATTAACCAATGAATTTAGAGGAGAAAAAAGAATGCAAGTGAGCCAAACTTTGAAAGAGTTGGCATCCAAAATACAAAACTCAATATAAAGGAGGAAAACATAACATCACCAAGATTTCCTAGATTCGCAGTGGAAAACAGCAACATTCTCGCATGATTTATCTAATGAGGAAAAGTTTACCTTCTGAAAATACTGAGCCTTCTACTGCATGATCAGAATAAACCTCAATTTCTTTAGGTTTTCAGAAATAAAATGATTTTAATGTTTTAGAACTTTAATTCCCAGGATAGTTAACTTTTAATGTTATAAATGTTATGAATTCTAAATGTCTATGTATCATTGATTGTATACATGAATATATACATATAAATACAAATGATTGTGTATTGCAATACCATTCATTGTCCTTGCTAAATGTGTTTAAGTCTAATAGTTTATCAGTAAATTATTCTTAATTTTCTGCTGTCTTCCATTAATAATTCCTTTGCGATTCTAACATCTTCTATTTCTTTGTTTGCCTATTGTACTGGCTAGGACTTGCAATAACACATATAGACCGTTTTGTCTTTCTATTTATTTCAGATGGAAAACCTTAAAAGCTTTCATTTATGGAATTATTTTTAATTACAGATTTAATTTATCTAACAGATCAATACTTACGTTCTTTATTTCTGGTCCTGTCATTTTTATTAATAAATATGTTTCTAGAAATATGACCATTTCACACAGATTTTCAAATTTAATGGCCTAACCTTGTATCTGATATCCTCACATGATTTTTAATATCTGTTATTAATGTAGTGATACTACTTTTTAAATTTCTGATCTTGGTTATTTGAGCCTTCATTTTTTCTTGATAAATTTCACGAGAAATTTATCAGGTTCAATAATCCTTTCAAAGGATTTTGATTAATTCCCCCTACTTCATGTTTGTTTTTCTTTAATTTCTTATCTCTATTATTTACTTCAATGTAATTTCTCTGCTATATTCATACTTTCTTCCATTTTAAAATATAAATTTGGCCCATAAAATTCCCTCTACGAAACTTGTTTAAGCAAACAGAATCCAATAATATATAAAATGATAATAAATCATACCAGAAAGCTTTATTCTTGGAAAAAAACGGTAAGTTAAACATTTGAAAAATCTGTCAGTGCAAATAACCGCAATAACACAATAAAGAGAAAATAACGTGATCAGCTCTTAAGAAATGCAGAAAACTACATGACAAAATTCAGTATACATCCATAAGTACTCTTTATATTTAGGAAAATAATTTTTTTTTTACTAATCTAATAACATATATCTGCAAAATGACAGCTCAGGCGTGGAAATTAAAAAGCACCACTCATGGGCAGAAGGGTAGAGAATATACTATGAAAGGCTGGCCCAGCACAATACCGTACAAAACTGGGTGAAAAAAAGAAAGGGAAACAAAGAGCCACTGTGAGTTAACCAGAAAGAGAAAATAAAAGCCAAAGGGGACACAAAGGGGACAGTGGCTTATTAGGCCAGCATCAGGACCAATGAAGTCTGCAGCTTCTGCACAGTGGGAGGGGAGCCCTGCAATCCACAATAACCTAAGAGCTGAAAGGCGCTAAAGTGGCCTCAGATCAGAACCCTGCTCATGCCTCACTGGCGAAAAGCCTTTCCAACCTAAGCCCGTAAGAATTTCCAGAAAACAAAGAGCAGAAGGAATCAGGTCTTGTCAACACAACTAAATAAATAAGGCTTCCAGCAGTGACAGTCAAGAAACCCAGAAATAAAAATAATTTAAAAAATAAGACCCACAGACATAAAACGGAGTGAACAGACAAAGCCTTTATAAAATGTGTGAGATGGTTCAGAAATAAGATGAATTTTACACGGGAGCAATAAAAAAACGCGAGGATTATGATGCTTTCAATAGACATTATGAAAAAGCAACGAAATCAATGCGTATGAAAGAACACTGGAACAGATTACATTAAAAACCTCAAACGGCTGTGCTTCCTTCGCTCAGAAGAGCCGCGGAACGGCGAGGGGCCTAGCGCAGCAGAGCAGGGACAGCGCCGGAGCGGAGAGCGGGCCGCGATGCCGGCTGCGAACACAGGAGGAAGCCGGTCACCATTCCTGCCGGACCGACCGCGCGCCGACCCGGTGGACGACTGACGTTGCCCGCACAGGAAGTGTCCGCCGCGCCTGCCCAGAGAAGGAAGTAGGAACACAGGCACAGGAAGCAGGGAGCGGGGGAGAGGGAAAAAAGATGCACATCTTCTAGGGAGGAGCCCAGGAGCTGGCTGGCGGCCTCCGGGCCTCAAGCCCGAAAGGAAGAGATACCAGGGAAGTTCCGGCACCATCTGGGGGACAAGAATCTGCCATGGAAGAGCCTGCAGCTCCCACAGAGCCCCACGAGGCAGCTGGGGCCTCTGGGGGTGCCGAGGCAGCGGGGGAGGGCGTCCCCCGGCCCAGCGTCCCGGTGCGCCCAGCCTCCCGGTGGTCTTCGGCTCCAGGCCCGGCCCCCTTCCGCCCGTCACGTCTGAGGCCCGCCCAGGCCTCATGGGGAGGGGCTAGGCCCAGATGGCTGCAAGGCCGGAGCAGCGGCAGCTGGACAAAGCAAGTCGTCTGCAGGTATTATCTGCATGGGCTGTGCAAGGAGGGGGAGAACTGCCGATACTCCCACGATCTCTCGGGCCGGCAGGTGGCCAGCGAAGGCCACGGTTTGTTGCCCCAGGCCTCTGCAGACAGTGGCCCCAGCACGGCTGCGCAAATGGAGCCCCTGCCTCAGGAAGTGGCGGAAGCCCCCCCTGCTGCGTCCTCACGCTCCTTGCCTCTGATTGGCTCGGCTGCTGAAAGGGGTTTCTTTGAAGCTCAGACAGACAATGCAGGCCTTGAAGCTGCCGGAGGAGCAGGTGCAGAAGGCTGGGAGGGTGCCTTTGAGTTTGTTCCGGGGCAACCCTACCGGGGCCGCCTGGCCCCTTCTGTCTCCGAGGCTCCTCTGCAGAGCTCGGTGACTGAGAGGGAGCAGATTGCCTTGGGCATGGGGAAGCAGCTTTGCCGCGATGCTATCGTGGGGCAGTGCTTTCGTGGGCAGAGTTGTATCTATCTCCACGGAGATATATGTGATATGTGTGGGCTGCAGGTCTTGCACCCTGTGGACGGTGCCCAGAGGGCAGACCATGTAAAGGCCTGCATTGAAGCACACGAGAAGAATATGGAGCTCTCGTTTGCTGTGCAGCGCAGTGCGGACAAAGTGTGTGGCATCTGCATGGAGGTTGTCTATGAGAAAGCCAACCTGAATGATTGCCGCTTTGGCATTCTCTCCAGCTGCAACCACACCTACTGTCTTAAGTGTATCCGCAGGTGGAGGAGTGCCAGACAGTTTGGGAGCAGGGTCGTCAAGTCCTGCCCGCAGTGCAGGGTCATCTCCACCTTTGTCATTCCCAGTGAATTCTGGGTGGAGGAGGAGGAAGAGAAGCAGAAACTTATTCAGCAGTACTTGGAGGCAATGAGCCACAAGACCTGCAGGTATTTTGCTCGAGGCAGGGTCTGCCCATTTGGAGAGAACTGTTTTTACAGACATGCGTTCCCTGAGGGCCAGGGAGAGGAGCCTCAGAGGCAGGGTGCTGAGGCGTCCGGTACTTGCCGCGGTCAACGTTTCGAGCCTCTGCAGGTGGGAGAGGGCAGCATGCCCTTTAAAAGCAGTAAAAAAGAGCTTGTCATGCTTTGGCTGGCCAATCTGTTGTGTAAGTGTTTTCTTTCACTGGGAGCTAGTGAGCTCCCCTTCACAGAGGCCCTATGGGACTTGCGTCATTGTGAGCTGGAAGAATATTTCAATTTGAATCTGTGGCATTATGCTGTGGCATGTTGTCTGGTGTGCTGAAGCTCTGTCATCTGCTCTTGCCTGTGTTTTGTTTATAGACACATCTGTCACTTACAGGGGCTGCTGAAACCATTTGTATAGAGCATCCATCACTGTTTTCTTGCCCATTCCCATTTCTTGCTCCCCAGGATTATGGTGTTTCACTGTGTTAAAAAGTAACAAAACGTCCTTAAAGTTACTGTTTGGAGAAATTAATATGACTGTCAGTTTATGGTTTACTTTGTCATCTCTGTTTTCAACAGGATTGACTCAGTTCTAGTCTAGTGTTTACAGAATTTCCACACTCATTTTGAAGCCCCTCAAGAATAAATGTGACAGGGTGAAAGGAGAAGTCTTAACTGAACAAGGAGCTTTTTGCTACTTCAGTCTTAAGAAATGGACCCTCGTGGGGCTTTGTGGTGCAGCTTCAGCATCTCTGTTGTTTACACGTCTGTTCCTTCCCCTGTTCCCCTTCAAGTGCACTCTTTAACTTGTGGTTACCTTGTGGTTTTGTGTTTTACTTGACCAGAACCAGGTGCATATGTTTACATGTTTTTATCCTGTTTAGCTTGATGTGAAATTATTTATATTTGGAAGTATATATTTAAGAATTCTATATATACATACATATGCATATTAATGTGTATGAAAGTTATGTATTTGAAAATATATTTAAAAGGTGTATACCATAATATAATGTTTATTTAATAAAATAAATACAGAGCTGGAAGCTGAAGGTCAAAGGCTGATAGGATTTGGTGTTGTGTGAGTGTGAGGTACATGAATAATCATTCTGTCCCTTTCACAGCTTCAGTGATTAGCATCTAATGAAAACAGCTATTTGAGTGGCTCTATCCAAATGTGGTAGACATTTACAAAATACGACATTGGTAATTCCTGTGATGGCATTAATAGCTCATTGCTGTTATTAGTACAGAAATGTGAATTCCCGTGCAGTTCAGCCACCGTCTCATTGATCTTTATAACAGCACAGTCCTGGACTCAGATACACAGTTCTTTGTGTTCAATATTTTGTGTCATCTCTAGACATTCCAAAGAAGGGGCTTTTGACAAAAGTTTTCAACATAAAAGTGACAAGATTTTAAAAGATAAAGAACAATAAACCTTTTGAAATCAGTCAGAATGCAAGAATAGAAAGATAATAAATGAAATATAGAAAGTGACAAAAGCTAAATGCAATAGTGATTTGGAAAGTTTAAAACACAAATACACCGTAATTATATTAAATGGAATTGGTTTAAAAACTAAAACTCAAAGATTAGGAGACTTGATTAAAATTAAAATGAAACTATATGCTGTTTAAAAGACACACCTACAATAGAAGAATACAGAAACATTATAAGTAAAGGATGAAAAATTAATCAGAGGTGCTGTGACTTTTGAGCACAGATGGAGTTCACATTAAGGATAAATACATGGCTGGAGATAAATAAAGACGATATATAAACATGAAGTTATAATTTACCAGGAAGATAAAACTATTCCAATTTTAAGTTTGGTACCATAAGATTAGATATACAAATAAATAATTGATAAGAAAACTACAGAATCTTGGTAGACAATTTGAATACCTCTTCTCAGTAACTGAACAAGCAAAGAAAGAAAAAATGTGAGTTGAATAGCACAATTTTAATAGTTTACCTAATTGACCTGTATAAAATGCTGTATATCAACTGCAGAAAGCTCTCCTCCTGGCTAAGATAGCTGAAAGTATCCTAGGGGCATAAGTCACAGGAGATACAGACTTCCCTGACTGTGCAACAAAGACAGGGTGCATTTACAGCATTTATACTCTTCAAAACACTGATTTAATTCTCAAGACCACCTTATGAGGTACTTGCTATAATTTTTAGCACCGTCATGATGAGATAAATAAGATAGAGGGGTTAAATGACTTGCCCATATAGCCCTGACCCGTAGGCATGAACTAGTGGAACAGCGAATGGACCTCAGGTAGTATATTTCCAGAGCATAGGCAGCATGCTGCCCCTTGCCCCACGTGTATAACTGAGAGCAGGTGGACCCACTGAATATAGGTACTGGAAACACATGTGCAATATTTACATATGGAGGTTCAGCTGGGTGGGACAGAGATGGGCATAAATAAGCTACAGAATGTGGGAGCCCTGGCACTTTATCTGTGGGCTGCCAGACTCAGTATTTCTTAGTCCACTGCTCAGAATGTGCCTCAGCTGCCCATATTGGTACACTGCCTCTCCCTTCTTACATGATTCCTGATTCTGTGGGTAAGTATCAGCCTGTTTCACTGGGGTCCTTCCCCTCTAGATTCTTGATATCCAAATAATTCATCAGTCAAGAGGCCCCGGATGCCTGGCTGTTGCTGGCATGTAGGGTGAGTGAATCCAAATGAAATCCAAACATATTTCTACCCCCAGGCTTCCCTAGTCATGCAGGGGAAAGGGGGCTTAGATAACCAAACAACCAAAGAATAGGACCAGATGGGGCACTCTCAAAGACCACACTGACACCAGAGGCTCAAAACATGAGCACTGAGTGGTGGCGATGCTGTCAAGGACGGCATTTTAAACCAAGCACAGAAAGCTTTGAAAAGTTTGTCCTAATATGCACTACCTAATGTTGTGAAATATCACATTTCTATTCAAATAGTATCTTGAACCAAACAATCAAGATCGGGAGATAGTGTGTGACAAGGGTGTATAGAAGATAAAATGGTTTGGGAGACAGACAAAGGATGACTAGAATCCCAACTCTGCTTCTTACCAGCCCTGCAGTCAGGAGCAAGTTATTTAAGTTTCCTATACCTCAGTTTCTTTATATGAGAAATGGGTATAACACCACCTATTTTGCAGGGTTGTTGTGAGGATCAAATATAACCTGGACAAAGCTTGAAACATAGGTGGTATTTTTAAAACAGCATGTATAAAAGTGGTATTTATGTGTGTTTGTAAAACTGAGAAAAGCTTGCACAAGAATTAAAACTCCACCAAGTTTTTCTCTTTGGGAAACTTTGGAACTTGTGTTAAGGTAACATTATTATTTTATGATTATTTTCTTAGGAAGTAGGAACATTACCTTTATGTTCATAATTTCAAAAAGACCAAGCAATTTTTTTTGGCAAAAGTCAGTTAAAACTAAAAATGTGCTATTCAATTCCTGAAAATATAACAAACAAGAAAAAAACAAATCATATTATTTGTGACAGATGCCTACATGAGGAAAATAAGTAAGATGATATTTTTAAAAAATGGGATTCCCTTTTCCCTCATCAGCTCATTCAGAGAGAGATCGAATAACAGGGATGTCAGTACATCCAAAGCTGGGTGAAGTGTCCGAAGGGCCTGCCCATAAGGACAGCTGAGCCACCCCCGCTGCAGTCAGGAACAAAGGAGCCCTTGCCATACAAAGCTTTGCTCTGTGAGTGATTCAGAATGTATGCTGCCCCTCCTCCAGGAGACTCATGTATTCAGACCCTGGGGCTCGTGCCATATATAGAGTGTCATTCTAACCAGACAAAGAATGCCTGGGTGAAGCAAATCTGATTTTCTTATTCTTCATGTATCTAAATTCGGTGGATGTAAAGACTTACAAATATGCTAAAAATTTACCTAGTACTCCTTCACTAAATCCGTTTACTGAATATCAGTGACTTAAAGGCAGAGATTTCCAGTTCATAATTATGTCTATATGGTGTTCCATTTTTCACTTTTGTGAACATCACGGGGGTGTGGTTTCTGTTTCCACAGCAAATGCTAAACTACAGCCTAAGTGTGGAATGAAGTTTGGGTGGGGATGGAAAAAGGGATGTTTGGAAAATAACCCAACACTAGTGCAAAGAAATAAATTAATACATGTCAGAATTTTGCCATTAAAAATTATAGCATATCACATTTTCCAGTGTTGATCACTAACAAAAAATAATTGACTATGTATTAGATCACAGTGAAACTTTCAAATGAGAAATTAGTAGTACAGGCAACATTCTCTGATGTCAATACAAGAAAATAAACCACTACCACATGAAAATTCTTTTAAATATCTCTCTCAAAAAAATTTTGATGAAAGAGTGAATTCAAAATCTTCCAGAAGGATAGAATAAGGTAATGAAAATTTATATATACCATAATCTATAGGATAGTGCTGAATCTGTGCTCAGAGTAAAACTAATCTTAATATTAATATATAGTATCTAGAAAGACAAATTACATAATTAAATAGATATCCAAATCTGTAAATTTTAAAGAAACTACAACATTCAGACACACACACACACACACACACACACACACTGGGAAGCAGAAAGAATTAAGAAAGATTAAAGCAAAAATTAGTGGATCATAAAATGCAGATGTAAAAAGCTGCTTTTTAAAAAAAATCGATATACAGATAAACCACTAATGTAATCACAAATAAAGGTAGAAGTGCAATTAAACAAAATAGGAAACAATGAGTAGGAAGTAATCAGAGAAAAGAAGACACCAAAGAAATGGGAGATAAACCCTTGTTACACTGAGGCAAGTGCACTTGGAAATGTGATAGGAATTTAAATTTTTCAAAGTAATTTTCCAAACAACAATCTAAAATACAAAGTAAATCAAACCAAACCAATTGCTAATGAAAAATTAAAGAAAGTTATCAGGAATGTACTTATGTTCCTGACTGCCCAAAAAAGAGAAGAACAGAAGACATTTGTCCCAGAAATTTACTAAAAGCTTGAAATAGATTGCAATGATATATATATAAACCATTCCAGAGAAGAGAAGAAAGGGGACACTTACAAAACGTATGAATGACACCTAACATTGGTATCAAAATGTTTCCAATACAGTACAATACAAAGTTAATTAGAGCCCAATCTCATTTGTGAATATTGATGTCAAAAAATCTCAAATGAAAAATTAACAAAAAAATAGCACAGTAGAAGAAGAGTACATCAGGAAAGAGTAGGTTATATTCCAGGTAACAGGATGGTAGAACATGAGAAAATATTTTTATCTTAATACATCGAAAGAAATAATGATTTTAGCATCTTTGTATATCTGAAAAAACACTAAATTCATGATGTATATAATTTTATGTACAATACAGGTGTATGAGGTATGTTAACTATATATGTATATGTGTACATGTATATAGTATACATCTATAATTTTTAAATGCACAGTCACAAAAGCATATAACTAAAGAAAGCAAAGGAGATGAAAACAATAAATAATAGAGAAAATTTAAATATTAAGACTGATTTGATTTTTTAAAAAATTATAAAATAGATAAACCATTATCCAACTTAAGAAAACGAAAAAAGAGAAACAAAGTGCCCATACACAGTTGCACACACATTCACCTAATAGGGGTTCACCACAAAGAGAGATTCTATTAAAGAAACATAAGAAAGAACATTACTCAATCAGATGCCAATTAATTGCAAAATTTGAAAGAAATTGATAATTTTCTAGGCACATGTAATTAATTAAACAGTAGCTTCACAAAATATAACCTACCATTTAACATGAATAAATTATTTCACAGAATACAGTTTCCCCTAAAAACAGGGATTTTCATAAACCTTTAAAGAACAAATAATTTCAGTGCCATTTTACACAATTTGGAAATTATTATCAAATGGAAAATGGAAAGTAGGACAACTTATGTGGTTTTATTTTGTTTTGTTATTTTTTTCAGCTTTACTGAGATATAATTGACATAAAATTGTGTAAGTTTAAGTTGTAAAATGTATGATTTGATATATGTATATATTGCAAAATGATTGCCACAATAAGTTTAGTTAATATCCATCACCTCACATAGTTACAATTGTGTGTGTGTGTGGTGAGAACTTTTAAAATCAACTGTTTTAGTCACTTTAAAATATACAATACAGTAGTATTAACTATAGTCACTATGCTGTACATTACATCCCCGGAATCTATTTATCTTATAACTGGAAATTTGTACCCTTTGACGACCGTCATCCATTTCCCCCACCTTCCACTCCCCTATCCTGGCAGCCACCAGTCTCCTCCCTCTTTCTATGAGTTTGTTTTTTTTTCAGATTCCACCTATGAATGAGATCATATAGCATTTGTCTTTCTCTGTCTAATTTATTTCACATAGCATAATGCCTCAGGGATCATCCATGGTGTTGCAAATGGCAGGATTTCCTTCCTGTTTATGGCTGTATGATATTCCATTGTATGATGCATAATTTATACCAAATTATTTCATGGTACTGTGTAGTACACATGCACATTTACACACAAATGATTAAGTGATTTATTGAAATATGGTTTATTTATGAAAATCATTTCATAATATGAAATATGATTTATCATGAAAAATACAAAATTTAAAATTAGTAAAAACCAGAATAAAAAAAGTATTTCAGCATTTTTATTCTTTTAATAAGGCAAAGGAATATAATCATAAAATTAGCTCCTGTGATCAGGCAAAAACAAGTAGACCCCACCCCTGCACTGCCAGTTAGTGTTATTTTGATAACCAGTGCAGTTGCATGCAAAATAAAACAAATGAGGCATACAAAACTTTCAAAGAAGGATGTAAATTTATCTCTCTGAGGTAATATAATATTTTGTGTTGAAAATCCAAAACTATCTGGAAAACTTAAAAAAAATTCAGTAAGATGCTAACAAAAATTAATGTGTTTCACATATAAAGATATAGAAAATTTAATGGACACATTTTCTATGGAAACAGTACTTTAAAGTCTATAGAAATAAGTAACAATAAATCTGAAAAAGCTACGAAAAGAAACACTTTAACAAGATAAGCAATTATTCTTAAAGAATACTTGAAGTGAAAATGTATACCATGGAATTTGATAGGAAAAATCATCATA
Source organism: Aethalodelphis obliquidens (assembly GCF_003676395.1). NCBI lineage: Eukaryota > Metazoa > Chordata > Mammalia > Artiodactyla > Delphinidae > Aethalodelphis > Aethalodelphis obliquidens. Next base: position 991,222 of record NW_020838078.1, on the reverse strand, counting down.
TTAATGTGTCAGTTCTTTAAGTTCATTTATGTACTTGACAAAATCCTAATAAATTACTCCTTTGGATTGAATGTTTGTGCCCCCCCATTCATATGTTGAACCCCTAATCCCCAATGTGGTGGTATTTGGAGGTAATTTGGTCATGAGGTAATTTGGTCGATTACCATGAGGTAATTTGGTCATTCCTCGAGAATGGGATTAGTGCCTTAATAAGAAGAGACATAAGAGAGATGGTTACTCTCTCACCACAACATGAAGATACAGCTAGAACGTGGCCGTCCGCAAACCAGGAAAAGAGCCTCACCAAGAACCCAACCTTGCTGGTACCTCGACTTCAACCTCCAGAACTGTGAGAAATAAAGGCTTGTTGTTTAAGCCACCCAGTCCGTGGTATTCTATAGTAGGCTCTACTGAGAAAGACAGAAATGGGGGGGTAGTGAGAAGTGGGTGCTTCTGTAACAAATACCTAAAAATGTGGAAGTCGTTTTGGAACTGGTAATAGGTAGAGGTTGGAAGAGTCTTGAGGTGCCTGCTAGAAAAATTGATACTGCTGTGGAGGCTTTTAAAAGTAACTGGTGAGGGCTCAGAAAGGAAGGCAGAGATATACAGGGAATACACACAAAAAGTCATATACAGAATATTGGTAGAAATAAGGATGGTAATAGCCATTCTGATGAGATCTCAGGCAGAAATAAGGAATATGTTACTGACAACAGAAAATGTAGCCCTTGTTATGAAGTGGCAAATAAAACCTGTGAGCAGTGAAATGGACATTTAGCCAAAGATATTTGTTACCAAAGTGTTGAAGGAGTAGCTTGGTTCCCCCTGACTGTTCATAGTAAAATATGAGCAGAGAGAAATGAAGACAGCATTGATAGGGAAAAGGGAAACAATATACAGATTTTGGAAATTCTCAGCCTGTTCATATTACAAAAAAACAAGGAAGCTCCTTCAGAAGAGCAAACTTGGGGTGTGGCAAACCAACCAGTTGATGAGATTAGTGTGGGTGTGTATCGCCAGCCTAACCTGCTGCCCCAGCAGGAACAATGCCAGTTTGAACCTAAGGGGGCAGAGATGAGACAGAATGAAGCCTGTCAGACTTCCTGGATTTGACAGGCAGGACCATAAGAACTGTTTGGCTCTGAACATGCTCTGTTCTTCAAGACAGGGGAAGATGACCCCAAAGCCTATTCAGAAATCAGGGCCACCTCTTCAATTTCAACAGGCCCAAACAGACTAAGACAAGTAAAAATAGATCATATATAGCTTAAATAAATAAGCACATACATGTGTACATACATAGGTAAGTCTGTGAAAGTTCATATGAAGGAAAAAAAACAGTACAGCTTGAATATTTTAGAATTGAAATATAAGTAACCATTAAACCCTACCAGATACTAAAACATAGTATCATATGCCAGCAGTGTGAAAAGTGAGGTATTGGCACTTTAATTGTGAGATCAAAGACGTATATAAAAAAGGTCCAGAAATGGACACAGACACATATAGGAATTGAATTTATGAAAAAAGATTAAAACAAAAATAACTTGAATTATTAAATAAAAATCGTTGGATAAGCTCTGGAGTCACCTTTAAAACTAATGCATTGGCTCCAAATATCATACTTTATATACAGTGTAAATTCTACTTACATCAAAGTTTCAAATGTAAATATGAAACCAAAAATGTACAGAAACGACATAGGATTTTTTTCTTTTAAAGTCCTAGAGTCAAAAATGCCTTTCTATGACATGACTGACAGAAGTCTTAAAGGAAATTTTGACAATAACTGTAGCAACTGTGCAGAGCTTACTATGTTCCAGTTTCTTTTCTAAGATACATTATCTCATTTAATCCTTCCAGCCATCCTAAGATAAGTCATAGTGTTATCCCCTTGTAGGGAGGTTAAGAGATATGCCCATGATGAAGTGATTCCAAGGCCCATCCTCTCACCACTGCACTACCTCACAAATGTGACCACCTTGAAATGAGCCTAACAAATTTCACATGAGCTAGACCAGAAGAAAGTATCAACCTACCAAAAAAAGGAAATCATAAAACAGGGCAGATGCTTATTTCCATACATTATAAAGTGATCCAATAAAACAAAAGACAAACAATATAATGAAGAAATTAATAAAAGTATGATGAGACCTTGCACAGAAAACAAACTGCAAATAGATTTAAAGATAGGAAAAGTTGTTAAACATCACCAATAATAATGTTTAAGTTTTCTCCTTTCAAATTATCAAATACACAAACATTTGAAAGCACACTGGTGACAGTTGGGGAAATAGTTACCTTCATGTATTGCTTGTAGGAGTGTAATTGGTACACTTTCCATAGAGGAAAACTTGATACTATCAAATCATAAATTTACATATGCATACTTCTTGACCAGTCATTCTATTTATTTAAATGTGACTTACATGTATATTCTACATGTATGTGAAATAATTCAAATACCAGGATGTTAATTGCAGCCTTTGTTATAACAGTATAAGATTGGAAATGCCTAAAAAATCCAACAGTAGGCAACTGGTTAAAAAATAGCAGAGACAAACAGTGGAATATTATGAAGTCACATTTAAAAAGTGAACAAACAAAAAAGCAGAAGGAAATTTGCATGGGCTGACCTGTAAATGTATAGTGGTAAGCAGGAATTAAATGTGCAGAAGTTTACGAAATTATATCACTTGTATGTAAAGGCAGCAATAATTATATATAGTGTCTTTGCTTATATATATATAGTTATATTTGGTGTGTTTGATTATATGTACATAAAAGTCTCCTGAGAAATCATTTGTGAAAGAATATAAGTTTTTTTTTTAAAAATAATGTATCTATAGATATACATACATATACATACATGTGTGTAAAATATATATAATTAAATATGAACACAGGAGAAAATGTATACATATATAGGTATGTATGTAAAATAAAATAAATGTAGACCTGAAAATTGAATGTCAGTGGTTAGTACATTTGGTTCCTTTATGAGTGTGGGTTGTGTGGAGAAAAGATGCAAAGATATGATTGATTAGACTCCACGAGAAAAATTGTTTAAACGGTTTCAGCCAAATACAGCACACTCTCATTGTAAGGACCCAGCAATGACTATTATCACTAGTCACTATGGCAACAGAGCTGACTCTCAGGGATCCCACAGATGTAGACACACATTCACTAATAAGGCTTGGTACTATCTACTATTGCCATGTGATAATTCAGTCTGTGACTCATGCACAGGTCTTTATACTCAATATTCTGTATTCTCCTGATTCTCAATGAGATGTTTTTTTTAAAAAATAATGAAATAGTAGCTAAAAGGTGAAAAAAGGAGAATACAAATAATAAATTTATAAAAAGGTAAGAAAGAAGAGAAAATTGACATAGAACAAGCAAGAAAAATAGAAAGTAAACTGTAATATTGGAAATTAAACACAAGTAATGCAGAGGAAAGATTTCCTAGATTTATATCAAAGTTAATTTTAAGGCAAAGGTGTTAGTAGAAAAGGTGAGAAAATTTCAATGCTTTGGGAAGTTAAAAGCAAATTAAATTTGTATTCATGTGATTACATAGCCTCAGAAAATACAAAGACAAAAGAACCAATAGGGGAAATACAGGAATCCACAAGCTTAGTAGATATTTTTAACACATCTTAATCAGTCACTTATTTAAAAAGAAATAAGGATAAACTAGATTTAAATAGCAATGAACACTATGGACTTAATTGTCACATTTAGGATCCTATAGTCATAAAATTAAAAAATTAATTTCTCATGTATGGATAGCAGATAAAAAAGGAAGATGCCTGGCCAGAAGCCTTGACCCAGAAACCTTTGCATGACCTGTCTTTCTTATAAAAATATATACCATGAATAAGTTTTTACCATGTAGTAGGCAAAGTGCAAATGGAGTCTATAAGCATGATCTGATTTTCATAACACCCAGTGTACTAGTACTCTTCCTGATATCTATGGAATATAATGCTAATGATGGGGAAGTTAAGTAATTTGCCCACCTCAGGACTACATCCAGAAAGTTGTGGAGCCAAGATTTGAATCTGGCTTGTCTGATTCCCAAACACTTGAGTTGACTGGCCCCTCCCATTCTGCCTACCCTTTGATCTGGAGTGAGTGTACCAGTGTGGGGGTGGGGGTGTCTCCTACAAAAAAGCTGCTTGGGGAAAAGCACACACATGTTCACTGTAGATGGGCAAGTCACAAAGGTAAGGACAAGCATCACTGAACTGCTGGGAATAAAAGACGCTCCAGATCTTATCTTTCCATCTCATCTGCCTCTGAACAAGGGGTTAGTTGTTCTGCTGCCAGGACTCTGCCCAGTTCCTCAGATTTTGTGTTCTCTTTGCTATGCTTCTTTGCTTCCTGGTGCAATGGTTCAGACTCATTCATTGTGGCTTTCCTTATTTCTTCCAACATCAACCCTTCCAAAAAGATACCATCCAAATGGTTAACAGGGGGTGGTAGTCTGGGTCCTCTGAGAAGCAGACACCAAAACAGAATTAAGTGTGCACGGATGTTATTTGGGTAAGTTCCCATGAGAGAAGTTGGAGAGAGGTCCAGGAAGGCAGGGAGATACTTCAGACCAAGTCTGACTGAAGGTGACAGAGAGAGAGGAGGAAGGTAGGATGGAATCATCCTGGCCTGCTGTGTAGTCTAGTGGAGTCTCAGCAAGGCCATCCGGGAGTCCTCAAGCCACAGCTGGCCATCACTGGAGTCCCCTAATCTCTCAGAAGTAGACCTTGTCACATTCAGTCACTAGCTGGGAGCAGCCCATGGGAAGCATGGCTTTGAAATAAACACAATCATGGATTTCAGAGCACAGCAGTTGGGGTCCTTGGTCAGTTAAACTCCCCGTAGTTGGAAGATTTCCAGATATCTGTTGAAGGAGCCAGAAGCTCTTAACTGTCCCACCTGTGCTGCAATACCTGGTGATGGGCATACAGTGAGATTTTACCATGACCCTTCCTTTGAGACACTCATTTGTTTTTGTTCTTGTTATATCGACAAATTTTTTTTAATTGAAGTGTAGTTGATTTACAATGTTGTGTCAGTTTCAGGTATACAGCAAAATGATTCAGTTATATATTCTTTTTCATATTCTTTTCCATTATAAGTTATTATAAGATATTGAGTGTGGTTCCCTGTGCTATACAGTAGGTCTTAGTTGTTTATTTTATATATAGTAGTGTGTATATGTTAATCCCAAACTCCTAATTTATCTCCCCCCTGCCCCCACTATCCCCTTTGGTAACCATAAGTTTGTTTTCTATGTCTGTGAGAGACACTTATTCTTAATAGAGTTTCTTTTTTAGGGCTTCAGTCAGCCAAAGAACCAAACAATGAGAGAATCTGGCCAGATATCATGTTCTCTGAGACTCTGTAATAATGAAAGCAGATGCTACAAAAAATAAAGGCAGAGTAGCAGGCTAGGGCAGTTGGGGCAGATCTAAAGAAGAGGCATTGAGGCTGGTCCTGGGCAGTTTGAAAATTTTCTCCTAAGCTACATTCCTCATCACTGGAGTTGTCATATTTTCTTTTACTAACTCTCTGTCTCTCTCTCTCCCACCCATCTCTCCAGATAGATAGATATTTTTACATATATATTTTATATAATGGTACCATTTATCCAGACTGTTACATAAGAGGCAGAAGAAACATTAGACTATGCTTAGAGAAAGGGAAGTTATTTGGGGACAGGATACGGTGGAGGATTGGAAGCTAACACCATCTCTGTGTCTTAGTAACCTGGGCAAGTTACTGAAGTGTCCTACAGCTCAGTTTACTCATCTGAGAGAAAATGGGAATAACAGCACCTCATTTTTGGTGTTGTTTATATGAAACCTGGATGAAGGGAATCAAATGGAATCTAGATACAGTATAAATGAGGAACTCATGAGTGTCTGTAGACCAAAGATGAGCATGATGTTTGCACTCAAGGATCTGGACTCCACCAATGTTTTTGAGGCAAGATCTATGGAGTTTATTATTCCCACATGAATAATGATTTAGACAGGAGACATATTAACCCAGTGCCCCTCCCTCAAATTTTAATGATAGGGGATTATTATGTAATGTATTTCAACTAAGAGCATAAATGTTAAAACTGTGATATTGAAAGTCTTACAAAAATTACTTTTCATTTTCTAAAAAACAAAAAAACCTAAGTATGGTTTTGGGGGCACATAACTATTTAAGAAAACAGCAAAATTAAGAGATGACAAAGTAATATTTTTGACAAAAACATCCAGATAGTTAAGAGAACATACCATATGAATTTATTTATAAAAAGTTAAAGAAAAGGAAAACCTAATTTATTGTGTTGGAAATCAGAACCTGGGTGATCTATGGAGATAGAGATTATCTCGAAGGGGCCATAAGGGAACATGCTTAACTGATGGAAATGTTCTGTATCTCGTGTGGGTGTTGGCTGCACCCATCCAATCACATGCTGGAGTTGGACTAATGGCTAAAAGGAGCCAAGTGCACATCCCCTCCCAACTTCATACTCAGCAATACTCAGTGGCTCGAAACTGGACGTGGTGAGAGTATTTACACCATAGGCATTGACAAACAGCACATCAGTGATTGTTTAGAGAGCTAGTTCACCACCACAGCACTGCAGATTTATACATTTGCCAAAAGTAATTACATTTATATGGTCTTAAAAGTCAGGACACTTCAATTTTCATGAATTTTAACTTAATAAAAATAATAATGGAAAGTTGTCTTCCACTTAAAGTACAGTCTTTTAGGACCTATTAGACAGTGGGGCCCAAGTCACTGTCATTCCAGACAGTGCCTCTGAATTTACAAAAGGGGAGCCCACAAAAGGGCATGCCAGTAAAACAATCAAAGGTGTACAGACCCATTTGGATGTAACCAATGAGACATTTACCTCAAACTGCTTCCTCTCCTGATTGCCCCGGGCTTATTCTTTCCCCATAACAGGCATGGATGCGTTAACATGGCCCCATGCCACATGGAACAAGTTCTTAGCCTTCCTGCTGGGCACCAGTGACTCTTCCTCGTCAATCAAGGTGGCAAACGCCCCCAGTACCAACTTAAATAAGGCACTGAACGTCTACACCCTGTCATTATCAATGTGCTTGAGACTGGGGACATTAAGCCATAATCTTCCCTTTCGGTAGCCCCTTTTGGCTAAAACCTAAGCCAACCGCTAATGTATGGCACCTGGCCATTGACTATCGAAACTTCAATACTCCAGTTCCCCCGATTAAGACTCCAATTCCTGATACTGCAGAATTGATTGAGGACATAACACTGGTGCAAGGAGTGACCTTGACCTAGCTAACATGTTCTGTTCCCATCATGGGGAAATTCCAGGCCTACTTTGCTTTCACTTTTGACAGGGTTCGATACACATTTACACAGCTCCTGGTGGGATATTTAAACAGCTCTGCAATTGCACATAACTCTGCTGCCAGGATTTAAATGCCTTACAATTGGAAAAGTGTCATTTTTGGCATCATATTGATGCTGAGGGTCCCTACGAGGAAGTTGGAAGGGCAAATGTGCACAGCCTCACACACCACCTACACCAATACACCTGGGCAATCGTCCCTCACAAGATCCCATGTCCAGCCTCATCTGTCAAGATGTGGTTTCACTGGTCACTGTCCTTCTACTGGGGCTTCTACATATGCTGTCACAATCACTGATATGGGACTGCTCTTGGTGACCCCCACCTGGCATTCCTCTTGAAAACAATGTAATCTCCTTCCTTACCAAATTTATTCTTGTTCTTTTCGGATCACCAGACATTAACTCTGACCTACGTACCCACTTTACCTCTTGGGAGACTCAACAGTGAGCTCTCCAACATAGCAGTTTTGGAAAGTCCATCTAGGTTACTGCCCCCAGGCAGCTGGCCTCACTGAGCATCTTAAGGGCCTCCTTAAAGAGACACTCCTTAAATTACTTCCAGGCATGTGGTCCTTGAAATGGGTTGAATTCTTATCACAGGCCCTCATATTACTTAACTCTCACCCCTGGGCCTTTATATCCAACATACCAGTTATTATCCATTCCTCCCTCCCCACCCAAATGTCACTTTTGCTCCTCTCTGGCAAGCCTCAAGCGTTTGCCCTCCAAGACGATATCCTTCTCCTTTTATCCTCTGACTTCACTTCCCTCTTTCAGTAATTTTGCAGTCATCTCGCCATCTGCTTCACTCTGCTGACCTGATCAAGGGCAGATCATCCAATTGACCCCGTCCTCACTGAATGCCATCCTGTCCCAAAGCCCACCAAGTTGGTGCAAAATTGTTTCTTTGGAAACCCTGACAATGGTGAGGACCCTTCGAAAAGAGCCTCTCCGTACTGGCTGCTCTTCCCAAATATAGAAGATACAAAGGCTGGCCAATTTAAACTTAATTCCCTAGTAATTTAAGGGAGTGGAAATCATTGCTACAGGACCAACCAGGGGCACAAGTTTGGGTGTCTGAAAGAGGGAAAGAAACTCTGCTCGGTAGGTGCAAGCCATATTTGGAGATGAAAGCTACAAGTCACAGCCGTACTTCACGCCTGAGGAGGTAACCCATGACTTTCTCACGAAGAGCAATTACACTGAGCCGTTAATCAATACATAAATAGTTCAGCCAGAAGCAACCTGACAATTGCTCATGAAATGCCAGTGCTCTGTATAACTATGGCTATTCTTATTGCTTTGTATTGCCTGGGTGACACAGCTACTGGTAGACCCCTCAGGGCTAACCATCACACAGATACTATGCTGGACCAGTCCTGCTCCAGCCTGCAATTGCACCACAGGGTGGAAAAGTGGAGAGTGTTGGAGAGTCCTATTGGAAGGGCTGAGGCCAGCAGGCCACCAGGTCTCCTGGCAAAGAGATTGAATTCCTTTACAGACAATGGACCCTCTGGAAGTGATGTCTAAATGATGCTCTTCTCCCTATTTCTGTACATCAAATATTGTTACAAGCTAACCAGACCAATGATGATCATACGTAAAACCCATCTGGTTATAGGATGTAATAGCAGGGAATGTTGGAGAGCCCCATTGGAAGGGCTCAGGCCAGCATGCCACCAAGTCTGGGCAGTGAAGGGATTGAGTCCTTTGCAGAGATTGGCCTTCTGGAAATGATGTCTAAATGACACTTTCCCTTCCTCCTGATTTCTGTACATCAAATACTGCTTCAAGCTAGCTGGACCTTTAAGTGCCCATACATAAAACCCACCCGGTTATGGGAACTGTGGTCCCATGATTTGCCAATTGCCCTCACAGGCCAGTCCCAGGAATGCCTAAATAGCATCCATAAAATCCTCCTTATCAGGGATATAACTGTGTCCACAATCTTTACGTACTGTGGACGAGCTCGTCAGGGAATAAAAGGGTAGCCACCCATTCCTGTTCTAATTGTGCCCTTGATGTCCCCAGGGAGTCTCTTAAGAATGTCTTGCACTCGCAGCAGGCCCAGATATGTTAGCTCAGTCCTCAGGGAAGCCTCCAAGGTATATCAGGCTACACTGCTCCCAGCCCATGACCGTGACCCCAAATGCATAGCCCATGGGAAGGTCACCCACACCCTTGCCAGCCACCACTCCAGAGCACCTCACCCAGCCCGAGTTCACCGTTGGAGGAGCCTACACCTCCTCTAGCAGAGATGACTCCTCAGGCACACAGCACCATGCCACAGACCTCACTCCTTGCCCAGTTTATAGTGAACTCAGTGAATCCCCACAGTGGGGACTAAGACTTTCTGGGAACAAGGGACTAAATGTACTGCCCTGATGGAATTGTGGGATTCAGTGAAATATTATTTTGCTGAATTTTCCCATTGTTTGCCTGCTGACCCTACTCTGTACCAAGAGTCCTGTCAGACTATGAGTATTTCCCCTGCTGACCACAGGGCAGCACTGTATCCTATTTCCCCACCGAGTCAAGCCAAATTGTGCATTCTGAACCAGATAGCTCCCCGGCCTGCAAACACTGCCCATTTGGACCTGGTCACCTTGACCTTCTGTGTCTGTGTGTTGTGTGCTCACTTGGGAATTCCCAACCCCTTCTGGCCACTGCGAGCCCCCATCATGGTTACCCCTGACGCTATTAGGATATCTTCCACCACATTTCCCCCATGCTTTCCCCAGACCACGTGTCAGGTGCTTCACAAATACCACCCATATTTTTACCCCATGAACTAGGAAGGCTACCCACTCAGTGGGAATCAGAAATTACAAGTCTGTCACCTGGCCCCCAGTTACCTACACTCCACCTTAAGTGCTTACTCTGCTGATCTTTCCACTTCAGCCAACTCTAACTAACAACATCTTTGCCCTGGCTTCCCTTCCATTAGATGACTTTCTCCCCCATTTCCCACCCCAACTGCTCCTCACAGACCCACGTGGGAGCAGCCTTGCAGGCCACTTCGGTGGTTCTGTGCCAAGGCACAAGCAGCTCTTGGACCACAGATGTTTAACCGCTCCACCAGGACTCACGTAGCCGGGATAACCAATGAATGGTGTGATTTCCCAAGTTTCAGACTGGAGGCTTCAATGAACTCTTTACACTGGGAACTTCTGCCTTCAGATTGCATTGTGGGCCCACAATGCACCCCAAGTGCTTTCCAGAATAAAGCAATAAACAAACCAACAAACAAATGAATGCATCTGCCTATGTGAATTATTTCCTAGATATGTGATACAAGTATCAGAAACTGAATACCCACGTCAGTAGCTACCTTTCTGTGTTCCTTTACCCAAATAAGCACACCTGTATACATCCAGTCACTCAAGCCAGAAAACTTAGAGCTATATTTAACTTTGATAGCTTTCCATATCTCTCTTGTCTTTGAGTGCAAGGTAGTTGACAAGGGATGGCTCCACTTAATCTCCAAATCTATTGCTTCTCTCCATCTCACTGCCACTATCTTACCTTAGCAAGCTTTTACTCTTTACTGGATTATTGGACTAGCTTCCATCTGGTTCCCCTGTCTCCTCAATTATTCCCACTCAATCCGTTCTCTTCACCCTAGTCAGGATGATTTTTCTAACCTTAGAGGAAAGACCCTCTGTTCTTCCCCTCAGTGTATGTCACAAATTTGACTCTGGGGATAGAGGGGCTGAGGGTAGCCTTACAATTTTCCAGTTGGGAAATGAACCAGTTGATACTTCTTACTGTCTAAAAGGGCATAGTTGGGTGCAACCTAGTACCACGTGACAGTCTCGGAGAGGGATCTATCCTCCCAATTAGGGATGCAGGTGGTTTTTCACCTTCCTTCTTCAAACCAAATAGCTGCTAATTCACAAAGAATGTTCAAACTTTTCTTTCCTGCAGAGTTCTGCCAATACCTTAAGCTGATCTGGAATTTTCAGTCTGAGACAGAGACTTTTGAATCTGGTTATGCCTTGACTCATCAATCTCCTGTGCAATGTCTCACGTACCAGACCTGAAAGGAGGTCTCATGTGAAGAAGGTTCTATCATATCTTAACTCCTGTTTTCTCTGTGTCCTTTGCCACAGTCATCTCCCTTGAAACTCTGCCCCATCCAGGGGTCTGCCCTCTCCTCCTCTGCCACTTCCTCTCCTTGTCACATAATGGTATCCTGGCCACCAAGATACTTTTTACGCCACTTCAGATGCCCACTGCCTCTTAGTCACTTTTGCTTCAGCTCAGTTTATATTGAGCCAGTAGTTGGTGGAGAGGAGAATGGTTAAGTTTTTTTGTTTGTTTGTTTGTTTGTTTTTTCCCACTGCCTAATGGCTCCATAGGGGAAGGGGAAGATGTACTCTCATTCCAGGGGTGTTAGAGAAAAGGGTCTCTTTTCTGAGGCAGAGCTGGTTTTCTCCATGAGAATCTGAGTCTACACAAAAGCATCAAAGCCAACCCGGCTTAGTGTAATGGTCTCATTATGCAAAAGGTGCTTTCACACCTTCTGAGCCCTTGGTTACTTTTAAAGCCTCCCTACAATGTTGACAGTGATTCATGACTTGCCCAAATCAGTTATCTTTAAGCCCCAGGATTTTCAGCCAGATAAAAGGAGCTCTACTTTACCCCTAGGTTCTTCACGACATTTTTTTTCTTAAATTCCATATATATGTGTTAGCATAGGGGTAAAGCGGGAATAAAGACGCAGACCTCCTAGAGAACGGACTTGAGGTTATGGGGAGGGGGAAGGGTGAGCTGTGACAGGGCGAGAGAGAGTCATGGGCATATACACACTAACAAACGTAGTAAGGTAGATAGCTAGTGGGAAGCAGCCGCATGGCACAGGGATATTGGCTCGGTGCTTTGTGACAGCCTGGAGGGGTGGGATAGGGAGGGTGGGAGGGAGGGAGACGCAAGAGGGAAGACATATGGGAACATATGTTTATGTATGACTGATTCACTTTGTTATAAAGCAGAAACTAACACACCATTGTAAAGCAATTATACCCCAATAAAGATGTTAAAAAAAAAAAAAGGAGCTCTAGGAGGTGGGGGAACCAGGGAGTATGGTAAGACTCATTTCATCTCTCTCAAAAAGTAAATCTGATTACACCATTCTCCTGATTAAGTGCCTTCAGAGGTCTCCTATTACTATTAAAGGCCAAACCTATTATTATAATGTACAAGATCTTTCATTGTATTCCTTCTTCTTATGTTTCCAGATTCAACATTCTCCATTCCCAACTCCTTCACATACACACACATTCACTTGAAATTTTAGCAACAGTGATCTGCTGTCAGTTCTTTGAATGCAGAATACCTTTTCCAGAATACATCATCTTCTCCCTCCCCTTCTGTCTCTCAAATGCACCATGATCCCTTTCCCAGGCTTTCATTCATGCCTTCTCTCTGTCTGGAACATCTAATCCCTGAGTGTTTTACCATTTACTCAGCCTTCAAGTTTCAGTTTTTGTGACACTTCTGCTGATGGCCTTCCCTAATCTCCTTAAATTTGTTAAACATTCCTGACTTGTGATGCATGATCCACTGTACTTTTGCTGTCATTGAACTTATAGTCCTCCACTAGTCTGGGAGCTCCAGAAAACATGGTTTGTGTCTCTTTTGTTCAATTTATACCCTAAACTATGCATGTCTTAGGTGGTCTCTCTACTCAGAAACCATCTCCCATCTAATAATTGGTACCAATACAAAAAGGTGGTCACAGCACATAAGTCTAGGCTATATAGTTTGTTCCCCCAGAGCTCAGTTGTGATGCATGTCTTAGGCTTTTCTTTCCAAGAAAAAACAACCATCCTCCAACCCAGGGATTTCTTCTAGATAATGAAATTGAGTTTGTTGTTAGACACAGTGGCTCCCATATGGCCAACCCTAAAGATTTTAAGCAGACAACATTCAACACAGCCAATTCTTTCTAAACAAGGTACAAGGAGCTCAAATATGTGCCATAGGCATTTGACTCTGAGCTGCAATGTGTACATACACAGAGAACATACAGGCTTCACTGCCTGACTCTCATTCAGTTTAACAACGATGGCTACAGGAAATTTATTCATTTATTCAACTCATATTTACTGAAAATTTACTGTAAGTCAGGCACTGTGAGAAGAGCTGAGAAATCGATAGTGAGAAAAGGAGACACCACTCTTGCCATCGTAAAGCTTGCAGCCTGGTAAGGAAGACAAACAATCATCATAGATCACCAACAACTATGGGGTATCCTACAGAGCAAGGGTCCTTTTCTAAATCAGAGGATAATTTCTATGTGGATTTTTCTGAGCTGATTATGATTGGGTGTTTAGGCTTTCTTATTGCTCTGCCTTCCCCAGTATGTCCAAACAACCTACCCTCTCTCCTAGAATTACAAGTTTCTAGAATCTTTGGACACAAACAACAAATTAGATAGAAGCATTATCTCAGACTAGATACTCAATGGCTAAAGGGCTGATCTCTCCCTAGAGAGGGTCCCAGGAGAAACGGGAAAGATTAAGCATTGAGTTGGGACCCATGCTATAAAATAGGGGTCCCCAACCCCCGGGCCATGGACTAGTACTGATCTGTGGCCTGTTAGGAACCAGGTCACACAGCAGGAGGTGAGAAGCAGGTGAGCAAGTGAAGCTCCATCTGTATTTACAGATGCTCCCCATCACTCGCATTACTGCCTGATCAGTGGCGGCATTAGATTCTCATAGGAGCGCAAACCCTACTGTGAACTGTGCATGCAAGGGATCTATGTTGTGCACTCCTTATGAGAATCTAACGTCTGATGATCGCAGGTGGAGCTGAGGCAGTGATGCTAGCGCTGGGGAGTGGCTGCAAATACAGATTATAATTAGCAGAGAGGTTTGACTGCACAGAGACCATAATAAATCAATTGCTTGCAGACTCATATCAAAACCCTATCAGTGAGTGGCAAGTGAAAACAAGCTCAGGGCTCTCACTGATTCTGCATTATCATGAGTTGTATAATTATTTCATTATATATTACAATGTAATAATAATAGAAATAAAGTGCACAATAAATGTAATTCACTTGAATCATCCAGAAACCATTCCCTCCCTGCCCCACCCCGGTCTGTGGAAAAATTGTCTTCCATGAAACCAGTCCCTGGTCCCAAAAAGGTTGGGACAGCTGCTATAAAAGGATCCCTGTTCTGAATGAACATTCCTTTTTACTGAACCATCAACTTCAACCCTCACCTCACTGCTCAAGATCACATATTACCCATTTCTATCTATCTTCCATCCACATTTTCTATCCCTTAAGTCCTCTTTGAACTATCAAGAACTGAAAAATTAGACATGCGGTTGCATATGTCTTTTTACATTCTTTTCAGTCTTTGAGTTTCATTCTTTGGAGTCAGAGTTTTGGTTGCTCCTTCAAAGTAAGTGCCTCATGCCTACAAGTGGTCTGACCTTCCAGGTACAAATGGGAGAGTGGGGTATGAAACACATGTGAAACACTCAGACAAAGAATTCAACATGGAATCAAGCCACAACTCCTTTCTCTGCTCAGCATTTAAATGTAAAGAAATGTAGTAATTATTTCAGATCTTCCATTTTTACCCACTTTACTCAAAAAGGTAGGAACTAGGATTTCATCCCACAACTATGTCCTTCTACAATATTACTTCTCACTTGCATCACAGGCATCACCGGTGTCAGTTGGATCCCATAATTCCTACGGGTCCCTGGTAATTGTGCGTCTCCTTTGCTTTTCCAAATGAGAATTTTCATTACGGCCAGCCTTTCCCTTTCTCTGATTGACTATTTGATGTTGAGAGAAAATAACATATCCAAGTCCTTGACCATGAAAAACCACATCAGGACTTCAGTATCATTCAGAAATCCTGAACTTTGAACTGGCTTCAATACGTAGATGAACTTTGGGTTGTCTCCCTTAGGAAAGGGGTTTGCTCAACATGTAAGGAGACAGTGAAGTGAATATTCGACGAACAAAATGGCCACCTTGGCAGAGAAAATGCTATATCTTCATCCAATCTTATTTTCCCCGGGACTCACAGCTGGCCTACATTCCAGTCCACAGTCATAGTTAGTTGACACCATGTGGTTGAATTCCAACTGATGGGATGTAGGCAGAAATAAAGCACTTCTCTACCATATCTGGTCCATAAAACCCTCTGACAGAATCCTCCACACTCTCTTACTTCCTCTGACAGGTGAATGGCATAGATTCTAATAACCAGGTGCCAAGCAGAGTCGTAAGTCAGCAGGTGCCTCAGTCCCTGAATAATTACATGGAGCAGAGCTTCTCAATCTCCACTCTCTTTAACCCATACTGACATTTGCATAATCAAGAATAATGTGATATCATATAACATGACAAGACATGACATCTCACCTAACATACCATAATGTAACATGACATGACATAATATAACCAAATGTCTGAGATTTGGGGGTTTCTTTGTCGTTGCGGCTTAGTGTTAATTTATCTGAGCAACCCAGAAGTAATCAGAGAGGGGATACATCTCTGAGGACCTGGTATTTGATCTGAGACCACCCCATGGTTTTAGAGAAAAGCAATCCATTTAAATACCTGGGAACCAGTCATTCTAGGTAGAGGGAACAACACACAAAAACCAAAGTCTGGGAGGCTGTGTTTAAGAAACAGAAAGAAACTAGTCCATCTGATTTCTAGTGAATGAAGAAGAGAGAGGTAGGGGATGAGGTTGACAGCATAGGTGGAGACCAGATCATGTAGGACTCTGTGGGTGATTGTGAAGAGCCTACACAATTATCCACAACAATTGTGATGGAACATCACTGGAAGATTTTAAGCAGGGAAAAAACATGACCCTATTATGATACATATGTTTCTAAAAGTTAATTTGGGCTACTCTGGGAAATGGCTCAAGAGGGGAAGCAGAGACACTACATAGGAGAAATGTTCCAGGCAAGAGATGCTAGGGACTTAACATAAGGCAAACGTAGTAGAAAGGGGAGAATGGATATATTGCATGGAGTCATTTAATGAACCGAGTCCAGAGAAATCATATGGATTATACGTTTATGTAATTTTTTTTTTTTTTTTTTTTGCGGTACGCGGGCCTCTCACTGCTGTGGCCTCTCCCGTTGCGGAGCACAGGCTCCAGACGCGCAGGCTCAGCAGCCATGGCTCACGGGCCCAGCCTCTCCGCGGTATGTGGGATCTTCCCGGACCGGGGCACGAACCCGTGTCCCCTGCATCGGCACGCCGACTCCCAACCACTGCGCCACCAGGGAAGCCCCATTTATATAATAATTATATGTAAAATATATGGAGCGATAAATACATTAACAAAGCATATGGCTACTGAATTCTGCTAAATGTTCAGGAAGCTTACAGATAGTCTGTAGCAAGCCCTCATTTTAGAATTTTTAGACTTCTTAGTAGAGCTTTAGTGAAGCTGAAGTTCTCCAGAGAAACAGAAAATACAAAAACCTGCTGGTTTACCCAGTGGCCACCAGATGGCCCTAATGGGATCTATTTCGCAGACCATGGATCACAGACAGAAGGAACTCTGTACTTGGACAGACCCAGATCTCACAGAACACTCTGCGGTATAAAACACGTTTGCTGTTGTTTACTGAGAATGGAAAATAATCCTCAAAGACATTCTAAAAATAAACTTGTTCACAGCCTAAGATGCTGTGTTATAGGATGCTACAAAACTGGAATTAAATGAGATCTTCCTGAGGTGGGAAAGTATTCACTTTAGGATGAAGAATAGTCATGTGCATGTGTTAAAAACATGTAACCTCACTCTGGGGAGTCAGCTAGAAAGTTGTCTAGACCTCATTGCCCTCTTCTAGGATAGCTTCTGGACACTCCTATTTAGAAACTCTATAGATAGTAAAGGGTACAATGAAGAAAAAAAGTGTAAAACTAAGGCTTGCTGCTGACTATCTACAAGTGTGTTGAAAATTTTTTGTGAGATGTTCTTTTGCCAATTTATTCATTGGGCTATTCATTTTCTCTTTATTGTCTTTTCAGAGTTCTTTGTATGTTCTGAATACAATTTCTTTATTAGATATGCGATGTACAAATATATTATCCAAGGCTGGGACTTGTCTTTTCTTTCCTTCAACAGTGACTTTGGCAGAGAAAAAGATTTTATCTTTAATAAAGTCCAATTCATCAATTTTTAATACCGTGGATTATGCTTTTTTGTTGTATCTAGGAACCCATCAACAAATCCAAAGGCATGCAAGCTTTCTTCTCTGTTTTATTCTAAAAGTTATATTGTTTAACATTTTATATTTAGTTCTATGATACATTTTGAGTTACTTTTCGTGTAAGATGTGGGATCAGCATCAAAATTTACTTTTTGCATATGGACTTACAATATTTCCACCATCATTTTTTGAAAAGAATATTCTTTCTTCATTGACTTGCCTTTGCATCTTTGTCAAAAAGTAGTTGACTATATTTGTGACAGTCTATTCTGGGTTTTCTCTTTTGTTTCATTGATCTGTGTGTCTATACTGTCAACACTGCCATGCTGTCCTGATCTTAGAGGCAAAGTGTTGAGTCTCTAATCATTAAGTATGATGTTAGCAGCACATTTTTCATATAAACATTTTATTAAGTTAGGAAGATCACTTCTATTTCTAGTTTTTCAGGAGTATTTGTCATGAATGGGTGTTGAATTTCAGGGCCCTTTGTACTGATCTTCAGAGAGATTCTGCAACTTGCAACTCTTGCACTAATCCATTGCTCTTGTTGGAGGTTTGTTAGTGAGGAGGTGGAGCGTGGGGCAGGAGTTTTCTTTAAGCTTCTGATTAAGTCTCAGTCTTTAGGGGTACAGTGTGCTTCTGTCGTGGGGATCTTTACAGATGTCTCTGTCCCTCCCTAGAGTTTTTCCCATCTCCTACCTTCTTTCTTGACTGTGATGCCCCCAGCCTATTTCCCTGGAGCTCTCTCACCTGTTGGCTTCAATTTTCTTATTCCTTAGTTGACACAGGAATACTGGAGTGAGGCTGGAGTGGGTAGACATCCTTCCCCCAGATGGGATGAGGTTTCAGCACTGCTCTCTGTGAAGGCTTTCCTCCAGCCTCTGGCTTCCAGAGCTTCTGCCCCAGAATTTCACATCTTGCAACTCACTGGAGTTTCCTTCTCTCTACATTTCTGGGTGCTTGTATTGCTTTGCAGCCTCAGTTCTCTGAAGTGTCCAAGAAAACTCATTGATTGTCTGTTTGTCGAGGTTGTTCTTCATTTAAGTACAGAAAGACCTTTGCATGTTAGAGCTGAAACAAAAAGTTGATTTTATTTATTACCTTGATGGGGATGCATTAAAAAAAATCAAAACTTGTATGAATTGGTAGGAAGCCTTTCGTGTGCTTTCACAAGACCTTGATTTCAGACAGTGTATTTCATCTCATTGTCTCCTGAAACAATCAGGAATTAGTGACTTTATTATGTGATTCTCTCCCTCAGTGCAACCTGCTTCCCTTTCATTCCTGCAGACTCTGGGTTCCCTTTAAAATGTATTTCTTTCCCCCACCCTCCAGAGATCAGGAATCATAACCAAAGTGTAGACTTTAACATGGCTGTGGGGCCCCAGAGGTGTTAACCCAGGGTTCAGAATGACCAGTGATGATGGACTGGAACTCCTAGCTTTATCTTCTAGGCATCAGCACACAGCATGCCCCTAGGAAGGGCATCTAAGTCTCTGGTGGCTCCTGGTTTCCAAGAGCATAGGAATTCATTTTGATCAGTACCATGCTCCCTACATGCTTCCCTGGACGAGGAAGTCACTAGCACTGTCTGCCTCTCCATGAATACCATATAAACTCTTCAGGGAATTCTACAACACAGACCTGGACTCATTTTGGTACCTAAACCACACAGATGAAACTCAGACAGCCTTAAAAGGAGATGGCTCATCTATTTTTCTAGAATTATTTGAACACAGCTGGCCCTTTCCTCAAACTGAGGTAGCTTTCTCTGAAACTAGTATTAATTTTTGAATAATGCCTCCTCTCAAAGACTTCAAGAAAAACTTCCCTTAGGTATATCCATTTTTTGGGTCATTTTTTAGGTGTTTTATTATTTTAAAAAAAATTTCTCAGGCACACCCGTCGATGTCTCTCTCTCTCTCTCTCTCTCTCTCTCTCTCTCTCTCTCTCTCTCTTATTTTTTTTTCTGGCTGCGCAGCATGTGGGATCTTAGTTTCCCCACCAGGGATCAAACCTGGGCCCTAAACAGTAAGAGTGCATAGTCCTAACCACTGGACCACCAGGGAATTCCTTTAGGTATATCCTTTTTACAATGTACCCAAACGACTAGGAAGTACGCATCACATTAGAGACAAGTGAGGTTACATCCATCTTATCGAAGTCATGGAAGAAGTGACAAATGTGATCCTAAGGCCAGCTGGCCCCAGTAGCCCTGGCCAGCTGCACAAACCTGATTCATATATCCTCAGCCCACTCATTTCCACAGATGGACTTCTTAAGGGATCCTGTGTGCAATCTGTAGACAAGGATATTGTGCACCAACCCCTAATCAGCTAATGGGAGAGCAAGGCAAATCAATGTTCCCAAGTTACCCTCCTCATTTATGGGTGTCCATCGCCAAAAAAAAGGGCAAGCACTCACACCAACCTTGACCACTCAGTCTGCTCCAGGCACACTGAAATATGTTCTGTACCCAGTCCATGAATACCTCCTCCTGATGACCTTGGCACTAGGCAATTCCTCTTCTTAGAATGCTATTGTCCCAGCCTTTTATGTGGTCTGACTCCATTCTGTCTTTAAAATATCAATGTAAATATGAATTTCTCAGAGTCCTTTTCTGATCACACTATCTACAGAGCCCCTTTATCTCCCTATAATTCGTCTTGTTTTAATTTCTACACAGTATTGTCACTACTGACATTTCCTCATTTGTTTGTGACTCACCTCTCTTCACTATAATGTAAGCGCCATGATAATGGGGACTTTTATCTGTGTCTTCACTCTTTTGTTGCTTTTCCAGAACCATGTGAACCCTAATAGTAGATGTTCCCCTTATCTAAGGGTAAGTGGTCAACCCATGAAGCAGAAACAAAAGAATCTTGAATGGCACCTCATCTGAATATAAGCTTTCTTTAACCACTATTGCCTTTGGCTATCTCTGTAAACTTACTGGTTAATATAGAAATAAATTAACTGAAATGTTGATTTTCCTCTTGCTGAACACTTCTGCCTAAACATGGAGCTGGGTAACAGGATGATGGCATGAAGTTGCAAATGTATGCTATCAGCCTACTCATTGCAGAGAAACCTCAAAAAAAACCTCAAAAAACCATTACACTGTAGCAAGTGTAATGATAGTACCTAAGTCCCAGACTATAGAACTCACTGCCTTTACCACCACTATATTTGAGTATATTTTGAGTATATTTTCAATTCTTGTTTTTTTAATATCTTTAATGGAGTATAATTACTTTACAACGGTGTGTTAGTTTCTGTTTTATAACAAAGTGAATCAACTATGTATATATACATATATCCCCATATCTCCTCCCTCTTGCATCTCCCTTCCACCTTCCCTATCCCACCCTTTAGGTGGTCACAAAGTGTGGAGCTGATCTCCCTGTGCTATGTGGCTGCTTCCCATTAGCTATCTATTTTAATTTGGTAGTGTATACATGTCCAAGCCACTCTCTCACTTTGTCCCAGCTTACCCTTCCCCCTTGCCATGTCCTTAAGTCCATTCTGTATGTCTGCATCTTTACTCCTGTCCTGCCCTTAGGTTCTTCAGAAAATTTTTTTTTATATTCCATATATATGTGTTAGCATACAGTATTTGTTTTTCTCTTTCTGACTTCCTTCACTCTGTATGACAGACTCTAGGCCAATCCACCTCACTACAAATAACTCAATTTTGTTTCTTTTTATGGCTCAGTAATATTCCATTGTATATATGGGCAACATCATTTTTATCCATTAGTCCTTTGATGGACACTTAGGTTTCTTCCATGTACTGGCTATTGTAAATAGAGCTGCAATGAACATTGTGGTACATGACTCTTTTTGAATTATGGTTTTCTCAGGGTATATGCCCAGTAGTGGGATTGCTGGGTCGTAGGGTAGTTCTATTTTTAGTTTCTAAGGAACCTCCATACTGTTCTCCATAGTGGCTGTATCAATTTACATTCCCACCAACAACAAGAGGGCTCCCTTTCCTCCACACCCTCTCCAGCATTTATTGTTTGTAGATTTTTTGATGATGGCCATTCTGACTGGTATGAGGTGATACCTCATTGTAGTTTTGATTTGCATTTCTCTAATGATTAATGATGTTGCCCATCCTTTCATGTATTTGTTGGCAATCTGTATATCTTTGGAGAAATGTCTGTTTAGGTCTTCTGCCCAATTTTTTTTTTTTTTCGGTACGCGGGCCTCTCACTGTTGTGGCCTCTCCCGTTGCAGAGCACAGGCTCAGGATGCACAGGCTCAGCGGCCATGGCTCATGGGCCCAGCCGCTCCGTGGCATGTGACATCTTCCCAGACCGGGGCACGAACCCATGTCCCCTGCATCGGCAGGCGGACTCTCAACCACTGCGCCACCAGGGAAGCCCTTCTACCCAATTTTGGATTGGGTTGTTTGTTTTTTTTGTTATTGAGCTGCATGAGCTGCTTGTAGATTTTGGAGATTAATCCTTTGTCAGTTGCTTCATTTGCAAATATTTTCTCCCATTCTGAGGGTTGTCCTTTCATCTTGTTTATAGTTTCCTTTGCTATGCAAAAGCTTTTAAGTTTCATTAGGTCCCATTTCTTTATTTTTGTTTTTATTTCCATTTCTCTAGGAGGTGGGTCAAAAAGGATCTTGCTGTGATTTATGTCATAGAGTGTTCTGCCTATGTTTTCCTCTAAGAGCTTTATAGTGTCTGGCCTTACATTTAGGTCTTTAATCCATTTTGAGTTTATTTTTGTGTATGGTGTTAAGGAGTGTTCTAATTTCATTCTTCTACATGTAGCTGTCCAGTTTTCCCAGGACCACTTATTGAAGAGGCTGTCTTTCCTCCATTGTATATTCTTGCCTCTTTTATCAAAAGTAAGGTGACCATATGTGCTTGGGTTTATCTCTGGGCTTTCTATCCTGTTCCATTGATCTCTATTTCTGTTTTTGTACCAGTACTACACTATCTTGATTACTGTAGCTTTGTAATATAGTCTGAAGTCAGGGAGCATGATTCCTCCAGCTCGGTTTTTCTTTCTCAAGATTGCTTTGGCTATTTGGGGTCTTTCGTGTTTCCATAAAAATTGTGAATTTTTTTGTTCTGGTTCTGTTTCAATTCTTATTTTATCCTTAACAATTTCAACTCTTCTGGGTAAATATGCTAATATCTTCTTTTAAATTGTAGAAATTCATAAGAGAGTGAAAATGAGCCACACACTGGGTAAAAGAGAGCGAGAGCTCAGAGACCAGGGCCAAACGCCCTGCTTGGCAATGGAAGGCAGAAATGGGGAAACTTGTGATATACTTGGAATTTCAGACATCAGTCATATGCTGCAGTCCAGGCTGGACTTTGCCCTTGACTCTGAGGTAGGGGCTGGTGCTGACCCTGGGTTCTCCCAAAGGAGAAACAATGACACCCATTCTTGGATCATCTTCAGGTATAGGCTGGTATCTTCTCTTTGGAAACTCCACTGGATGTTATACTTATGTGCAGCAGAATTCCCTCCATCCTGAAGCAAGACTATATTAGAAACTAATTTCTTGTAAAATCGATGGTTTCATTAGAGAATTCTGTTTAAAGATTTAACACAAATTTTATACAATCTCTTCCAAAAAAGCCAAAGAGGAAAGAATGTTTTATGAAATTGGTAATGCTCTGGTACCAAAATCAGACAAACACAGTACCCCCTCCCCCATACCTCCCAAAAAAAGAAAGAAAGAATGAAAAACTACAGACCAACATCCCTCGTGAACATGGTTGTAAAAATCCTAACAAAATATTGGTAAATAAAATTCAGCAAAAGTGGGGTTTATTCCAAGAATGCAAGGCTGCTTTAATTTTCAAAAATAAATTAATGTTATCCATCCTGTTAATAGGTTAAATAGCAAAAATCACATGATCAAAGAAATCAATGCAGAAAAAACATTTAATAAAATGTTTGACACTCTTTTATGATAAAATCCCTAAGAAAAATAAGAATAGAAGGGAACTTCTTCAACTTGATAAAGCACATCAGGTAACCTACAGGTGACATTATACTTAAATGGTGAAAGACTTTTTTCCCCCACCATCAAAATAAGGCAAGGATATCTGCTTTCACCCCTCCAGTCCAATATATTATGTGAAGCTCAGCACAAGACAGTAAAAGGAAAAAAAAGGTATACAGATAGAAAGGAAGAAATAAAATTGTCCCTATTTGCAGATGACGCAATGGACTACATAGGAAATCCTAAGGAATCAAACTCTCAGAACTAACATGGGAGTTCAGCAAGCTGCAGGCTACAAGACCAACATACAAATCTCTATACACTAGCATTGAACACATGGAAACTGAAATGTAAATGTAATATAATTTGTAATCACTCGTGAAGAATGAGATGCTTAGGTATAAATCTAACAAACATATCCAGTACTTGTACACTGAAAAATACAAAATGCTGATGAAAGACATCAAAGAAGATCCAAATAAATGGAGAGATATACTGTCTTTATGGATTGGAAGACTCAACATAGTAAAAAATGTCAATTCTCCCCAACTTCATATATAAGTTTAACTAAATTTCTTTTAAAAATCCCAGCAAATTTTTTATAGACAATCTTATTTTAAAATTGGCAATCTTGGGCTTCCCTGGTGGTGCAGTGGTTGAGAGTCCGCCTGACGATGCAGGGGACACGGGTTCACGCCCCGGTCTGGGAGGATCCCGCATGCCGCGGAGCGGCTGGGCCCGTGAGCCATGGCCGCTGAGCCTGTGTGTCCGGAGCCTGTGCTCTGCAACGGGAGAGGCCACAACAGTGGGAGGGCCGCGTACCGCAAAAAAAAAAAAAAAAAAAAATTGGCAATCTTATTTTAAAATTGATATTGAAAGTCGAAGAATCTAGAATAGCTAAAAATAATTTTGAAAGAGAGGAATAATGTGGGAAAAATCACTGTACTTGATTTCAAGTCTTATAATAGCCACAGTAATCAAGGTGGTGTAGTTATCACTGGAGGGATAGATTCACAAATCAATGAGACAGAACTAGCCCACACAAGCAGAGCTAAACTATTTTTTGACAAATGTGCTAAAGCAATTAGATGTTGAAAGCATAGTCTTTTCAATAAATGTTACTGTAACAACTGGACATCCATAGCCCCCCCCCCCAAAAAAAGGAAAAAGAATATGGAAAAGAAAAAGGATCTCGGCCTAAATGTCATACTTCATACACAATAAATTCAAAATGGATCATAGATTTAAATATAAGATATAAAACTATTAAACTTATAGAAGAAAACAGAAGAAAATCTTTAGGACCTACAGTCTGATAAAAAGTACTTAGATATGAAATCATGATACATAGGAGAAAAAAATCAGTAAATTGAACTTCATCAAAATTTAAAACTTTTGCTGTGTGAAAGGCCCTGTTACAAGGATAAAAAGCAAAACTACGGACTGGGAAAAAAACACTTTCAAATTGCATATATAATAAATGACTCAGATCTAGATTACATAAAGAACACCCCCAAATCCCATATTATAAAACAAACAAAAATTTATTTAGAAATTTTTGTGGTATTAGGACACACCTACTAGGACAGCTACATTTTTTTTTTTTTTTTGCGGTACGTGGGCCTCTCACTGTTGTGGACTCTCCTGTTGCGGAGCACAGCCTCTGGAAGCACAGGTTCAGCGGCCATGGCTCACGGCCCCAGCCACTCTGCGGCATGTAGGATCCTCCTGGACTGGGGCACGAACCCGCATCTCCTGCATCGGCAGGCAGACTCTCAACCACTGCACCACCAGGGAAGCCCGACAGCTACAGTTTTTTTAACTGACTACACCAACTGTTGGTGAGGATATGAAATAAATGGATCTCTCGTACACTGCTGGTGGGAATGTAAAATGCTACAACCACTCTGGAAAGTAGTTTGGTAGTTTCTTTAAAACAATAACCATTCATTTACCATACCACCCAGCGATTATACCCAGGGGCATTTATCGCAGATAAATGAAAATTTATGTCCATACAATATTTATGTCCATCCCATGCACAGGGATGTTCATAGCAGCTTTGTAGGAGATCAAAGCTGGAAACAACCAAAATGTCCTTCACAGGTAAATGTTTTTGCAGCACTGCAAACGAATGAACTATGTACTGATACACACAACAACTTGGATGGATAACAAAGGCTTTATAGTGAGTGGAAAAAATGCCACTCAAAGGTAGATTCCATTTATATAACATTCTCAAACTGACAAAATTACAGAGAAGAAGAACAGGGCAATGATCGCCAGGGGGATGTTGGGGAAGTGATGCACATGACTATAAAGAGCAGCATGAGAGAAATCTTTGTAGTGGTGGAACAGTTCTGTATGTTGATTGAGGTGATGTTTACAGAGTCCACAGTTTTTTGTGATAAAATATCATTGAAATATACATAGTACCAATGTCAATGTCTTTGATATTGTACTACCGTTATTTAAGATGTAAACATTGGGGAAAATTAGATGAAAGATGCAGAAGACTGTCCTGTACAATCTTTGCAACTTTCTATGAATCAATAATTATTTCAAAACAAAATGTTTTTAAGTATGTCTTGTAGAAGCCAAGAAAACCAGCACTCAAATCCCACAGCTTTGTGGCCCCAGCTGGCTCTGTTTCAGGGAAGAGTCTGAGTCACTAGAAAGCACACCCCAGGAAGGCTACTAGATAGGAAATGCTTCTGTGGTTATTGCTGGTTGATTGGACAACCTCAATCCCTCTATTAACCCTCTGAGAACCTCAAGCTGAAGTTACTCTGAACAAGTGAGGGCAAAGAAAGCCAGTCTTGCTGGGAAATGGATGGGCAGTTTGCAGAGTGAAGTCATTTGTACTGAGAAGGCATCTCTCTGAGACCCCAGGAGGATTCCTGCGGTGCCACCAAGCAAAATAGGAGAAAACTTAGAATGAAGGAGGCTCCCCATGTAGGCTTCATCTCTTAAAACAAAAAGGAGCCAGAGTAACTTTCAGAATCTTAAAGGATTAGGGGATCAGACCAGTGGCCTAGTAGTGTTATAAATCTCTCCATGGGATTCACAATAGGACCCTTTGAACAATTTGGAAGAATGACATTGCTTGCACTATAGCTTGTGCTCTACAGATGGATTGCTAGGCTTCCTTTCCCAGAGATTCCCTCCAGAGAAGCCAGATCTACTATCCTGCATGTCTTTCTTGTACACACAGGACTTTCTGGATTGGAAACAAAAGAAAACAGGAAGTTTGTGATCTAAATGTCAGAGGCTTCTTTCTGTTTTTTTTTCAAAAAATATTTTATGTTGGCATATAGTTGATTAACAATGTTGTTAGTTACAGGTGTACAGCAAAGTGATTCAGTTATACATATACATGTATATATTCTTTTTCAAACTCTATTCCCATTTAGGTTGTTACAGAATATTGAGCAGAGTCCCCTGTGCTATACAGTAGGGCTTCTCTCTCTCTCCCTCTCTCTCTCTCTCTCTCTCTCTTTTTTTATTTTGATATACCAATGTACTTATTTATTGGTACCAAAAAATGTGCCCACTCACTTGAATTTGTGGTGCACCCATGGGATTAGTTACCATTCCCTGCTTTACCATTCCCTGTATTATTCTAAAATTCAGATCATCATTTCTAGGTAAGCATCCTAAGATATTACCTTGCTTATAACTTAACATCCTGTACAACAATGCCTGGATTCCACCACTTTGGGAAACATTTTAAATTTCTCTTCTTGAAGAGTCTACAGCTTAATCGGAAATGGCTGAGATCATTCCACAGCTTTGATGGGAACCTGCTAGCACCCACTTTCAAATTTTTCAGGCACAGATTTCATGTCTCTGCTTTGCTGCACACAATTTTGTGCTGGAGAAAACTGCACGTGGTTTTCTGAGGAAACCTTTGGTCTTTTCAGCAGAAAGCTCACTGGACCACCTTGATGCTAGTATGTTTGTATGGGGGTAGAGGGCAGCTGTGCATATCATAATGTCTCCTCCACTTTCCTGAGTAGTTTTCCTTGTGAAAAAGCTTCTGCCCCCACTACAGATTATTTCCATTCAATATATTCCTATATGAAGAATTTGTAGGTAAGATAGTGTTAATATTTTTAAATCTCTTGGAGATGCAGTTGACTGAATTTATTTCAGGGTAATTTGTAGTAATTTATAGTTTCATCAGCCATATAAACTGGGTGCCAGTTTCATGATAACTTTATTTGCATTGGATATTCCATGGGCTTTTATTTCATTCTATGCTAATTTAATAAATGAAAGCTGGAATACTGGTCTAATATTTATAATAGGTAATATTGTCCTCACGTATTAGTGAGGTGAAACAGTTTACAATGTCATTTTCCATTTGTATTTCTTTTGTTTTTTGTCACCTGTTATCTTTTGCCCATTTAGTTTATAGAGGTTTTAGGTTTCTTCATTTTACAATAAAAATCTTCATACTAAATTTATCTATATTTTAGAACTTTGAAATAATGGGTCTTGAATTTTCTCTCATTGCTTCTTACCCTGTAGTTTCCCATTTTCCTGGATTTTTGTTTTCTGCCTTCTGATTTCATAATGTCAGCTGTTCTTTCTTTTTTTTTTTCTCCCCTAGTTTTTTTTTTTTTTTTAACATCTTTATTGGAGTATAATTGCTCTACAATGGTATGTTAGTTTCAGCTTCACAACAAAATGAATCAGCTATATATATACATACATTCCCATATCTCTTCCAGCTTGCGTCTCCCTCCCTCCCACCCTCCCTATCCCACCCCTCCAGGCGGTCACAAAGCACCGAGCTGATCTCCCTGTGCTATGCGGCTGCTTCCCACTAGCTATCTACCTTACGCTTGGTAGTGTATATATGTCCATGCCTCTCTATCGCTTTGTCACCGTTTACCCTTCCCCCTCCCCATAGCCTCAAGTCCATTCTCTAGTAAGTCTGTGTCTTTATTCCTGTTTCACCCCTAGGTTTTTCATGACATTTCTCCAAAGAAGCTGTTCTTTCTTAAACCTTTCAGTGGAATATTTGGTCAAGTTTGTTTGTTTGTAGTTACAATTGTATTATTATTGTAACTTATCTTTAATTACATTTTAACTCTAGTCAGGTCTTAAGCCCTTGACATTGCTTAAATTAGGTATTTGCTTTATATCCGATGATGGGATAAATGAGATTAAGGATTGTCAATGGGAAGTGAGCCTTTCTGCCCTGAAGTAAAGCCACACCTTAAGCATGGCACCAAAGTCATATGATGCTACTTTCCAAATTTTGCTCCATAAAAAGCCACTTGCTCAAGTCCCCCATGAGTGAATGATTTGGAGAAAACTTTAAAAAACATAATAAATAAACTAAAACCAAATAAGAAATACTAGACCTATGTGTCACTTTTCTGGCCCAGCAAAGCCTCTTTGGGGGATACTTCTCAGTTGGGACAGGGCTGTTGCCTTCAATGGGCATTTGCTGTTGTCGTCAAAATAACTAAAGACTGATTGGGGCAGTAGCCCAATACTCTCTGAACCACAGAGCTTACAAGAAACTTCTTCAGAATTTCTGGAAAACCTGGTCACTTGGACAACTTACCAAAGATCCCCTGTAGCCAGGCAGGTCCCAGGGTGGGGGCAGTCGGGGAATGGACTCTGCATCTTATGAGTTCATCTCCTCTTCTAGAAACTCAGCTTCCTAAATGCAACTGGATTGGACGTGGAGAGGAGGTTTCACCTTGCCCTATGACATAAGAGAAAAGAAGAAACGTTTGGGCCCAAATGCAAGTAGAATTATGGGCAAGGGTTATGAAGCAAGTACTAGCCTAAACCCAGGGTATTTGGGGTGTTTCTTCACTGCGGCAGGGGCTGCACTGAGCCACTGCAGGAGCAACAGAACTGTGGCAGGCCACTAGGGGGCAGACGAATACCACTTTTGCCATTTACCTCCTCTCTGGAACTTCATCTTCACCAAGAGAAGGGGGGTTTAGGGGTGGGGTTCTGGATCCTTCTAGGACAGTAGAGATGGCAGAAGCGCTGATGGTCCCAATCCACGTGAAGACAGTGGTACCTTCAGGAAAGTCCTTTTGCACACACCAGCCTGGTCAGGTGTGCATGAATATCTTTCTCCGAAACTCTCCTGTCCACATCCACTCCCTCCCACACCAGGCCCTGCACCCAAAGGCTGACTAAGGCTATTTAGCACATCAGACGTTGCCAGCTGAAGTCCCCTGTATGTTACAACTGATGGCCCCTCCCAGGAGCTTCAGCTAGACCTCCGTGTTGTCCACCTCCTTCCCCGCTACTGCCTGCAATCTGCAGGATCCCCAGTTCAGTGAAGCCTGGTATTTCCTTTTCCCTGTTCTAAACCTGGATGTTTTGCAGGGAGTGTGTTTCAATGCCCGTGTCAATGTGTTGATGAAACCCACATTTCCTGAGCTGCTGGACACCCACCACCCACCACATGACTGACCAATGCCCCTTTGGCCAATTCATCCCTGTGGCTAACAAACTTGGTAGCTGTGGTCCTGCAGGCAGATGGTCCTCACTTCTCACATAACCTTAAGAATATTTTCTGCTCCAAATTACAACATTATTGCCTTGGCACAGACATGTCCCATTTAATTATTCTACTTGAGCCTTAGACACTCACCTACAAAATGGGAATAATGCCTACTTTGAAGGATTATTGTGAGGAGTCAAGAGGATTAAAAACCTCCTCTTGATCCAGCCTTGCTGACTTAAGTTTTACTTTTGCTTTAATCTTACGTTTCACCACCCATTGCAATCGCTGCCTAATTACAATGCATGTAGCACTGTCTTTGAAAAGCAGTTTCGTCACCGTGGTTTCTACTATCACTGGTAGTTGTCTTGATGTTCAGCTGTATTTGGAGAGTACGGTAAAACTTGGCTCGCACTATCTAGAATAAAAATTAGAATAAAGACAAACACTTCCATGTTATGCTGAAATTATATTTATATATATATATAGATATAGATATTTACTTTTCTGCAGACAGCTTTTACTGATGAGTCATTTTAACGTTCGAAGAACAGCCTATTTTGATGCTACATAATCTGTACCAGAATGAGATGGATAGCTTCTCAAATTCATTTCACAAAGCCAGCACAACTCTGATAGCAAAACATAACAATTATAACACAAAACAGAGAATCACAGATCTCACTTAAAAATACAGATGCCAAAATACCAAATAGAACAGTAGCCAGTTGAAATCAACACCACATGAAAATGTACAAAGCTTTGGCAGATATGAAAGCAAATTGAAATTCAAACTTACACACAGAGAACTGGAACATAAACACCAGAAACAAAACGTCCCCCCCACCCCACCCTGTCAGTGGCCTCAGGCCGGGGACCCAAAGGAACAATGAGATATCGGCTAAACCATATTAGCGGGGAGGGGGGCTGCTGGTGGGGTCATCGGCTTTATCATCGGGGCCAGGCTCATCCTCATCCAAATCTTCAGACTCACACTCTGCCAGCGCTTCATAGTACTGGTATGGCCAGCACCGTGGATCTTTCTTATAGAGCTTGGCCAAAAACTTCAGGACAAGCATCTTGCTGATTTCGAGGAATGCTCGGGGGCCCCAGAGGAACTCATATTCTGCTGGCTCAGTAAAAGGGATTCTCCTGTACTCTAGGTACTTCTCTCTTACAAACACTTCGGTGATGAGCTTCTTTGTATTTCCGAAGAGACCATGTGTCTCCCGGACATCCAGCCCTAACTTGTACAGAAAAGTAAAGATCAGGTCCTCCCTGACACAATTGCCTTTCATAAAGATGAGGCTCAGAACCACCATCAGGAGTCCTACCTTGGGCCTGTCTAAATAGGATGACGCTGCTTCACCCTTCCGACCCTTGTTGATGAGAATATAAGAGTGGTTTTTGGGATCAATTTCCTTCAATTGATAACCAAAGACACACTCCAGCTTGTGGCTGGCACGGCTGATGATTTCTAAGCACTCATCTTTATATTCACGGATGATGAATTTCACCATCTCTGAGCGCTTGATGGGCACCTTGGCTTGGTCCTTGACCAAGAGGAACTGCACCAGTGCGTTTGCTCTCTCATCCAAGGGAGACAGTGGCTGAGTCTCCATCTTGGGGTCATCTTGGGTTGCACCAAATCCCTGAGCAAGATTAGGGAGCTCAGAGATGATCAAGGACGGAGGGCTAACTGGGCTTTCCCAGAGACCCAGGGCCCTTGAGGTGCTCGGGCCCTCCCAGGCACTCAGGGCCCAAGAAGTGCTGGGTCCTTCCCAGCCACTCAGGATCCGGGAGGTACTCGGGCCCTCCCAGCCACTCAGGCCATGGGAGGTGCTCAGGCCCTCCCAGTCACACAGGACCTGGATAGGGGTTTGAACCTCCCAGTCATTGAAGTCCACACTTTCCCAGGGCCTGGGGGCCTGCCAGGTGCGCATGCTCAGCATCTGGCCCCTGCCATCCTCCTCTTCGGTATTCAGATGCTTCTTCTTCCGGGTAGCCTTGCCCGAACGACGTGGAGGCTCAGCGGAGGTCTTCGAGGCCTCTTGAGTGGTGGCCATTGCCTTGGGGGCAGCTGCCGTCGCCATCAGGATGCTGGGCCCTGCCTTGGACGCCTTCGAGGCATTCACGTTGGGCTGTGGAACCCATGGGACTGCAGGCAAGGCCTCAATGCAGGCAAATGGATCCTGCAGAGCAAGTGGCAGTGATTTTGGGGTCTCTGAGGTGGCAGACGGGCCCTTGAAGGCATTAGAAGAGGCAGGCTGGAACTGGGAGGTAGATGGAAAGACCCTTGGGGTGGCAGTAAAGGTCTCAGATGCGGCAGGCAAGTTTTTCCAGGGAGTTGGCAGGTGTGCTCCAGCAGTTGGCATTGCCCTGGGAGCACAAAAAGTGCCACCGAAGATCATCCGGTCCTTTGAAGGAGCCTTGCGTTCCTTTGAAGAGGTCCTACGTTCTTTTGAAGAGGTCCTACGGTCTATAGAGGAGGCCCTGGATTCTCCTGATGGAGTCATCAATGATTTAGCAGAGCCCATGGGAAAATTTGCCCCCACTAAGGGGGCTCCGGGCTGGCCCTGCAAGGCTGAGGGGGGGCCCTGCCAGGAGGGCTGGAGGTGCATGGCTGGCAGCTCTGCCTGCGAGCCCGAGGGCTGGGCCTGCTGGGTGGGTAGCTGGATTTGCAGGGCCTTTTGGGAGGCGGAGGCCCCGTGAAAGGGCTGGTCCAGTTGAACCAGTGGTGGGCCCTGCCTCTGGGCCTCCTGGGTGGGCAGGGCCTGCCAGAATTGCCCGGGGGCCTTTGGAGCCTGCCAGGCCAGGCTGGCCTGGGCTTGCTGAACTTCCTGGAACTCCATTGAGGTTGGCATCTCGTGTGGCACCGGAGCTTGGCCTTTCGGGGCCTGCCAGATGATGGGTGGGCAGTGCACAGCCTGCGGGGCTGACAGTGCGGCCGGCAGAGGGGCTGGCATCACGGCCGGGGGCGCCTGCGGAACAGCGGGAGGTGCGGTGGGCATCTGCAGTGCTGGAGGGGCCGTCGGCACCTGTGGGGCCGCCCGAATTGGTGGAGCCGCCCTCAACTGCGGGGTGGGCAGCCGAGCTTGTGGGGCCTGCCGCAGAGGTGGTGGGGGCGGCAGAGCCTGCCAGAGAGGCGGCGGGGTGGCCAGGACCTGCGGGGCAGGTCGGATGGGTGGCGGTGCCTGGCGGATCAGTGGAGGTGCCTGGCGGATTGGGGGTGGGGCCTGGCGCACCGGCGGGGGGCCCGGGCGGATGGGCGGTGGGCCCGGTCGGATGGGTGGTGGCCCCGGGCGCACAGGTAGAGGTGCCTGCCAGGCAATCGTTGGAGCAGGCCAGGTGACCTGTGTGGTCTGCCAGCCCAGGGGCGTGGCTGGCCAGCCTTGCGGTGGGGCCTGCCATCCCGGAGAAGTGGTCTGCCAGCCCGGGGGTGTGGCCAGCTGCGCTGGCGGGGCCTGCGGACCCTGGGGAACCTGCGGAGGAGCCCTTATAACCTGTGACTGGATCTGCAGGATCAGAGGCTGAGCCTGTGGGGCCCAGGAAGCCATAGGCTGCGCAGGTGGGGCCGGCGCAGGCGGCTGCACCATCGGGGCTCCTGTAGCTGGAGGCTGGGTGATCGGAGCTCTTGAGCCTGCAGGATGGATCATCAGGACTCCAGGACCTGGAGGCTTGGCCATCGGGGTTCCTGGAGGCGGAGGCTGGGCCATCAAGGGTGCCGGGGGTGGAGGCTGGGCTATCGGGGCTCCTGGAGCAGGAGGCTGGACCATCAGGACTCCCGGAGTCAGAGGCTGGGGAATCAGGACTCCTGGAGCTGGAGGCTGAGCCATAGGGGTCCCCGGAGGGGGAGGATGGGCCATCGGTGTCCCCGGAGGGGGAGGGTGAGCCATCGGTGTCCCCGGAGGGGGAGGATGCGCCATGGGGGTCCCCGGAGGGGGAGGATGCGCCATGGGGGTCCCCGGAGGGGGAGGATGCACCATCGGGGTCCCAGGAGGGGGAGGATGCGCCATCGGGGTCCCCGGAGGGGGAGGATGAGCCATTGGGGTCCCCGGAGGGGGAGGATGCGCCATTGGGGCTCCGGGAGCTGAAGGATGCATCATCAGGACTCCCGGAGTTGGAGGCTGGGCCATCGGGGCTCCCGGAGGGGGAGGATGGATCATCAGGACTCCCGGAGTTGGAGGCTTGCCCATCGGGCCTCCCAGAGGGGGAGCCTGGACCATCGGGCCCCCTAGGGCCGGAGGTTGGGCCATGGGAGCCACTGGGGCAGGCGGCTGGCCCTGCGGGGCCTCCCAAGCAGGCTGAGGTGCCTGCCAAGCGGCCAATGAAGCCTGCAAATCAATCGGAGGTGGATCCCAAGGGACTGGTGGAGCCCGAGAGGAGGCGGGCGGAGCCCGCATCAGAACCGTAGGGCGGCTATAGACCGGAGGCTTAGGGGCCTCCGCCGGGGGACTCGAATCACCCAAATTCTTACTTAGCTGCGACATGTCCTTTTGCTCTGACAGCTGGTGAGCCTTTTCCTCCGACAGCTGCTGGGCCTTTTCCTCCAGAGAGAAGAGAATGCCTACGTGGCTGCTGAGAGGATTCCTCCCTGCTGACTGGTGAATAGGAAGTGAGTGCCCTTAGCTCTGCAGCTTTCCGCAGTAAGGAGGAGGGGGGAAGGGGGCTCAATCCCGCCCCTTCTCCGCCCCCGACCACCACAAGTGGATAGTGCATAGGGGCGTCTACCAGAAATCCTGGCTGACACAAGATCCCTCCTCACTCCGTCCAGTCCCCAAATGCAGCCTCGTCAGACTCCCCATGGATGAGTTTTCACAGGGGAGTGACAGGAACAGATTTATGTTTTAGAAATCACTCTACTGCATTATAGAGTTGGGAACAGACCACTGGGAACATGGAAGGTATCCATGAAGGGGGAGATGGTGTGGTCTGAGCTCAGATACAGCAAAACTGGAGCCGGAGGAAGGGAAATATATATATATATATATATATATATATATATATATATATATATACACACACACACATATATATATATATACATATATATATTTCAAGAGTGATAGTAGGCAGCTATTATAATTTAATGTAAGTGTGAAAGAGACGTGTGTCCTGGGAAAGTGGGAAATTGCTGGTGTAGATGATTCTCTTAGGGACACAGTGGAAGCTGGTAGGAAGAGAGATTGATGGTTATTGGATGGGACACGGGCATTTACAGTGCTGTGGACCTGCCAAAGAGAGATACCCTGCAGACACTCCTGTATAATGGCTTGGGATTCAGAAGATAAATGAGCTGGGAGTCCAGATACTCTTCATGGAAATAGAGCTGTTGCAGGGATTGTGGATGCAGAAGAAGAGTGTTTAGGGTGAAACTCCTATGAAAGGTCTTTCTTGGAGGATACAGGCATTTTCAGACCCAGGAAGAGAAAAAAGATGGCAAAGAATAGAGAAGGAAAGAGATCCTGGAAATTGAGATGTTCCAGACATCCATGAGAGGAAGCATTTTTAGTATGGGGGATAATTCCCATGGAATAACTGGGATGAAAGGACCAGGTATGTTTCCTGTTACTTGTTTATCAGTTGCAGAGCAAGAAAGAAATGGTAACAGCGACAACCAAAAAAAATGCACTAGAAAGTAATAAAATGGGTGAATGAATAGATCCATGGTTCATATACGGGAAAAACAGATGAAGAGTAACACACAGAATTGGGGGGACATCTACTCAGCCAAATCAGTTTAAAAATTAGACAAACAATGTATTAACAGATAAAGCAGAAGACATCAAATGTATTGAGTAACACCATACTACTTCATGATGAAAGGAAATGACAGTCTCAGCTCTAGTTGGGTAGTTTTCTGGAAATGTACAACATACTAAATATCAAAGATGTTTAGTTTAGAAGAGGCTATTTGCAGCCTAGGGCAAGAGTCTGGAGTGACAAAAAAAAACCATGAAAGATGCCACAAGGGGGCAGACGAGAATGATGAAGGCTACACCCCACTCCTCCTCAAATTTGATAATTTATGAATCCCAGTGAAGGCATATACACACTCCCAAGTTTACTATTGCCTTAAATAATGAAATAATAATTTGGGAGTGAGGTTTCAGTAGTTTTTCTGGCAATTGAAGGGATGAGAAATGAGTTGTTATCCCCCAGGAACATCTTCTTTTCAGAGACCAGCAGCTCTTCCCTGGTGGCTGTTGATGTGTCATGCCTATATAACCCCAGAAAGATGCTTATACAGAATGGATATTCCATGTCTCATGGTTTCAGATCCCTCCTGTAGGTTAATAATAGTCAATCCATATAAGAGTTCTCAGTTTGATGGGGTTTAGAGCTAACGACTTCATGGGCGCCAACTCTGGACCCATAACCCTCATGTTCCCCTATTACCAACCTTGTCACATAACAGTTGCTGGCTGTGGATGGCTTTGGGAAAAATCAGTTTATTTTTCAGCCTATGACATTTCTACCCTCAATAAAGCACTTTTTCCTCCTCTAATTCTAATATATAAATTCATCAGAGATCAAGTTCTCCCACTAACCATTTTTTTTTTCAGGATTATGGTGGATTTAGCTTTTGGTCCACCATGCTGTGGATCATCCCACACAGTAAATGGTTACCAGCAGGGCCCAATTGTTCTCACGGAGGTTGGAGCTTAATGAATAGCACTGCCTCACAACGTCAACCCCCACCAAATCCATTATGTCAAAGGAGGCCCAGTTTATACCCACGGATGATACAGAAGCCAAAAGCAAATTATCAGGAATTATGAAGGGGTGGGCAATGTAGGTGTCATTATAAATGGAAGGTAGTCAAGGTAGCACCTTTGCAACTCTTTGGTTAATGTTATTGAACTATCTGAGAAAAATTGGGGTATGAGAATCCAGTGGTTCTGCTGGGTACAGTAATGGTGGGTGAATCGGGTTTATTCTTCCCTGGAAAATACATCTGCCTGTTTTGGACAATCAGTGCTCTCAGACCCAGGCCACTTGATGATCTAGCTACTGACAAATTTCCTATTCCCAATGTCAGTAACACCTGAGGAATCGAGTGACATATAGCCCCTTTGTGAAGGTCGACTGTTTTAATATTGATAAAAGCAAAACCCAATAATGTCCTGAGTCTAGTGGGTTTGAACTACAAGCTTTAAATAGGTCTCCAAAAACCCCTCTTCTCCTTGTGGAATGTTCTAGCTTCCTGAGGGTCCCACCACCCTTTTGTGCATATGCTCTCCCATCTCCATACCTCTGATCCAAGTGTTGTCAAATTCCCTTCCCTTCCTTCTCCATGAAACAGCTTAAAAATCCAAGGTGCATAGAAAATAAAAGACACACACACACACACACACATATATATATATGTATATACAAAACATCCATGGAATGTAGGTGTCTGTCTTCTAATTAGAAAGGAGTTTTCAGTATTTGCATAAGTATATAACAAAAGGATAACACAAGTAATGGAAAAGATTGGGGGAAGGAGAAATGAGGCGAGACAAACAGGAATAGGAAAATCACTGAGCCAGATGTATGAAGAATTTGTCCATTTCTTTATTGTCTGCAACATGGAAAGAATAGAGACTGGAGCCTTGTTTTGCTTACTCTTCTATCCCCAGATCATTCTGAGTGTTCAGTAAGGAGCTAGTGAATGAAAGTGTAAGATTAGCACTAGAAGCGCCCATCTTTCACTCCTCGATAGCTGTTAGACTTGGTGTAAATATTGATAAGTGAGTAAAATAGTTACGATTTTCACAAAGTCTAAAATTATTTACTTATGAAATGCCTTTTATTAAGGATTTAGTATGTGCCTGACATGGTGCTATGTACAGAGAAAAATCTGACATTGGATCTTATAGACACAGAGGGATACGAATATGCTATTTTTAGTGCAATAAAGTATTGTTGTTTGCATTGTTTAAAATTCATATTGGTTATAGTTGATGCAAATAACTGAGTACTTACTTCTGCTTGGAGTGTGGGGGTAAGGGTGTGATGCTGGTAACAGCAATGAAAAGAAAAACAAATCCAAAGGTGTGGGAGATTCATGAGCGAACAAATAGAGCACTAAAAGAAAAAAGAAAAACAAAAACAGGATATGTCAGAAGTACAAGGCATTTGAAAGAAGAATTGTGAGAGATTCATTAAAATTGTGTAACTACTATTTATTGAATGGTGATTATTTGACCAAATACCACCCTAAAAGCTGTCAAACACTGTACATTCCTCACAAAATCCACAAGTGTTTGGCCCCATTTTACACATCAAGAAATTGAGGCTCAGGATGGTAATTAACTTGTCACAAATCTGGAAATCTATAGCAGATTCTGGAATTGAAGCCAAATCTATTTGTTGCCAAAGGGAGCTTTCTTGGCCATTACACCAGCGTTGCCAAAACTTTTTTAAAAAATTTAAGACATAATTAACATACAGTTAAATGCATAGATATACAGCATTCTGTTAAATGAACTTTGTCACCAAGTAACCATCTGTCAAAACAAGATGAAGAGCACTTTCTTTACCAAATAAATGTCCATGTGCCCTTTTCCAGTCAATTCCTTCACCTCCAAAGGCAACTGCTATTTTTTAATATTATTTTCCATTATCAGTTATTATAAGATATTGAATATAGTTCCCTGTGCTAAACAATAAATCCTTGTTGCTTATCTATTTTATATAGAGTAGTTTGTATCTGTTAACCCCATACTCCTGATTTATCCCTTCCCCACCACCCTCTCCCCTTTGGTAGCTGTAAGTTTGATTTTTATGTCTGTGAGTCCGTTTCTGTTTTGTATATAGATTCATTTGTATTACTTTTTTAGATTCCACATATAAGTGATATCATATGATATTTATCTTTGATTTACTTCACTTCATATGATAATCTCTAGGTCCATCCATGTTGCTGCAAATTTGATTATTTTTTATGACTGAGTAATATTCCATTGTGTGTGTATCTGTATATATGTGTGTGTGTGTGTGTGTATATATATATATATATATATATATATGCACACACACATATACACACAACCAAACTTCTTTATCCGTTCATCTGTCGATGGGCACAAGGGTTGTTTCCATGTCCTGGCTCTTGTAAATAGTGCTGCTGTGAACATTGGGGTGCATGTATCTTTTCGAATTAGAGTTTTCTCCAGATAGATGCCCAGGAGTGGGATTGCTGGATCAAATGGAAACTCTATTTTTAGTTTTTTTAAGAAAACTCCATACTGTTTTCCATAGTGCCTGCACCAACCCAACGACAGTGTAGGAGGGTTCCCTTTTCTCCACACCCTCTCCAACATTTGTTATTTGTAGACTTTTTGATGATGGTTATTCTGACTGGTGTGAGGTGAGACCTCATTGTAATTTTGATTTGCATTTCTCTAATAGAGATGTTGAGCATCTTTTCATGTGCAAAGGGAGCTGCTTTCTGATTTCTTTCACCATATATCAGTTTTACCTGTTCTTGAATTTCATATAAATCTGATCAGTATAGTGTATACTCTTTTTGTGTCTGGATTCAACTTTTTTTTTTAGATTTAAACATATTGCATGTATCAGAAGTTTGCTACTTACTGATGCCAACTAGAACTCCAACTTTATTTACTGCACAGTTTGTTTATCTATTACCTGTTGACATTGAGACATTTACAATTTGGGGCTAGTATAAAAAAAGACTGCTTTGAAAATTCTTCTAAATTTCTTCTTTTTAAAGTACATGTTCATGTATCTTGTGTAAATGTCAGACTGGATGACTGGTTCATAAAGTAGATACGTGTGTATTTATAAGGAACTGCAACAGTTCTCCACCATTGGGTTAGAATGTTTTACATACACTCTTCCAGAACTTATGAGAATTCCACGTGCTTGACAGCCTTACAAGATTTTGTATTGTCAGTCATTTTTATTTTGGTCATCCTAGCAGATGTGAAATTGTGATTGTACCATTTTGTACTCCTCTTAGCAATGTATGAGAGTTCTATTTGCTCCAAATCCTTGCCAAAATTGATGTAATTGGCCATTTTGATTTTAAGCTTTCTAGTGGGTGAGAAATGGTTGTATCGTATTTTTGTTTGTCTGTATGCTTGTTTATTAATATAATTTTTTTTTCTTTTTTTGTGATACGCGGGCCTCTCACTGCTGTGGCCTCTCCCGTTGCGGAGCACAGGCTCCGGACGCGCAGGCTCAGCGGCTATGGCTCACGGGCCCAGCTGCTCTGTGGCATGTGGGATCATCCCGGAACGGGGCACGAACCCGGGTCCCCTGCATCGGCAGGCGGACTCTCAACCACTGTGCCACCAGGGAAGCCCTATTAATAGATAAGTTTTGAGCAGCTGTAGGCTTCCAAAAAATTGAGGGCAAAATTGAGAATTCTCATATAATCTTTGCCCGTCCCACACTCATACACAACTTCTCACAATATCAACATCCTGCACCAGAGGGTCATGAGTTATAATCCATGAACCTACAGACACATCATTATCATACAAAGTCTGTAGTTTATATTAAGTTTCCCTCTAGGGGTTATACATTCTGTGGGTTTTGACAAATGTATAATGACATGTATCCACCTTCATGACATACAGAATAATTTCAATACCCTAAAAATCCTCTGTGCTCTGCTATTCACCCTACTTCCGTCCTAACCCCCGGCAAACCCCCAGGCAAACCCTACCTCCCCCCAAACCCCCTTTTTAAGATCTCCATAGTTTTGCCTTTTCCAGAATGTCATATACTTGGAATCACACAATATGTAAACTTTTCAGATTGGATTTTTTTCCCCTACTAATATGCAATTAAGATTTCTCCAAGCTATCATGGCTTGATAGCTTACTTCATTTTTAGCACTGAATAATATTCCATTGTCTGGATGTACCACAGTTTATCCATTCACCTATGAAAGGACACCTCTGTTGCTTCCAAATTTTGGCAAATATGAATAGAGCTTCCATAAACATCCGTGGATAGGTGATTCATTTCTTTTTATCTTGGCATAACATTCTACTGTGTGGAGGTGCCATAGTTTATTAGCACTCACCTATTGTAGGACATGTTGGTAGCATCCAAGTTTGGACACATATGAATAAAGCTGTTATAAACATTTGCATGAAGATTTCTTTGCCGACATACATTTTCAACTCATTTGCATGAATACCAGGGAGCAAAATTGCTGGATTGTATGATAAGAGTATATTTAGTTTTGTAAGAAGCTACCAAAACTGACTTCCAAAGTGGCTGTATTTTGAGACCATTTGTATATCATCTTTGTGCATTTCATTCTCTTTCCCATTTATTAATTGGGTTGCCTTTTTTGGGGGGGGGTACGCGGGCCTCTCACTGTTGTGGCCTCTCCCGTTGTGGAGCACAGGCTCCAGATGCACAGGCTCAGCAGTCATGGCCCACGAGCCCAGCCGCTCCGCGGCATGTGGGATCTGCCCGGACTGGGGCACGAACCCGTGTCCCCTGCATCAGCAGGCAGGCTCTCAACCACTGTGCCACCAGCGAAGCCCTGTCTTTTTTTTTAATTTAAGAATTTTGTTTATTTTTTTATACAGCAGGTTCTTAGTAGTTATCCATTTTACACATATTAGTGTATATATGTCAATCCCAATCTCCCAATTCATCACAGTACCACTCCCCCACCACTTCCCCCCTTGGCGTCAATACGTTTGTTCTCTACATCTCTGTCTCAATTTCTGCCCTGCAAACCGGTTCATTTGTACTTTTCTAGGTTCCACATATATGTGTTAATATACGATATTTGTTTTTCTCTTTCTGACTTACTTCATTCTGTATGACAGTCTCTAGATCCATCCACATCTATACAAATGACCCAAATTCGTTCCTTTTTATAGCTGAGTAATATTCCATTGTATATATGTACTACTTCTTTATTCATTTGTCTATCGATGGGCATTTAGGTTGCTTCCATGACCTGGCTATGGTAAATAGTGTTGCAGTGAAGATCGGCAGGCATGTGTCTTTTTGAATTATGGATTTCTCTGGGTATATGCCCAGTAGTGGGATTGCTGGAACATATGGTAATTCTATTTTTAGTTTTTTAGGGAAACTCCATATTGTTCTCCATAGTGGCTGTATCAATTTACATTCCCACCAACAGTGCAAGAGAGTTCCCTTTTCTCCACACCCTCTCCAGCATTTGTTGTTTTTAGATTTTTCTGATGATGCCCATTCTAACAGTTGTGAGGTGATACCTCATTCTAGTTTTGATTTGCATTTCTCTAATAATTAGTGATGTTGAGCAGCTTTTCATGTGCTTCTTGGCCCTCTGTATATCTTCTTTGGAGAAATGTCTATTAGGTCTTCTGCACATTTTTGGATTCGGTTGTTTGTTTATTTAATATTGAGTAGCAGGAGTTGTTTTTTATTTTGGAGATTAATCCTTTGTCCGTTGATTCATTTGCAAATATTTTCTTCCATTCTGAGGGTTGTCTTTATGTCTTGTTTGTAGTTTCCTTTGCTGTGCAAAAGCTTTTAAGTTTCATTATGTCCAATTTGTTTATTTTTGTTTTTATTTCCATTACTCTAGGAGGTGGATCAAAAAAGATCTTGCTGTGATTTATGTCAAAGAGTGTTCTTTCAATGTTTTCTTCTAAGAGTTTTATAGTGTCCGGTGTTACATTTAGGTCATTAATCCATTTTGAGTTTATTTTTGTGTATGGTGTTAGGAAGTGTTCTAATTTCATTCTTTTACATGTAGCTGTCCAGTTTTCTGAACACCAGTTATTGAAGAGACTCTCTTCTCCATTTTATATCCTTGTCTCCTTTGTCAAAGATTAGTTGACCCTAGGTGCGTGGGTTTATCTTTGGGCTTTCAATCCTGTTCCATTGATCTATAATTCTGTTTTTGTGCTTGTAACTGATTTTTACTCTCATAGTGTTGTGGTCAGAAAAGATGCTTGATATTATTTCAATTTTCTTAAACTTACTGAGGCTTGATTTGTGACCCAAGATGTGATCTATCCTGGAGAATGTTCCATGTGCATGTTCCATGATCCATTTGAGAAGAAAGTGTAATCTGCTGTTTTTGGATGAAATGTCCTATAAATATCAATTAAATCTATCTGGTCTATTGTGTCATTTAAAGCTAATCTCCAAAATTTATAAGCAGCTCATGCAGCTTAATAACCAAAAAACAAACAACCCAATCCAAAAATGGGCAGAAGACCTAAATAGATATTTCTCCAAAGAAGATATACAGACTGCCAACAAACACATGAAAGAATGCTCAACATCACTAATCATTAGAGAAATGAAAATCAAAACTACAATGAGACATCATCTCACACCCGTCAGAATGGGCATCATCAAAAAATCTGGAAACAATAAATGCTGGAGAGGGTGTGGAGAAAAGGGTACCCTCTTGCACTGTTGGTGGGAATGTAAATTGATACAGCCACTGTGTAGAACAGTATGGAGATTCCTTAAAAAACTACAAATAGAACTACCATAT
Source organism: Aethalodelphis obliquidens (assembly GCF_003676395.1). Classification (NCBI taxonomy): domain Eukaryota; kingdom Metazoa; phylum Chordata; class Mammalia; order Artiodactyla; family Delphinidae; genus Aethalodelphis; species Aethalodelphis obliquidens. Next base: position 947,647 of record NW_020838078.1, on the reverse strand, counting down.
GACCCAGCAATCCCACTACTGGGCATATACCCTGAGAAAACCATAATTCAAAAAGAGTCATGTACCAAAATGTTCATTGCAGCTCTATTTACAATAGCCCGGAGATGGAAACAACCTAAGTGTCCATCATTGGATGAATGGATAAAGAAATTGTGGTACATATATACAATGGAATATTACTCAGCCATAAAAAGAAACAAAATTGAGCTATTTGTAATGAGGTGGATAGACCTAGAGTCTGTCATACAGATTGAAGTAAGTCAGAAAGAGAGAGACAAATACCGTATGCTAACGCATATATGCGGAATTTAAGAAAAAAAATGTCATGAAGAATCTAGGCGTAAGACAGGAATAAAGACACAGACCTACTAGAAATTGGACTTGAAGATATGGGGAGGGGGAAGGGTAAGCTGTGACAAAGTGAGAGAGAGGCATGGACATATATACACTACCAAACGTAAGGTAGATAGCTAGTGGGAAGCAGCCGCATAGCACAGGGAGATCAGCTCTGTGCTTTGTGATTGCCTGGAGGGGTGGGATAGGGAGGGTGGGAGGGAGGGAGACACAAGAGGGAAGAGATATGGGAACATATGTATATATATAACTGATTCATTTTGTTGTAAAGCAGAAACTAACACACCATTGTAAAGCAATTATACTCCAATAAAGATGTTAAAAAAATAAAGCTTGTTTTTCCTTATTACTTTTCTATTTGGATGATCTGTCCATTGGTGTAAGTGAGGAGTTAAAGTCCCTCGCTATTATTGTGTTACTGTCAATTTCTTCTTTTATAGCTGTTAGCAGTTGCCTTATGTATTGAGGTGCTCCTATGTTGGGTGCATATATATTTTTAATTGTTATATCTTCTTCTTGGATTGATCCCTTGATCATTATGTCGTGTCCTTCAGTGTCTCTTGTAACATTCTTTATTTTAAAGTCTATTTTATCTGCTATGAGTATTGCTACTCCAGCTTTCTTTTGATTTCCATTTGCATGGAATACCTTTTCCATCCCCTCACTTTCAGTCTGTACATGTCCCTAGGTCTGAAGTCGGTCTCTTGTAGACAGCATATATATGGGTCTTGTTTTTGTATTCATTCAGCAAGCCTGTGTCTTTTGGTTGGAGCTTTTAATCCATTCATGTTTAAGGTAATTATCATTATGTATGTTCCTATTACCATTTTCTTAATTGTTTTGGTTTGTTTTTGTAGGTTCTTTTCTTGTCTTGTGTTTCCCATTTAGAGAAGTTCCTTTAGCATTTATTTTAAAGCTGGTTTGATGGTGCTAAGTTCTCTTAGCTTTTCCTTGTCTGTAAAACTTTTGATTCCTCTGAATGAGCTCTGAATGAGCTCCTTGCTGGGTAGAGTAATCTTGGTTGTAGGTTCTTCCATTTCATCACTTTAAGTATATCATGCCACTCCCTTCTGGCTTGGAGAGTTTCTGCTGAGGAGTCAGCTGTTAACCTTATGGAATTTCCCTTGTATGTTATTTATCGCTTTTCTCTTGTTGCTTTCAATAATTTTTCTTTGTCTTTAATTTTTGTCAATTTGATTACTATGTTTCTCAGCATTTTTCTCCTTGGGTTTATCCTGCCTGGGACTCTCTGCATTTCCTGGACTTGGGTGGCTGTCCTTTCCCGTGTTAGGGAAGTTTTTGACTATAATCTCTTGACATATTTTCTCAGATCCTTTCTCTCTCTTCTTCTTCTGGTAACCATATAATGCAAATCTTGTTGAGTTTAATGTTGTCCCAGAAGTCTCTTAGACTGTCTTCATTTCTTTTCATTCTTTTTTCTTTATTCTGTTTTGCAGCTGTGAATTCCACTATTCTGTCTTCCAGGTCATTTATCCGTTTTTTCTGTCTCAGTTATTCTGCTGTTGATTGCTTCTACTGTATTTTTCATTTCAGTTATTTTATTGTTCATCTCTGTTTGTTTGTTCTTTAATTCTTCTAGGTCTTTGTTAAACATTTCTTGCATCTTGTTGATCTTTGCCTCCATTCTTTTCCCGAGGTCCTGGATCATCTTCACTATCATTATTCTGAATTCTTTTCCTGGAAGTTTTCATATCTCCACTTCATTTAGTTGTTTTTCTGAGGTTTTATCTTGTTCCTTCATCTGGTACATAGCCCTTTGCCTTTTCATCTTGTCTATCTTTCTGTGAGTGTGTTTTTTGTTCCATAGGCTGCAGAACTGCAGCTTCTGCTGTCTGCCCTCTTGTGGATGAGGCTATCTAAGAGGCTTGTGCAAGTTTCCTGATGGGAAGAACTGGTGATGAGTAGAGCTGGTTGTTGCTTTGTTGAGCAGAGCTCAGTAAAACTTTAGTCCACTTTTCTGATGATGGCTGGGGCTGGGTTCCCTCCTTGTTGGTTGATTGGCCTGAGGCGACCAAACACTGGAGACTACCTGGCTCTTTGTTGGGGCTAATGGCAGACTCTGGGAGGGCTCACGCCAAGGAATACTTCCCAGAACTTCTGCTGCCAGTGTCCTTGTCCTCATGGTGAGCCACAGCCACCTCCCACCTCTGCAGGAGACCCTTCAATACTAGCAGGTAGGTCAGGTTCAGTCTTCTATGGGGTCACTGCTCATTCCCCTGGGTCCCGATGCACACACTATTTTGTGTGTGCCCTCCAAGAGTGGAGTTTCTGTTTCCCCCAGTCCTGTCAAAGTCCTACAATCACGTCCCACTAGCCTTCAAAGTTTGATTCGCTAGGAATTCCCCCTCCGGTTGCCAGACCCCCAGGTTGGGTAGCCTGACATGGGGCTCAGAACCTTCACTCCAGTTGGGGTTTCTGTGGTATAAGTTGTTCGCCATCTTGTGTCACCCCCCCAGCAGTTATGGAATTTGATTTTATTGTGATTGCACCCCTCCTACTCTCTCCTTGTGGCTTCTCCTTTTTATTTGGATGTGGGGTATTTATTTTAGTGAGTTCCAGTGTCTTCCTGTTGATGATTATTCAGTTAGTTGCAATTCCGTGCTCTCGCAAGAGGGAGTGAGCACACGTCCTTCTACTCTGCCATCTTGAACCAATCTCCAACTGGGTTGTCTTTTTCTTGTTGATTTTAATAGAAATCACATTGTTCAGATTTTCTGTTTTCTCATTTGCCAGTTTGGGTAATTTTTGTTTTTAAGGATTTTTCCATTTCATCTAAGTTGTCAACTTACAGTTATCAATCTACCTTTATTAACAGTTAACAATCTGCTATTTGTTAAATGGCTTTAAGTTAACGATTTCTTTTTATTAAATGGAGATTAACAAAATATTCCTTTAATATCCTTTTCATGTCTGTATAATATGTAGTATTGTCTCTCTTTTATTCCTGACATGAGTAATTTGTTCTTTCTCTTTTGTTTTCTTTCTTCTTTAATTAGTATTTCTAGGGGTTACCCATTTTTATACTCTTTTCAAACAATAAATTATTGACTTGTGTAATCGTCACCATTGTTGGTCTGTTTTCTATTTCATTTATTTCAGGTCTTATTTCTATTCTATTCATTCTTCTACTTTAATTTTGATTTATTCTTTTTCTATATTTGTTAACATGCAAGTTTAGGTAATTTATTTTAAATATATCCTCTTTTGTAGTATAGGTAATTAAATCTACAAATTTATCTTTCAGCCTTACTGTAGAAACAATGTTTTTATTATAATTTTTATCATTCATTTCAAAATATTTTATACTTTTCTTTGAATTTTTTGTTCGATTTATGGGTTATTTGGAAATATGATGTTTAATTTCCAAACATTTGGATATCTTATACATATTTTCATAGGATTAATTATTAATTTAATTCCACTGTTATCTGTGATCAAAGAATATGGCCAATATTATTTCAGTTATTTTAAATGTATTAAGACTTGCATGTAGTTTCCAACATAGGGTATATATATATATATATATATATATATATATATATATATATATAGGCTTCCCAGGTTTTTGATGCGGTACACGGGCCTCTCTCACCATTGTGGCCTCTCCCATTGCAGATCACAGGCTCCGGACACACAGGCTCAGCAACCATGGCTCATGGGCCTAGCTGCTCCATGGCATGTGGGATCTTCCCGGTTCGGTGCATGAACTCGTGTCCCCTGCATTGGCAGGTGAACTCTCAACCACTGCACCACCTGGGAAGCCTGAACATAGGGTATATTTTGAAAAATATTCGATGTACCCTTGAGAAGAAAGTGTGTTCTGCCATTCTTTGATATATGTAATTGTCACTTAGGTCAATTAGATTATGTTCACATCTTCTGTATTCTTACTTTGTTTTTAATATGTTCTATCAATTAATCAAGAAAGTGTTAGAAAGTTAGTATGTCTAAATTTGGTTGTGGATTTGTCTATTTCTCCCCATAGTTAAGGAATTTAATCTAATATATTATAAGAACTTTTACTGGAACACACATTATGTGTATGTTATGTATTTTTGATAAACTGGCACTTTTATCCTTGTGAAATGTCCCCCTTAGCTCTATAAATACCCCTTCTCTTGAAGTCTACTCTGTCTGATATTAACAGAGTCACATTAGCTTTTATGCTTAGTAAATTGGAAATCCTATTTATATGCATCTTTTAAACTTTTAACCCAGTTCATCATATTTAAGGTGTGTTTTGATAAATAAGATATACTAAGTATATTAGGGTTCTCCAGAGAAACAGTCTTAACCACTGGACCACCAGGGAAGTCCATATATTTTATTTAATTTATAGATTAATTATAAAGAATTGTCTCATGTGATTATGGAGGCTGGCAAGTCCCAAGATCTGCAGGGTCAGTCGTCAGGCAGGAGACCCAGAAGAGCAAATGGTTTAATTCCAGTATGAGTTTGAAGGGCTGAGAACCAGCAGAGCTAATGGTGTAATTCCAATCTGAAAGCCAGCAGGCTTGAAACCTAGTCAGAGCTGTTGTTTCAGTTCAAGTCCAAAGGGAGGCAAAAAACCAATGTCCCAGTTCAAAGGCCATTAGGCAGAAATAATTCACTTTTACTTGGGGGGAGGATCAGTCTTTTTGCTCTATTCAGTCATTCAACTGATTAGGTGAGGCCCATCCACATTATGGATGATAATATGCCTTAGTCTACTGATTTAAATGCTAATCTTATCTAAAACAGCTTCACAGAAACACCCAGAATAATGTTTGACCAAGTCTGGCCACCATGTGCCCCAGTCAAGTTCACACATAAAATTAACAATCACAGTTAAGTGGTGATTTATTAATCATTTCTGCTAATTTCTTCCTTTTTCATGAAATAGTTAACATTTAATGTAATTAATGATAGACTAGGATATAAGGTGACTGTATTGATATTTGTTTTCTATGTATGCCACCTATTTTTTTGTTTTCCAGTTAGGATTAATCAAATATTTTAGTATTAAATTTTATCTTCTGTATTTTTTTTTTTTTCGCTGTACATGGGCCTCTCACTGTTGTGGCATCTCCCGTTGCAGAGCACAGGCTCCAGACATGCAGGCTCAGCGGCTATGGCTCACGGGCCTAGCCACTCTGTGGCATGTGGGATCTTCACGGACCAGGGCACAAACCCATGTCCCCTGCATCGGCAGGTGGACTCTCAACAACTGTGCCACCAGGGGAGCCCTTCTGTATGGTTTTTAATTTATAGCTCCTTAATTTTATTATGGCTGCTCTACAGATTACAATATGCATCTTTAATTTAGCAACATTTACGTCGAATATCCTACCTACTTCATGAATAATATAAGAGCTTTTCAACAATGTAATTCCATTTAGACTCCTCACACTGTCTGTGCTATTGTTGCCATTTATTTTACCTCTCTATATACTACAAACCCTACAACATGTGACTATTTATTTTTCTTTTAATGGCCGGTTGTCTTTTTAAAATAATATATGATATATACAGAAAACAGGTTGGTGGTTGCCAGAGGTTGGGGTGAGGGATGGACAAAATGGATGAAGGTGGTCAAAAAATACATATATTATATATTTTATATATATTACAGTTCTTACTATGCATAAAACCATATTATCTGAATCCTGTGCACATTGGAAAAGTGTACTCACTTTACACAGGTGTCTGGTAACTGAAGTTCTGTGCAAACTGGGAACATTGTTCTGATACACACAAGTTTCAGTCAAGGCAGTACTGTGCAAATTGAGGACTGCCTATACTATATATCTGTGTGTACAATTTTAAATATATGAATATTTGTGTGTATTATATTATTATTATATTTTATATTAAATGCTATATATTAAACTATTGTAAACATTATTGTACATATAATGTATATTACAATAGTTTTCAAAGTCCTTTTATGTTGTACATATGTGTGTATATGTATATGCATATATATATATACACGCATATATATACACACATATATATGTATATATATATATACACACACATATATGTGTGTATATATATATATATATATATATATATATACACATTCTAGTTCCCTTTATTCCTTCCTGCATATCAAGATTTTTTTCTAGTATTAATTCCCTTCAGCCTGAGAAAGTTTCCTTATTATTACTTATAGTAAATATTGCAAGAAACAGATTTTCTCAGCTGTTGTCTATCTGAAAATGACTTTATTTTACCTTCATTACCTTTATTTATTTTTGTCCACCTCTTACCCAACCTCTGGCAACACCAGTCTGTTTTCTGTATCTATGAGCTTGGTTTCTTTTAGATTCCACATATAAGAGAGATCATACAATATTTGTCTTTCTCTGTCCAACTTACCTCATTTAGCATAATGCCCTCAAGGTCCATCTGTGTTGCCACAAATGGCAGGATTTTCTTTTTTTTTGCCCCTGGCTGAATAATATCCCATTATTCACACACACACACACACACACACATGTGCGCACACCTCGTTTTCTCTATACATTCATCTGTCCATGAATACTTAGTTTGTTTCATGTCTTGTCTACTGTAAACAATGCTGCAAAGAAAATGGAGGCACATATATATTTTCCAGAAAGTGATTGCGTCTTCTTTGAACATTTACCCAGAAACGGAATTTCTGGATCATATAGTAATTCTATTTTTAATTTTTTTAGGAAACTTCATACTGTTTTCCATAGTGGCTGAATAAATTTACATTCTTACTAATAGTTCATAAAGGGTTGTTTTTTCCTCCACATTATTGCCAACACTTCTTATCTCTTGTATTTTTTTTTTTTTTTTCGGTATGCGGGCCTCTCACTGTTGTGGTCTCTCCCGTCGTGGAGCACAGGCTCCAGACGCGCAGGCTCAGCGGCCATGGCTCACTGGCCCAGCCGCTCTGCGGCATGTGGGATCTTCCCGGACTGGGGCACAAACCCGTGTCCCCTGCATCGGCAGGCGGACTCTCAACCACTGCATCACCTGGGAAGCCTGAACATAGGGTATATTTTGAAAAATATTCGATGTACCCTTGAGAAGAAAGTGTGTTCTGCCATTCTTTGATATATGTAATTGTCACTTAGGTCAATTAGATTATGTTCACATCTTCTGTATTCTTACTTTGTTTTTAATATGTTCTATCAATTAATCAAGAAAGTGTTAGAAAGTTAGTATGTCTAAATTTGGTTGTGGGAAGCCCCTCTCTTGTACTTTTAATGGGGGTTCCCACCAGGGAAGCCCCTCTCTTGTACTTTTAATGATGGCCATTCTAACAGGTGTGAGGTGATATCTCATTGTGGTTTTGACTTGCATTTCCTTGATGATTAGTAATGTTGATCACCTTTTCATGTACCTGCTGGCCATTTGTATGTCTTCTTTGGAAAAATGTCCATTTAGTTCCTCTGACCATTTTTTTTAACATCTTTATTGGAGTATAATTGCTTTACAATGGTGTGTTAGTTTCTGCTTTACAGCAAAGTGAATCAGTTATACATATACATATGTTCTCTTATCTCTTCCCTCTTGCATCTCCCTCCCTCCCACCCTCCCTATTCCACCCATCTAGGTGGTCAGACACCACCTAGCTGATCTCCCTGTGCTATGTGGCTGCTTCCCACTAGCTATCTATTTTACATTTGGTAGTATATATATGTCCATGCCACTCTCTCACTTTGTCACAGCTTACCCTTCCCCCTCCCCATATCCTCAAGTCCATGCTCTAGTAGGTCTGTGTCTTTATTCCCGTCTTACCCCTAGGTACTTCATGACCATTTTTTTTTCTTAGATTCCATATATATGTGTTAGCATATGGTATTTGTTTTTCTCTTTCTGACTTACTTCACTCTGTATGACAGACTCTAGGTCTGTGGCACATATATACAATGGAATATTACTCAGCCATAAAAAGAAATGAAATTTAGTTATTTGTAGTGACCATTTTTAATTGGATTTTTTGTTTTGCTATTGAATTGTATGCATTCTCTATATATTCTGGATGCTAACCCTTTATTAGATATATAATTTGCAAATATTTTCTCCCATTCCACAGGTATCCTTTTTATTATGTTGATGGTTTCCTTAGCTGTGCAGAAGCTTTTTAGTTTCATGTAGTTCCACTTGTTTATTTTTGCTTTTGCGTCCTTTGCTTTTGGTGTCAAATCTACCCACCCCCCCGCCACCAAAAAAATTGCCAAGATCAATGTCAAGGTGCTTTATTTCTCTGTTTGCTTCTAGTATTTTTATGGTTTCAGGTCTTACATTCAATTCTTTAATATTTTTTTAGTTGATTTTTGTGTATGGTGTAAAACTGTTTAATTGTTTTGCATGAGCTGTCCAGTTTTCCTGACACCATTTATTGAAAAGATTATCTTTTCTTCATTGTATATTCTTCTCTGTCAAATTCATTCTTGAAAAATTTTTTTGCTGGATAGAGAATTATAGACAGACAATTCTCTTTTTCCTTTCAGCAGTTTAAAGATGTTATTCCTCTGTCTTTTGGCAATAAGGCATTCTTATCATTGTTTTCCTGCAAGTAATATTCTTGCCAACTAAACACTTTTAAGATTTTCTCTCTATCTTTAGTTTTCCGCAGTTTCATGATAATAGGCATAAGTGTGGATTTCTTTTGTTTATCCTGATTCGGGTTTCACTGAGCTTACTGTATATGTAGGTTAATACATTTCACCATTTTTAGAAAATTCTCAGCCATTATGTCTTTTTTTTTTTTGCTTCCTTCTACTCCTCATTTTATTTATTTATTTTTTACATCTTTATTAGAGTATAATTGCTTTACAATGTTGTGTTAGTTTCTGCTGTATGACAAAGTTAATCATCTATATGTATACATATATCTGCATATCTCCTCCCTCTTGAGCCTCCCTTCCACCTTCCCTATCCCACCCCTCTAGGTGGTCACAAAGCACTGAGCTGATCTCCCTCTGCTATGCAGCTTCTTCTCACTAGCTATCTATTTTACATTTGGTATTGTATATATGTCAATGCCATTATGTTTTTAAATAATGCTCTGTCTTATTCTCTCTCCTGTCATTCTGGGATTCCAATTACACATAGATTAAATTTATTTTTACATTAGTCTGTGGTTCTTGAATGATCTTTCTCTTTCTCTACTTCAGTTTGGATACTTGTCATTAGTCTACCTTCATGTCCACTGACCCTTTCTTCTTCTGCTGTATTCAGTCTGATATTAAGCCCATTGAATGAATTACTTGTTTTGATATTGTATTTTTCTCATAACATTTCCACTTTTTCAAATAGTTTATCTTCTTGCTGAAATCTCTCATTTGTTAATCTCTTGTTTGTTCATGTATGTTATCTACCTTTTTTATTATATACTTTAACATGTTTTTTCATAGTTATTTAAAGTCTTTCTTTACCAAGTCAAACATGTAGATTTTCTGAGTCTCTTCTCTTGTGTTTGTTTCCTTTCTTGTCCATGGGTCACAGTTCTCTGTTTCTTCTCATGTTTCTTAATTTTTTATCGTATGTGAAACAACATTGTGTAAGAAAATTAAAGACTGAAGTAAATATGCTTTCTCCCAGAGAAAGCATAATCATTCCTCTGTCTGACCAGTAGTATGTGAGATTTAAATATTTAAATATGCAGTTGAATTGAATATGGGTGTTTTTCGCAACTATACTTAGATTCAGTTCCCCGATAATGGCTTCATATATTTTGAGGGTTAGATTAAGATATTCCTTTTAGCAGAGATTCAAATCTAAGACCAGTGAGACTTCAAATATCTATGTATTACACCTAGTTGCTTGTTGTAAGAATATAGGAAATAAATCTCTCTTTCACTTTCTAACCACCCCCCTGCCGTCTCCCTCTCCCACTGGCTGCACCCAAGTCTCCCTCTTCTTCTGACTCTCTTACAACTTTTTGGTTCACTAAGGAGTTTTCTTTACACTCTAGCTCTGATCCTGCATCTTCAAGCCTCAGGAGGTCCTTCTAATCCTTAATTCCCTGCCTCAGTCTTTATTAGGCCACTGTAGTGTACTCAATGAAGATTTTGTGTGCACCTTGGGAGTAAGAGCTGTCAGTTCTCTTTCTCTGCCCATAGCCTCCTGCAGGCTACTGCCTTGCGCTCATGAAAGATCCGTGCACCTTGGAAGGCCTTAGTTCTCCTGTTCCACTTCAGCATCCTCCTCCTGGTCATTATCTTGCACTCAGGGAAGGGTTCACGAGTCTGTCTCATCTCCCCTGCCCTGCTCTCAGCCATTCGTGTGATACTCACACACAGCCAGCCAGAGCATTGAAGGAGATTTGGCAGGTGGATGTAGAGTGCTTTTAGACTCCTCAGAATTTGAATCTGTCACATCAGACATATGTAGTCAATACTAATTTGTTAATAGTTTGGTTTCTCTTCTCAGCCATCCTTGGGGAGTTGTTCCTACTTCTGCATTACCTACAGAGATGAAAGCACCAAATGACCCCTTGCCATTTCTGGAATTTAATTCATTCGGGTGTCTCTGTGTCTTCAGTGTCCTGATGTGTTTTATAATTTATCCATGTTGCTCTCATGACTAGGGTGGAACTTTCTGTTTCCAACCCAGAAGTGGAAGTGCTTTTCAAAACTTTTAGCCAAAGCATATCTATAAAGCATTTAAGATTCATCATTGTGTGATGGAACTGAAGATGCTATTATTACGGCACTGCTTGAACCTGAAATTTATTTGAAATTTCATGATTTATATTAAAAATTTCACCCAAAGTGTACATTCATCTTCATATTATGACAGGATCAAAGAATAAAGGTGCCAATGACTTGACAAAAAGTCATTAAAATTCCATGTTTGTTTCAGTCTAAAATGGCACTTTGAATAACTTTACCATGCTTTGCAATCAGCCCTGGAATTAATATTTGTGGCCTAAGTTGTGACACACTTAGCACAGCACAGAATGGGAAGTTTTTGATAAATAACACTGCCAACACAAGGATGTACTAAGGATATTCGGGACATGTGTCTGTGAAGCAGAGAGGGAGAGCTTGAAAATACACCACGGTAAGCTGAAGGAGAATTGCTATCTCATAGGAGATGGGATGCGGTGGTAGGAAAGTCATATTTATAATTACTAAAAGAGAGGCTGGATCTAGGCATCCATCTTGAACAGGACAAGGGCCAAGTATTGAAGGAGCTCTTGAACTACAGCCTAGATTTCTTCACCACTAGGAGGACAGAGTGGGCTTGAGCAGAGTGAAGCTAGGTGGTAGGGTCTCCTTATTTGGAAAGGGAGCGGGAGTTGCCTATGGACAGGCAAGTACATCTCCTGACAGCAGGAGATTCAGTATCAGGTGAGCATGTAGAGAAAGGAGATATTGGATTCACTGGAGCTTGAGTATGTCATACAGAAGAGATAGAGAATTAAATTGAGTTCCAAGGAAGAGAATTTCACAAGAGCTACCTGCCATTCAATCCCTTCGTTCTTCGTTCCCACATCTAACCTTGATTCTCTGCTTTTCCTACTTCACATGCATCCATAAAATACATGATTTCCATGGCCTTTTCTTTCACAGTCTACTGTCCATTTCATTACCAAGTATAATCTTTGATTTAGGCTTAGCTCTGTGTTGAAAAATCCTTTGTGGATTCTGGTCCCCATGTCCTTTGATCCTGTCAAGAGCTTCTCCTGAAAATTGAAGTTCTACTCATGGAGTTTCTAGAGAAGCATCCATCTAATGAGAAGGGAGAAATGGAATCAGTCACAAGGTGGCAGAAGAGTTCAGCCCCACCCTTTATGAAGCATCTTGAGAGGCCTCTATTTCTTCTTGAACTGGTGGGAGGGTTGAAGTTCTATCTGATTTTCTGGGACTTCTGAGAATGGGACCTCAGGAATGACCCCAGCTCCACTGAACCCCTCAAGGCCAGGCTCAGAGGAAGGCCCAGTGGAGGTGTCTATGAGGACACATCTTTCACACACGTCTGAGGGAACTTCCCATTGAAAGTTGGGAAAGGAGTGAACAGAGCATTTCACTTCCACATCGTCTTCTGTTTGGATTAGTAAATACTACCTACTTTCTGCTTATGTGGATGGAAAAATATTTTAAAACCAATTATTTAATGGTAAACTCATGGTATTAAAAACTGCTGTTTTTGAGAAGAATTTATAATAAATAATCTTCTTATTCAAAACAAAACAAACAAGCAATAAAAGGAAATGAAAATGTAAAGTGGTGGCTGCGTAAAGAGATTTTCTGAATAAGCTGTGCAATCTGGGCAGTGGGACAGGATCCTGGCCAGATCTCTCCCATATTCCATCTCCCTTGCCCAATTCCATCCACATGGGCCTCCCTGGAGACCTTGGATCCAGTCCCAGCACCCAGGCCTTTGCAAGTGCCATGCCCTCTGCCCAGAATGTTCTACTGCTTCTCCAAGAAGTTCCTGTGGCTCACTCCCTCATTTCCCTGAAAACTCCCTGCTGTCTTAATCCTTTATTCTACTTTAGGACTTATCACCTGAAATTTTCTTATACTTTTTTCATTTGTATTTTCTGTCCCCCCATTAGACTAGGTGGTCCATGTAGGCAGGGATGTTCTTAGTTTCTTTTCTGTAGCCCATGTTCCCAGAACAAGGATTGACACATCTTACATGTTCAGCTAATATTTTAATTATTGATGAATCAAAAAATGAATAAGTTAAAGGAGGAATATCAAAAAGAGAATACATCAAAATGTTGACAGTAGGTATTTTCATCTATTGAGATTATGTTCTTTTTATCTTTCAGAATTTCAGAATATATTACACATTTTTCTATATTCTGTACAGATTCTAAGACCAGACCACCTTGCGTGAAAGTCCCACTGTGGTCTTTAACTAGCTCTGTGGTCAAGGGTATATGAATTAATATCTATGTGTCTCAGTTTCCTCATCTGTAAAATGGTGGTAAAGAAATACATACTCTCAGCTTGTTCTAAGAATTGTATATTAAGTGCTTTGTAAATACTAGTCATTATGTTAACATCATCATTACTATGTTACCATACCATGTGAACTTTGATAATTGTACAGTCTTTTTAGAAATGTCATACTTTATCCTTTTATCCTTCTAATCTGATTTTTGTAAAAATGTTGGATTTTCATTTTCTCACATTATGAGGCACACTGGGTAGTCAAAAGGATGGATACCACACTTAAGCAGTTCTAAAAACTGTTCTGTCTCTGTACTACTATTAACATTCATTTATTTTAACTCTTCATTTTTAAATAATTTTAGGCTCATATAGAAGTTGCAAAAATAGTATGGAAAATTATAGTATCCCTTTCATCCATCTTCTCCCAATGATATCAACTTATACAACCAAGGTAGAATGATCAAAACTAGGAAATTAACATTGGTACAATACTATTAAATAAACTACAAACCTTATTTGAGTTTCATCAGTTTGGGAATACATTCATTTTTTGAGAGTGTGTATGTATAGTTCTGTGAAATTTTATTACAGATATGGATTTGTGTAGCCATCAACATAATCAGGATACAGAACTCTTTTATCACCACAAATAAATTCTCTCATGTTAGCCCTTTATAGTCACACCTTTCCACTAACCCTGATGACCACTTATCTGTTATTCATCACTATAATTTTGTCATTTTTAAAATGTTATAAAATTGGAGTCATACAGTATGTAACCTTTTGAGATTGGCTTTTTGCACTTAGTATAACACCCTTAGGGTCCATCCAAGTTGGTGTGTGTAACAATATTCAGTTCCTTTTTATTGTTGAGTAGTGTTTATTTGTATACATATACCACGATTTATGTATTCACTGTTGAAGGGCATGTGGATTGTTTCCAGTTGTGCACTATTGCAAAATCAAGCTGGTATAAGCATTAGTGTACCAGCTTTTTAAGCATCTATGCAGTCATTTCTGTAGAGTAATTAACCAGGAGTGGGAAAATTAGGTCTTATGGTGAGTGTGTGTTTAATTTCATAAGATACTGCCAAAACATTTTGCAGAATGGCTGTATAAATTTACATTTCCACCAGCCATGTGAGAAGTCGGTGTTTTCAACAGCCTCCCTTGGATACTGACAGTATATTTTCCTTCAGTCATTCTAATTTGTGTGCAGTGGTATCTCATTGTGGCTTTAATTTACATTTCCCTAATGGTTAATGGTATTGACCATCTCCTTATGTGCTAATTTGCCATCCAGATATCCATTTTGTTTAAGTGTCTGTTTCTATCTCTGACGATTTTCTAATCAGATTGTTTGTTTTCATAATGTTGAGTTTAGAGAGTTCTCTATATTTCCTGGATACGAATCCTTTTTTGGTTATGTGGTTCACAAATAATTTTTCCCAGTCTGTGGCTTTTTGTTTTCATTCTTTTAACAGTGTCTTTCAAAGAACAGTAGTTTTTGATCTTTATGAGCTCTAGTTTATCAGTCCTTTCTTTTGTGGATCATGCTTTCAGTGTCCTCCTCTATAACAAGGGTCATGAAGATTTCCTGCCTATGTTTTCTTCTAAAAGTTTTAGAGATTTACATTTTACATTTAGATCTTTAATTCGTTTTTTGAGTTAATCTTTGTATAAGGTGTGAGGTTTATGTTAAGGTTCATGGGGTTTTTTTGTTTGTTTTTTCATGTGGTGCCTAAGTGCTCCAACGTTATTTGTTGAAAAGGCAACGAATCCTTCTTCCACTGAATTGCTTTTGCACCTTGTGAGAAATCAGTTGGCTGTACTGGTGGTGAGTCTATTTCTGAGTTCTCTATTCTGCTCCAGTGATCCATGTGTCTATCTCTCTGCCAAATACCACACTGATGGCAGAGTTGTACACTAAGTCTTGAAATTGGCTAGAGCAATTTCTCCAATTTTATTCACCTTTCACAAAATTGCTTTAGTTATTCTAGTCCCTTTACTTATCAATATAAATTTTATTATTTTTTTTTCTTTTGGCACCTGGACAGGGACTTGAACCCTGGGCACTCAGATTAAAACTCTGATGCTCTACCAATTGAGCTACCCAGGCACTCTCAATATGAATTTTAGAATCAGCTTGTCTATATCTTAGGTGACAAGTCTTTTAGAGAGTCAACCTGGGAATTGTCATACTAGACAAAATAAATTATAATAACATAATATGTAATAAATAATTATACACAAGCAGTTTTTTACTTTAATATAATATATAAAATCAGGGTTTATATGTATATTAAAATTGTATATTATTTTTTATTATTTTGGAATTGTAATTATTTGCTTCATTTACTTTTATATTACCTAACTGACATTTTTTAAACAAAATAAAAAATAGGACTACTTAATAGTGGAAGTTAGTAGTAACTAATTGTTGAACTGATAAGTAATACTTGTGAGAAAATATAACAAGATTTTATGTTTCTGCCCTCTGATACAGCAATTTATTTTAACTCTTAATTGCATATTTGAATATTGTAGGCTATAATTTAGTTTTTCTTAAGATGCATACATGTAAGAAATTTAGAGGAATATAAATTCAAAAGGGTATAGGATATTAATACATTTAACTTTAAAATAACAATGACATAATTCTTTCTGTCCCATGATACATGGGCTATTTTTTCTCCTTCTGTTTCCTTTTCCAATAACATTTCTCTACAAAGCCTGTAGCGTTTGTGATAAGTCGTGTTTTTCATGCAATGATAAGAGGAGCACAAACATATGGTTTCCTTTGACTTGCAGCTCTGCCCTCAGCCAATCCACCTACACTGATTCCTTGCGTAAGTCCAATGTGATGACATGAAACTAAATGTTTTCTCAGCAAACACTTCTTAGCCTAGGGTACTTAGAATTTTACTTATCAGCAACAGTAGATTTTTAGATTTATAGGAATTAGTTTCCAGCTTTCCAAAATGTCCATTTTCAAAACAAATGTTTGAAACACAATGTACTTTGAATCTACAGCCTTATTTTGATAGACTAGCTGTGTGTCACCCATTTTTTAAATCTTATTTTTAAATTTTTATTGGAGTATAATTGCTTTACAATGTTGTGTTAGTTTCTGCTGTACAACGAAGTGAATCAGCTATATGTATACATATATCTCCTCCCTCTTGGAACTCCCTCCAACACAACCCCTCATCCCACCTATCTGGGTCATCACAGAGCACCGAGCTGAGCTCCCTGTGCTATATGGCAGGTTCCCACTAGCTATCTCTTTTACACATGGTAGTGTGTCTATGTCAATCCTAATCTCCCATTTCCTCCCACTCTCCCCTTCCCCCTTACCATGTCTACTCTTCTGTTCTCTACATCTGCGTCTCTATTCCTGCCCTGCAAATAGGTTCATCTGTACCATTTTTCTAGATTCCACACGTATGTGTTAATATATGATATTTGTTTTTCCCTTTCTAACTTACTTCAGTCTTTATGACAGTCTTTATGACAGACTCTACATCCACCCACATCACTACAAATGACCAATTTTGTTCCTTTTCATGGCTAATATTCCACTGTATGTATGTACCACATCTTCTTTATCCATTCATCTGCTGATGGACACTTAGGTTGCTTCCATGTCCTGGCTATTGTGAACAGTGCTGCAGTGAACATTGGGGTACATGTGTCTTTTTGAATTATGGTTTTCTCAGGGTATATGCCCAGTAGTGGGATTGCTGGATCATATGGTAATTCGATTTTTAGATTTTTAAGGAACCTCCCTACTGTTCTCCATAGTGGCGGTATCAATTTACATTCCCACCAACAGTGCAAGAGGGTTCCCTTTTCTGCATACCCTCTCCAGCATTTATTGTTTATAGATTTTTTGATGATAGCAATTCTGACCAGTGTGATACCTCATTGTAGTTTTATGGGTTTTTTAAAAGTATTTTATTGAACTATAGTTGATTTACAATGCTGTGTTAATCTCTGCTGCAGAGCAAATCAACTCAGCCATGCATACACATACATTCTTTTTCATACTCTTCTCTATTATGGTTTATCACAGTTTATCATGCTATACAGTAGGAGCCCATTGTTTATCCATCTTATACAAAATAGTTTGCATCTTCCAATCCCGAACTCCCAATCCATCCCTCCTACTCCTTTTCCCCACTGACAACCACAAGTGTGTTCTCTACGTCTGTGAGTCTGTTTCTGCCTCACAGATAAGTTCATTTGTGTCATATTTTATATTCCACATATAAGCAATATGCTATGGTGTTTGTCTTTCTCTTTCTGACTTACTTCACTTAGTCTGATAATCTCTAGTTTCATCCATGTTGCTACAAATGACATTATTTCATTCTTTTTTTATGGTGTGTAGTATCCCATTGTATATATATATACCACATCTTCTTTATCTGTTTATCTGTTTATGGACTTTTACATTGTTTCCATGTCTTGGCTATTGTGAATAGTGCTGCTCTGAACTTAGGGTTGCAATGTATCGTTTTGAATTGTAGTTTTGTCCGGATATATGTTCAGGAGTGAGATTGCTGAATCATATGGTAACTCTATTTTTAGTTTTTTGAGGAAACTGCATATTGTTTTCTATAGTGGATACACCAAATTACATTCCTGGTGGACCCTTTAAAAAGGGAAATGCGGATACTCATCAGCACTGCCTTGACCTCTAAAACTACCCTTTAAGGGGGGCGGCAGGGATGGTCAACCCCAGACCACAGATGAGGAAACTGAAGCTCAGCAAAGATCAGGAATCCTTAAGAGGCCGCCAGCCGGAGGGAAACTGGGCCTTCCTGGCCAAGCCAGTGCTCTGCTGTGATATATCTGGATGATCTCACACCAGAGTATCTTTTGTCTTCAACATTTTTTACAATTATTTTTTATTGGAGTATAGTTGCTTTACAATGTTAGTTTCTACTGTACAGTAAAGTGAATCAGCTTTATATATATATATATATATATATATATATATATCCCCTCTTTCTTTTTGGATTTCCTTCCCATTTAGTTCACCACAGAGCACTGAGTAGAGTTCCCTGAGCTATACAGTAGGTTCTCATTAGTTATTTGTTTAATACATAGTATCAATAGTGTATATATGTCAATCCCAGTCTCCCAATTCAATCCACCCCCTCTTTCCCCCCCTTGGTGTCCGTATGTTTGTTCTCTACATCTGTGTCTCTATTTTTGCTTTGCAAATAGGATCATCTATAACATTTTCTAGATTCCACATATATGCATTAATATACAATGTTTTTTTTTCTCTTTCTGACTTACTTCACTCTGTATGACAGTCTCTAGGTCAATCCATGTCTCTACAAATGACCCAATTTCATTCCTTTTTGTGGCGGAGTAATATTCCACTCTCTATATATGCCACATCTTCTTTATCCACTCCTCTGTTGAGGGACATTTAGGTTGCTTCCATGTCCTGGCTATTGTAAATAGTGCTGCAATGAACATGGGGTACATGTATCTTTTGGAATTATGGTTTTCTCTGGATATATGCCCAGTAGTGGGATTGCTGTGTCATATGGTAGTTCTATTTTTAGTTTTTTAAGGAACCTCCATACTGTTCTCCATAGTGGCTGTATCAATTTACATTCCCACCAACAGTGCAAGAGGGTTCCCTTTTCTCCACACCTTCTCCAGCATTTGTTGTTTGTACATTTTCTGATGATGCCCATTCTAACTGGTGTGAGCTGATACCTCATTGTAGCTTTGATTTGCATTTCTCTAATCATTACTGATGTTGAGCATCTTTTCATGTGATTTTCGGCCATCTGTATGTCTGCTTTGCAGAAAGGTTTATTTAGGTCTTCCCCCATTTTTGATTCGGTTGTTATTTTTTTTTTTAAATATTGAGCTGCATGAGTTGTTTGTATATTTTGGGGATTAATCCTTTGTCAGTTGCTTCATTTGCAAATATTTTCTCCCATTCTGAGGGTTGTCTTTTCATCTTGTTTATGGTTTCCTTTGCTGTGCAAAAGCTTTTTAAGTCTAATTAGGCCCCATTTATTTTTGTTTTTATTTTCATTACTCTAGGATGTGGGTCATAAAAGATCTTGTTGTGATTTATGTAAAAGAGTGTTCTGTCTATGCTTTCCTCTAAGAGTTTTATAGTGTCTGGACTTCCATTTAGGTCTTTAATCCATTTTGAGTTTATTTTTGTGTATGGTGTTAGGGAGTGTTCTAATTTCATTCTTTTACATATAGTTGTAGAGTTTTCCCAGCACAAGTTATTGAAGAGACTGTCTGTTCTCCATTGTATATTCTTGTCTTCTTTGTCATACATTAGGTGACCATAGGTGCATGGGTTTATCTCTTGGCTTTCTATCTTTTTTCATTGATGTATATTTCTGTTTTTGTTCTAGTACCATACTGTCTTGATTACTGTAGCTTTGTAGTATAGTCAGAAGTTGGGGAGCCTGACTCCTCCAGCTCCATTTTTCTTTCTCAAGATTTCTTTCATTATTTGGGGTATTTTGTGTTTCCATACAAATTGTAAATTTTTTTTGATCTAATTCTGTGAAAAATGCCATTGGTAGTTTGACCAGGATTGCATTGAATCTGTAGATTTCTTTGGGTAGTGTAGTCATTTCCACAATATTGATTCTTCCAATCCAAGAACATGGTATATCTCTCCATCTGTTTGTGTCATCTTTGATTTTTTTCATCAGTGTCTTATAGTTTTCTGAGTACAGGTCTTTTTACCTCCTTAGGTAGATTTATTCCTAGACATTTTATTCTTTTTTGTTGCAATGGTGAATAGAATTGTTTCCTTAATTTCTCTTTCTGATCTTTCATTGTTAGTGTATAGGAATGCAAATGATTTCTGTGCAATAATTTTGTATCCTGTAATTTTACTGGATTCACTGATTAGCTCTATTCGTTTTCTGGTGGCATCTTTAGGATTCTCTATGCATAGCATCATGTCATCTGCAAACAGTGACAGTTATACTTCTTCTTTTCCAATTTGTATTCCTTTTATTTGTTTCTCTTCTCTTATCGCCATGGCTAGGACTTCCAAAACTATGTTGAATAATAGTGGCAAGGGTGGATATCCTTGTCTTCTTCCTGATCTTAGAGGAAATGCTTTCCATTTTTGAACATTGAGAATGATGTTTGCTGTGGCTTTGTCATACATGACCTTTATTATGTTGAGATGGGTTCCCTCAATGCCAACTTTCTGGAGAGATTTTATCATAAATGGGTGTTGAATTTTGTCAAAAGCTTTTTCCGAATCTATTGAGAATATCATATGGTTTTTATTCTTCAATTTATTAATATGGTGTATCACATTGATTGATTTGCATATATTGAAGAATCCTTGCATCCCTGGGGTAAATCCCACTTGATCATGGTATATGACCCTTTTAATGTATTGTTGGATTTTGTTGGCTAGTATTTCGTTGAGGATTTTTGCATCTATGTTCATCAGTGATATTGGTCTGTAATTTCCTTTTTTTGTGATATCTTTGTCTGCTTTTGGTATCAGGGTGATGGTGGCTTTGTAGAAAGAGTTTGGGAGTGTTCCGTCCTCTGCAATTTTTTGGAAGAATTTGAAAAGAATAGGTGTTAGCTTTTCTCTAAATGTTCGATAGAATTCACCTGGGAAACCATCTGGTCTTGGACTTTGTTTGTTGGAAGATTTTCAATAACAGCTTCAATTTCATTACCTGTGATTGGTGTGCTTATATTTTCTATTTCTCCCTTGTTCAGTTTTGCAAATTTGTACCTTTTAAAGAATTTGTCCATTTCTTCCAGCTTATGCATTTTATTGGCATATAGTTGCTTGTAATCATCTCTTATGATCCTTTGTATTTCTGTGGTGTCAGTTGTAATTTCTCCTTTTATATTTTAATTTTATTGATTTGATTTCTCCCTGTTTTTCTTGATGAGTCAGCTAAAGGTTTATCAGTTTTGTTTATCTTCTCAAAGATCCAACTTTTAGTTTTATTGATCTTTGCTATTGTTTTCTTAGTTTTTATTTTATTTATTTCTGCTCTGATCTTTATGATTTCTTTTCTTCTACTAACTTTGGGTTTTCTTGTTCTTCTTTCTCTAGTTGCTTTAAGTGTAAGTTTAGGTTTTTTACTTGAGACTTTTCTTGTTTCTTGAAGTGAGATTGAATTGCTATAAACTTTCCTCTTAGAACTGCTTTTCTGCATCCCATAGGTTTTGGGTCATCATGTTTTCATTGTCATTTGTTTCTATGTATTTTTCGATTTCCTCAGTGATCTCTTGATTATTTAGTAGTGAATTGTTTACCCTCTATGTGTTTGTGATTTTCACAGTTTTTTTTCCTGTAATTGATTTCTAATCTCATAGCATTGTGATTGGAAAAGATGTTTGATATGACTTCAACTTTCTTAAATTTACCAAGGCTTGATCTGTGACCCAAGATATGAACTATCCTGGAGAATGTTCCATGTGCACTTGAGAAGAAAGTGTATTCTGCCACTTTCAGGTGGAATGTCCTATAAAAATCAATTAAGTCTACCTGTTCTATCGTGTAATTTAAAGCCTGTATTTCCTTATTTTCTGTCTGGGTGACCTGTCTATTGGTGTTAGTAGGGTGTTAAAGTACCCAGTATTATTGTGTTACTGTTGATTTCCCTTTTTATAGCTGTTAGCATTTGCCTATATATTGAGGTGCTCCTATGTTGGTTTCATCAATATTTATAATTGTTATATCTTCTTCTTGGATTGATCCCTTGATCATTATGTAGTGTCCTCCCTTGTCTCTTGTAACAGTCTTTATTTTAAAGTCTATTTTATCTGATATGAGGAGTATTGCTACTTCAGCTTTCTTTTGATTTCCATTTGCATGGAATATCTTTTTCCATTCCCTCATGTTCAGTCAGTATGTGTCCCTAAGTCTGACGTGGGTCTCTTGTAGGCAGCATATGTATGGGTCTTGAAAATGTTACAACCAAAAGACACAGACTGGCTGAATGGTCGCCCATATTTTTGCTTCTATAAATTCATCATATAGGTTTATAACATCTGAAATGTCCATGATTTATAAACACTCTGAAGTGCACTGGATGTCATCAGGAGTTAATACTTTTTCTCAGGGAAATTGGCTTCAAAGCACAGAGGTAATTTTAACATGTGAAATAAAATTTTTATTCCAAATAAGTTACAATTTTTAAAAATTGTAAAAAATTGAGAAAGTCTTGTTTAACTTGGCTGTCCTTTTCTGATAATTCTTTTTTAGTTCTGAAACAGTCTTTTCCCCATGTTGCCCCCCAAAATTGTTTTTTTGTTTTGTTTTCTTTTTTTGCAACCATACATAGCATCAGGCAACACAGGTGCAGTCAGTTTGTCTTTTACTAGAATTTTTTATGATTGTAGAATAAAAACCATATACATTTTGGTTTTATTGTTCTCTTACCTTCATTCTCATCCTCAATGTATTTCCAAATTAGACAGGGCATTCTTCCTCCCACACACATTGAAAATATAATTTAAATGTAAGCCAACATTTTGATAGTCCTTTTATGAGTGTAAACAATGACAGCCATCTTGTAGTCATGTGTCCATGGAGGCTGTCTCCTTCCGTTTCTATAAAGCTACCACTATCATTAGTGTTTCTCCATGTTTTCAGAAAACTGAAAAGTGACCAAAAACTTTATGAAAGCCTCAAAACCACAGGTAAGCATATGAAGCCCCATTTTAACACTGCTACGTAAAAGATGTGTGGGACATTTAGCAAGTAAGATCTTTTCATTTCATTTTTTTGGCAAGGAGTTCATAGACTGAATGAAATTTGCCAAATTTACATTTGTACCATCTGCCAAATATGCTGATATATGAGCAAAGTCTAGTTTGGATTTGGATGAGATATCAATAATCTTCTGTTTTATGTTTTCTGTGGTTCAGTTAAAATTTTCATAGAAACCAAAAAGATAATTTCAAGCTCCATTTTTCAAGTCAAAATGCTTAAGGGCTGGGGATGCATTTTCTGTTGTTGCTTTGATTTGACAAATAACTTAAAATGCTGTAGAAAGATTGATGGTGGTTAGACCTGATGTAATCAGCTCTCCGTGGTAAGTGGCTGTTACATTCCTAATCAGAATATCCCCTTTTGTTTGCCCAAAGGACATTTTAGTTGCAGCTCACAAACTTTAGTTTCAGAGGACAACAGACATGATGGAAAGGAAATGAAATGATGAAGTATGTTTGTGTGGTATGCCTACACCAATTCAGTGGCTGCTATTTTCAGCTGAGCATTGGAGTCTTTTTAGGAGACAAAAAAAAAGAGAAGCTTTTGTCTTTTTAAGGGTATTTGTTTGTTTGCCCCAACTTGTGAGATTCAGTCTCCATACAAAGGGAAGGCAATGTGAAGACTCAGGGAAAAGACAGCCATCAACAAGCCTGGAACAGATTCTTCTTTCCCAGTCCTCAGAAGGAACCAACTCTGCTGACATCTTGGTCTCAGATTTCTAGCTTCCAGAACTGTAAGAAAAGAGATTTCTGATATTTAAGCCACTCATTCTATAGTACTTTGTTACAGCAGCCCCAGAAAATTAATGTAGATCATATCACCTTCTCTACTATATCCAACCCCAAATTATTTTCTGTATATTGTGCAATCTGCTGTTTTGTTCATTTACTTTTCTAACCCCTTGGTATGTGCCCTTCATATGTCATTAAAATAACACAGTCATTTAACCTTCTTTTCAGTGAAGGCTGGGACATACTAGCTAGGGTATTGCAATTGTTCTCATTTTTGCTATCTGAATTCCTGGAAAACATGGTCACAATATTTGTATAGGTAAAAACTGTACTAGCACTAAATGGATATGAAGCAGAACCATTAATCCACAGGCAAAGTAAAATATGAACTAACACTCACGATTCCAGCATGCCTAAGAAGCATATTTAGATCACAACATTTCAAGTGTTGCAATAATAGATGGTCCATTACTGTGGGCTGTAAATCATAGTTGCCAATATAACTGATCAGTGAATAAAACAAAAGAAAAAAATTAGTGACAGGAATGATGAAAAGCAGATAATATATGCTGTATCTATTTGACACTAAAATGCATCCAGCCTCTATTTTGTGGCTGCCAAATGACTCTACAGTTTTTCTCCAATTTTTTTTCACTCATATCCCAAACCTGGGATATATCACATTCCACATAGGGACTTCTTAGGAAGTGGAACTATCAGTGCTCAAACCAGGGCAATCCTAGGCAAACTGCTGGGATTTTGATAGGAATTGTGTTTAACCTACAGATGAATTGGATCTAATTACTATGTAATGTCTTCTGGTCTTATAAACATGATGCTTCCCCCCATTTATTGATATTTAGGTCTTTGATTTTTTTTATCATTGTTTTATACTTTTCAACATACATAGCCTATATGTGTTTTGTTAGGTTTACACCTACCTTTGATATAAATGCACTGGATTTTACATTTCAGTTTCTAATTGTTAATTACTAATATTCAGAAATATAATTGGTTGTGTGTGTTGACCTTTTATCTTGTGGCTTTACTAAACTCACTTATTAGTTCTGGAAGGTTTTTGGGTTTTTTTTTGTATTTTTTTTCGTAGGTAGTCAATCATGTAACCTGCAAATAGAGGCAGCTTTATTTCTTCATTGTCATTATGTAAACATGTGTTTTCTTTCCTCATCCTATTGAACTGGTCAGGAAGTTAACTCCCAATGTGAAAAGGAGTGGCAAAAGAGCCTACTCTTCCCAATCTTCAAGGGAAGCATTCAGTCTTCCACCATTAAACGTTATGTAATGTTAACTGTAGCCTGTTTTTTTTTGTTTGTTTGTTTGTTTATGGTCCTTATCAGGTTGATGATTTCTCTTCTATACCTAGTTTGCTAAGAATTTTTTATCATGAACGGGAGTTGAATATTGTCAAATACTTTTTCTGCATGAATTGATACGAAAATGTGATTTTTATTATAAAGACTATGAATATGGTGTATTAAGATGATTGATTTTTTAATAATGAAGCAACTTTGCATTCCTAGAATAAATAAACTTGGTAGTAGAATATTATTCTTCTTTCATATTGATACATTAAATTTGCTAATATCTGCCAGAATCAGACATGACAGCCACTCCTGGAAAAACTCAGTCTTCTCCATTCTCTAGGACACTTCCAGGACTAACTTTCTCTCTTTTCACTTCCTTTCTGTCTTAAATTTTTACTTCCCTTGCCACTCCTTTTAGAAAATAGAGCACCACAAACTTCCTGTCACATACACAAACGTGCATACATCAGTCATTTTACCCTTCTGTCTTGTCCGTATAGAGAATGCATAACTGACTTTGTTTAAGGCTCGATCTCAACACTGGTTTCTTTCCAATGGTAGTGGAATATATTCGAGTTGTTGACCCTGACATGCTCAATTCTTTTTCTTTTTAAATCAATTTTAAAAAATTGAAGTATAGTTGATTTACAATGTGTTAATTTCTGCTATACAGCAAAGTGATTCAGTTATATATATGTGTGTGTGTGTGTGTGTGTGTATGTGTATATATATACACACATTCTTTTAAAAATATTCTTTTTCATTATGGTTTATCATAGGATGTTGAATATAGTTCTCTGTGCTATACAGTAGGACCTTGTTGTTCATCCATTCTATATATAAAAGCTTACATCTGCTAACCCCCACCTTTCACTCCATCCCTTCCCCAAACCCTCCCCCTTAGCAACTACAAGTCTGTTTCTATATGTCCATGACTCTGTTTCTGTTTCATAGATAGGTTCCTTTGTGTCATATTTTACATTCCACATATAAATGATATCATATGAAATTTGTCTTTCTCCTTCTGCTTACTTCACTTAGTATTATAACCTCTAGTTGCATCCATGTTGCTGCAAATGGCTTTATTATATATATATATAATTATATATATATATAATTATATATATATATATATATCTCTTACATCTTCTTTATCCATTTAGGCTGTTTCCATGTCTTGGGTATTGTAAATAGTGCTGCTGTGAACATGGGGGTGCATGTATCTTTTTGAATTATAGTTTTGTCTGGATATATGCCCAGGAGTGGTATTGCTGGATCATATGGTAATTCTATTTTTAGTTTTCTGAGGAACTTCCATACTGTTTTCCACAGTGGCTGCGCCAACTTACATTCCCACCAACAGTGTACGAGAGTTCCCTTTTCTCCACACCCCCTCCACTGACATGCTCAATTCTTAAGTCACTGAAGTTTGTCTTCTGTTAAAATTTATTCCATTGAAATTACTCTTAATTAGAGGAAAATGATCTATTTATTAGTAACTTCAGTGCACATTATTTTAGTACTTCACAGCTCAACTAAATTTAACACTACTCTCATCTTCTCTTTCCCTTGGCATCTATAAAACCATAGGCAGCACAAGCTGAGTATGTGATATCTCAGCCTGTCAGAGATGTTCCAGTTAAGACAGAGAAGAAATACCTAAGCTTTTCCTTCCCATGACCTTTTACTCCTTCTACGAACATAGAAGGAATATCAGGAGCTATTGCACATCATGTGATGACAAGAATGAAAAGAGGCAAATCACAGAGATGTTGAGCTTGACATCTACAAACCACTGAACAATTATCAATAGCCACCTACTTATCTCTGTATTTCTTTTTTTCCCCAGATTTACTGAGATATAATTGACCAGCATTGTGTAAGTTTAAGGTGTATGATGTGTTGATTTGATACATTTATAGATTGCAAAATGATCACCAACAAAATGTTAGCTAACTACTCCAGCATATCACATAATTATCCAGCACCTTGTAGATGAACCTTTTGGAAAATATTTGACCACCGCCCCCCCAACCTTTCAATTGAGCCCAGCATGAAAATCCAAGAGCGATATTGGATGTTCCTTCCATGTGCCCCAAGCTGCTGTCCCTGCAGGACCAGGTGCCATGAATTAGCCCTGTTCCACATCTGGTATGCCTTTTCCTCTGGGTCTGGCTGCCTCCAAGCCTGCATGGGAGGTGAGCAGCCCTGCCCGCATGGCTTGCTGGGGTCAGCTTCTCTTTTCTCATGACCCTGTCCTTCTCTCAAGATTTGGTCCTCTATAGCACAGGTGATGTGCCTGTGTCAGTGAGCTTGGGGAAGCTCTGGAGTGGTTCTCCCAGTCTCTCCTGGCAGAGAGGAAAGTAAATAAAAACACTGAGAGGTGAGGGGACTGCCTGCCCGGTGACTTCTGGGTTTGATGAAAAAAGCGTTCAGGAGTTACAGTTGCTGCAAACAGAATTAGGGCATTAGAGAAAGTGTCCAGTACCCCGCCTTGGCAGGGGAGACAGCTGTGGCCCTGCTCCAGAACTGAGACATCCCAGACATAATTTTACATTTAAAGGGACAGATTTGTTTTGATTCTGCAGGAAGTTCTGGGGTGAGAGGGAGGTAATTTTTTAACAGTTCTAAAATGTCTGAGTTCACTTTGGCTCAGGGTAAGAAGTGGCATCGAAGCCAGGGCACAGCTGCCTGAGTTATTGCAGAAATGCCCCCTACCTGCCACAGACTTCACAGGACGTCTACTAAAAGGGATGGATTTCGTCTAAGGACATGTGAGGCTTCTTCAGCACTTAGCACCTGCACCTGCCTGTTAAGTACTGTCATTTAAGTGATGAGAATCCTAGTTCCCAATTCAGGTTGTAATTCCCTCACCCAAATATAACTCCCAGGTTACTTCTTTTTGGGATGATGTGACCTATGTGTTTGCCTCATTTTCCAGCTTCCCCAGAAATGGATCTGGCTTTAACCAAATGGTCTTTCCCAATGTCCTGAAGTTTGAAGGATTTTCAGTCTTATTAAAAGCCCATTTCTCTCTCTCCCCCTTGCAGGACTGAGAGTTTTATAATGAGATTTATCCCCAGGCACTGCCCCTCACCCCCTTCCTCACCCCATCTCACTCTCCGAGGGATTGCTTAGTGGCCCATTGCAATTCCAGAGTTGCTGGGTTGGAGACACCCCAATAGGCAACCTTCCCACCCCAACCCCACCTCCCTCTCCCAGGTGTCCCATGTGTGTTCCTCCAGCACCACTGATTAGAGACTGCTCCATCATCCCAGTCCTTCAGGGAAGACCATGTTTCAAATCTTGGTTTCACTGCTAAGCAGGAACATGACTTGGTTAGGTCCATTAGTCTCTCCGAAATGAAGTTTCTTGATTTGTACAGTCATAATATGACTGCTTCCTCTAGAAGATTAATGTGAGGATTCATTAGAAAAATAAAACCCCTAGCCTTGTGTGAATGGATTGCGGGGTAGGGAGCTAAAAGTACAGACTCTAACAAGGAATTTTTTAAAAGGCATAAACTAAAAGGCAGGAGGTAGGGGAGCAGCTGGAGGCAGGCGGGTAAAAGTATAGGCTATGGACTCATTCAATCTGAGTCCAAACCCTAGCCTCTCCTCACAGGAAGACTTTACGATCTAGGGAAAGTTAATTACCTGCTTTGTCCCTGTATTTCCTCCACAGTGCAGATGTAATAAGTGCCTGCCTCACAAGGCTGTTGTGAGGATTAAATAAAAAGAGAAAATACACATAAAGGACTTAGTACAATGCCTCACTCTTTTAGTGCCCACAAAAACAGCTATTATTTTTCATAAAATATAGAAATGCAAGAGAGGAAATTACTCTAAATATTAACATTTATTATTTCTATGTGATGTGATTAGGATTCTTTTTTGGTTTTTAAACTTTTCTCTAGTTGTCAAAGTTCTGAATTGAACTTGTGAGGTCCATTTTGAAAATAAAACTATACACTTCACACATTTATGAGTCATGATGCATAGTGATGTCCCCGCCCTATTAGATGAAATAGTGGTATCTGTACATTTTGTAATTCCCATTCCCAACCCATAATATTTTGTTAAAAAGATAAAGTACACTTTTCCATGAATGATTGTATCACAAGAATCTTTAATGTTTACTTTAAAGTTTACTCATGGTGGGGTTGTATCTGTGTTTAGTAAAGTGTGCCCATGTTGTGCCCGTTTCAGTCCACATCACCACACTCCACAAGGATGTTTCCTGTGCCCAGGGAGATCACAAAGACAGGGGTCTTGACTTTTCTCTTGGTTAGGCCAGCTTTTCTGGGGAGTTCTTCCAAACTCTCCAGGACCAGTCTACCCAATACACATCCTCCGTTCCATGTAAAAGAATAAGATGGAAAATGTCTCAATGTATTTCATAAGTTTAGCACGTCTCTGGTACAAAAAATTCAAGAAAGGTAGCACAAAAGCAAAAGCACCAACTGAGCTTACTTATAAACAAACATGCATGAATCCTACACTCTACCTAATATTACTGAAATTAATACATCATTGCATTAAGAGGTATAAAAGCACTGTACTGAAAACTTAAAAGTTACACGTGAAATACTGCACTGTAAATCCTGAATACTCTAATGTCCCACCCCCACCCCTCCACCGCCCTGGTGAGGGGCAGAAACCATCCATCTGCCTTCAGACCTTGCTAGTCCTCGGAGACACTGTTGCGGGGGCAGTGGGCAGTGGGGTTGGCCTCCCGCAGGGCTCTGGCCTCTTCCAGTGCTTCCCTGTAGCGGGAAGGCCAGGCCTGGGGGTCTTTCTTAAAGACCCTGGCCAGGAACTCCATGATCTGCATCTTGGTGATTTCACGGCTGGCACGGGAGCCCCAGAAGAACTCGTACTCAGGGGGCTCGACGTGGGGGACGCGCTGGTACTTCAGGTAGTTCTGCTGGACGAACTCCTCGGTGATGAGCTTTCTCACGTCTCCGAAGGTGGAGTGCTTCTTCCAAGGCCTCAGCCCTAGGATGCGCAGCACGTTCCAGACGGCACTCTCTCGGGCGCCGCGACCCTTCACGTAGATGAGGCTCAGGATCATCAGCAGGAGGCCTGTCATTGGCATGCTGTTGCTCAAAGCGACCCTGTCCAGCTCCTCGGGCTCCAGAGCTTTGACCAGCGAGAACTCCATGGTGTGTAGGCTGGTCAGCCTCAGGTGCAGCCCGAACACCCGGGCGAGGATGAGGCTGGTGCGCCGGAGGATGCTTCTGCACCACTTCTTGTAACTGCCGATTACATCTTTCACCATGTCTGGGAACCAGATGATCATCCTCTTCTGGTCCTTGACCAGAACGTACCACATGAGCTCGTGCGCCTTCTGCACCAGCTGGGCCGGGGCCGGCGGCGCCGGGCCGGGCTGCGCTGCGCTCGGGGCCTGGTGGGCGCGGCCTTCCTCCGCGGCCTGCTGCAGGGCCTTCGGGTCTCCCTCTTCGCTTGGGGCCTGGGGCGCCGGCGAGGCCAAAGGGGCGTCGGGCGGGCCTACGGGAGGGCTCTCCGGCCCTGGGAAGATCGCGGCCTGAGACGCGGGCAAAGAGGGTCCTCCGGGAACCCCGGGGCTGCTGTGCACCTCGGAGTTGGAGGCCTCGGCTGCAAAGTTGGGGTCGCACACATCCTTACTTTGTTCGGACATGTCTGCTCCGTCTGGCAAGGGCACGGCCGCCGAGTCCAGGAGCTCTTCGAGTCAGCGATCCCTCCTCGGACTCCTAGAGAGGAAGTGCGCGTTGCTACGCGCGGCGCCTTCCGCAGCGGCTGGGCAGGGCGGGGCAGCGGCGGGACGGGCCAGTGCGCCTGCGCGTCCGCGGGCCTGGCAGGCAGGCGGGAGGACGGGGCGCCTGGCGGGAGGGAGCTGGGGGTGGGGGGTAGTGAGGCCCCGAGGAGGGTAGAGGCTCCGCTAGAATATGGCATCAAGGATCACCACCGCCACCCCAGGCGTCCTGTTGGGGCTAAGGTCTTGGAGAGGAGGGGGCGGAGATGGATGAGCACTGGACAAGGAGCAAGTTTAAGGGGAAAGATGGTAACTTAAGCTTAGGAGATATCCAATTGGGTATATCCAGAATCAAGTTAAGAGATGAGTCCCAGAGCAAGACCTAGGCTGGTGTGTCAATTTGGCTTTCGGACAAGTGTGAGAATGTAAACAGAGAACAGTCAGGATTGCTCAAGAAAATGTGTAAACTCTGAAAAAGATGTGGGAGATTGGAATTCTGAGGAATAGTAATAAAAATTGATTGATTCCCTACCAAATCAAGGGTTATAAATGAAAAATGCAGAAGGTAGTCAATCTGTGTGCAGTGGAAACCTTCTTGAAGGTAATATACTAATGACGTTCTTAGTGTTTTAATGGTCATTGATTTTGGTTTTCCACTTCCCTTGGGTGATTTTGATGTAATTTTTAATTTGTTTCATTAGGATCCCATCACACAGATTGCCGTATTTATTAGCACAGACTTGTATGATGGCTTTCATCCTGTCTGTCCAGGATCTTCCTTCCCCTTATGACTGCTGCAACCTCCACATTTGTTCCTGTGGAAACTTCACCTTCTCACAGGACCCCAACCCCACCTTTCACAGAGACTGACTGGTCCCATGTTGGCAACCACACCCAAATCCCTCCCAAGACTTTTTTTTTTTAAATTAACATAGGTCCCCTACATCGTATATGTCAGACTTTCTCAGATGACCAACGACATGAGATGTAACATATTGGTGTTTTTTTTCAATTTTAGAAAACAAATCTGCAGTGGGCAAAGACAAAGCTGACACTCCCAGAGAAGCATCCTTGAATAAAGGAATAGGTGCAGGAACCTCTGGATCCAAGGTTCCTGAGGATGACCAGCAACCCTGGTCTGAGCCAATGTGGTCTTTCAACACTTCCTGGGTTTCCTCCAGCCGACAGCTTCTTAAGTATGCCCTCCTGAGTCTGGTTATTGTCAGTTGAAACCCAAAGCATATTTACAATATTGTCTTGACATTTCTAGAATCCTCTATTTGCTTATATCCCCTTTCTCATTTTTCACTTTATTTTTTCTCAGGTAGATTGACTTCAAACGGTCTTCCATGCTGTTTTTCTATCTTTGGATTTTCATGCTTGTATCACCTTTAGCAGGACCATTCCCACACCAGTCCAATAGCACCCCTTAACCTCTTACTTCACGAGGATAATTCCTACAGATCATTCAGATATGTCTCAGTGGGATTTTTTTCCTGTTCATCATTTTCTTCTTTAATTTATAGATTTCTATTTTTTAAAAATATCTTACAGGGTGGTGTCAGTTATATTAGTTTTTTTTAAGTATGTAAGAATGACTCAAATAGATTGATTGCCCCCATTCTTCTTAAACTCATCCTCATTTCTTGCATTTTATCTCCTCTAATTTTCTTCTTCTTTTTTTTTTTTTTTTTTTTTTTTTTTTTGCAGTACGCAGGCCTCTCACTGTTGTGGCCTCTCCCATTGTGGAGCACAGGCTCGGTATGAACCCGTGTCCCCTGCATCGGCAGGCGGACTCTCAACAACTGCGCCACCAGGGAAGCCCTGGATATTTATTCTTTTTCTAACTGTTTGGGTTAATGATTGTGTTCGTTTAAGATTTTTTCAATAATGAAAATGTTTGAGCCTATAATTTAAATCTCAGCTCAACTTTAGCCATGGACCATAATTTTGCCATTGTGAGACTATGAAAATTAAATCCTCCTATTTCACCTTCCTAGATTTAATGAATTAATGATCACAAGCTTGAGCACAACAATTAACACTTATATAGAAAAAGTAGGAAAGCAATTTTACAAACAACAATTTAAAAATTATAGGAGCTCCTGATGCTGTGAGATAACAGAGCTCTGGCCAGAGAATTGCTTGTGTTTCAGCTGCTGCCTGAGCTGGACTTGTCCTCATTTTGGTGAAGTTTCCCATGGCCAACAGTAAACTCCTACCTCTGCCACAGCTCACTCCACACCTTTCTTCTATTGGGAGGGTTGTTTAATACTATCCCAGAGCCTGTGGACTGGAACCACTATGATGGATTATACTCAGAGGGTTTAAAACTTTAGAATTGATGCCAAGTTTGAAACCAAGTACAGAGTAAACCCCTAGTGCTGCTCACCATTGGAGCCCAACTGTACACCTGCTAATGTGATATCATTTTCTTCCAGGAAAAGATTGGCTGAAGAGGGTGCATTTCTCAACAAAAAGAAAATCCATGGAGAGGGGGTGGAAAAAAGTAAAGCTTGGGATATCCCTTAAATAGAGAAAGTGCACCTGCAGATGTGTCATGGGAGAGGACAGTAGCTTGGTGGCTTGATAGTAACACCTAATAATGTGTCACTCCGTAACCCAGAGATGCAGACCTTCAGAGAGATAAGATAAAAAGGCAGATGACAACTGTGGATGGAAGAGGAAGTCAGTACTCATGAGGCATCCAAAACTTCTTTAATTCAAGGGTCAAGATTTGGGTCTGGAGCTCCAGTGATGCCTTGCCTTGCCAAATACTGTCTAATTTAGGCTCACTGGTTATCTTCAGAGTTGGCGCTATTCGATGTGGGCAATAAGTCCTCTTAGGGCCAGCAGCTTAGACGCAAAGGCCTGAAGGTTGCAAAATATCTCTCCCCATAGAACTCATGAAGGGCCACTCTTTAAATCAAGATTCTTTAAATAGAAGTTCCATGGATGCAAGAACTATATGGAGAACTTTTAACATAAAATATTCTAGTGTGGACAGTTTTGCTGGTGGGTTGCTTCAAACTCTGTAATGTGGAAAAGATTACACAACTGTGGAATAGGCTGTTCTTGGCAGACTCAGGAATAGGAGGAGAGGCCTGTCCTGGCACTGGTTTCCATAGCGAACAGAGGGAGGGGGGGGGTCACCCCAGAGCCTCCCGTGGACAGCGTACATGCTCACAGTGCAGAGGCCCAGAGGCCCCGAATGAAATGTGAATCCTTCTGGCTCTTTCCTGTCCACATAGGCAGCAACCCCA
The DNA here is from genome assembly GCF_003676395.1 of Aethalodelphis obliquidens. Lineage (NCBI taxonomy): Eukaryota > Metazoa > Chordata > Mammalia > Artiodactyla > Delphinidae > Aethalodelphis > Aethalodelphis obliquidens. Next base: position 913,573 of record NW_020838078.1, on the reverse strand, counting down.
CCTTGGAGCCCCCAGAGGGGCCCCAAATGCCTTGCAGGCCAAGGAATTGAGACAGAGAACTTACATTAATGCATTCAGCAAATATTGAGCAATGTCTATCATGTGCCTGAAAGATTTGCATTTTAGAAAAGTAGCTCAGTCAGGGGAGAAACCAATCACATTGGGACTGTTTGACAGGCTGGCCCCTTTTAATTAGAAAAGAATAAGAAGTGAGGACAGGCAGTGCTGCTGTCTGCAGTTGGGAGGGTGAGGGAGAGGACACAACCCTGGCCCTTCACCCCTTCAGTCTCCCTAGGGGACACTGTGCATGCCTGTCCAACTGAGGCCTAAAGACACCTCTGCAACCGGAGACCTTCTAGTCCTGTCCAGACCCACAGTGCAGCCTGCCAGCACTCAAGGACTAACAGGGTCAGGAGTGTCTTTTAGAAAAGTCAAGTGGAATCAGAGTTAAGTCTGGAGTTGGGGGCAGGTAGAGAAGCAGAGGCAGAGAGACCAATTAGGAGAGTTTTCACAGGAATCCACTTAAAAATGGATGATTGCTTGCATTTCATCTTCATTATGCAACTATTTATGAAACACTACATCTCAGTTATTTTGCCTGAGGAAATAAATGAGAAGGAGAGAAGTGGTCTCTGCAATCCACAGTGAGGAGAAATGGTGGAGAAAAAGGGCCATAAGCAAATAAACAAGTTAGTAATTAAATAATCATCATGCATTATGTTGCCATGCATATCTCTTGAGGCACAATGTTGTTGCAGAGAATAGAACAGAGGCAATGGATGCTCAGTAGGGATGTAAATAGTAAGGAAAGGTGAAGGGAGATGGTGAATACCAGGGACCACTGGGATCCTGTCTCAGGGTGGCTGGAATTGAGCAATATTGTGGATCCAGGATATGGAGGCACCACTTCCTGAGACTATTCAGAAAGATGTACCTGGGAAGAGGGAGGGGTCGTGCCCAGCAGGTATCTGGGTATGTATGTCTCAGGAAAGACGCCTGGACTGACAGTAGAAGTTTGGGAGATAAACATGGTAAATAGCACCACCTTGAGAGACTGTCTAGAGCAAGGTTCTTCAAAAAGAACAGTCCTGGCATGAGAGTGGGACAATTTTTCATTGTGTGAGACCATAATGCACACCACACAAGTACCAACATCTGAACACCTCTGTCCCTATCAACACACATATGAATGCCTTCCGGACATGGGAAAAGCAAAAAAGAAGTGTAGGAAAAGAAAAAGAAGATACCTTCCCCCTACACTGCCAAAAACCCTTTTATGGGCAGTCTGGTCTCTAGTTGAGAACCACTGAAAATTACAAGCAGGAGTGAGGAAAGACAGAGCTGACCAAGAAGCCCAGGTCATGTAAGCCTGTTTCCACACTATCATATGACTTTGCTCACTGGACCTGTTCTAGGACCTGTTAAAATAGATTGCTTCATCTTCAACATCTTCGTGAAGATAAATCCTGTTCATTCAGACCCGGGGTACAAGTTTGTGGTGCGTAATTCTTTTTACATGTTGCTGCATTAATCTGCTGATATTTTGTTAAGGATGCTTATGTGAGTATTCATCATAGATATTGGTCTATAATTTTCACTTTTTGCATGGCCTTTATCTGGTTTTGATATAAGAGCCTCTTAAAATAACTTGGAGAATGTTCCCCACTCTTCAATTTTATGGAAGAAAATGTATAGAATTGTTTTTATTCCTTTTTAAAATATTTGGTAGAATTTTTTCAATGGAACCACCAGTACCTAGAAATTTCTTTTTCAAATGGTTTGTAACTACCAATTCAACTTGATTGTAGACCTATCAGCTTATCTTTTTCATTCTGGGTGAATTTTGGTGCTTTGTGGTTTTTAAGGAGTTGGTGTATTTCATCTAAGTTGCTAATTTTGTGTGTGTACTGGTGTTTGTAGTATTTCCTATTATCCTTTTAATGATCAAGTTATCTACTAAGCCCACTCTTGGCTTCCTCACTTATACTGGCAACACAGGTCCACACCCCACCCAGGCCATAAGTATTCTTCCAGAGAGTCCCAAGTTCTCCATATGCACAACTCCTGGGACAGCTGAGAACCCTCTGTCTACACCTTCTCAAATATTTTAAGTGTCTCCTAAAAGTTGAGGTTTTTCGTGGTCCTGCTTTATGTCCCCTTATCTCCTCACCCTATGTTCTCCTTGATCAGTGCCATCTCCCAGACCTTGAAGTTGATGTCTATACACTGATGAGCCCCAGATTTATTTCTTCAGCTTAGATGTCTCTTCTGTGGTCTATAACTGGATATTGAACTGCTTAAGAGACATCTGAACATTATGACTTTGAACTTTAAATTCAACATTCTATGTACTGTACTTCATCAGTGGCTGCTCTCAATCTTTCTGTTGCCTGTATGTTCCTTGCCTCACAGTACATATCATGACTGTCCATCCAGTTTCCCAGAAAGAAATGAGAATGCCACTGATTATCCTCACATCCAATGAATCACACAATACTCACCTCCTAAGTTCCACTGCTACCATTCTCTCAGCATGCTGATACAATTTCCCACTGATCTTTCTCACCTAGATTACCACAGTCAACTTCTGCTGCATCTTCTCACTGTTTATTTATTTACTTACAGTTTATCACCTACACTGAAACCAGTACATCTTCTGAAATTAAAATCTTCCCCAGTAACAGTCTCCTAGGACTGCTGTGACAAATTGCCATAAACTGGGTTGGATAAAACAATACAACTCTATTCCCTGTTAGTTCTGGCAGCAGAAATCTGAAATCAAGATATTGGCATGGCCACAATCCCACTGGAGTTCTAGGCGAGAATCCTTCCTCACTCCTCCAAGCATCTGGTGGCTCCTGGCATTCTTTGGTTTGTGGTAGAATAACTCCAGTTTCTCCCTCCACCTTAACGTGGGTCTTCACAGAGTTGTCTCCCACATATATCGCTCCATCTTTGATCTCCTTCTCCTGTCTTCTAGTCATTAGATTTAGGGCCCAACTGAAGTCCAGGGTCATCTCGTCTTGAGATCCTAATCTTTGTCTGCAAGGACACTCTGTTTTATTTTTGGGTTTTTTTGCCATTTGAAGTAGCATTCACGTGTCTCAGAGATTAGGACATGGATATCTTTGTGGGGGGTGGGGGTGAGTGGCGGCTATTTTCCAACCTACCACAGGGGCTAATAATCTGTTACGAAAATTGAGATTCCAGGTATTTCATTAGTATAAGAAGTGGGGACACAGCCTGGGTGCTTGAAAACAATGGAAGAAAGAATCTTAGCAAAATCCTTTTCCTCCGAAAGGTGAGCCCTTTGGAGGGATGAATAAAAAGGTGATTTCAAAATTACATAGAGTAACTTGGGGTTTACGAGGAACCACATGGATTCTTTCATGTTCAGAGACAATGAACTGTTAGATATAGTCCAAGTCTAGTATTTCTCATAACTCCTTGGTGTCTGGTACAGTACAGTCATAGTGACCTACAGAAGGCTGGCCTCAGGAGGAGGGGAGTTCACTGTCTCAATATCATTAGGTCCTATTGGCTGTATTTGGGAGCCCCATGGGAAATAGCCTCAAATCCCACTTAACCACTGATAAATTAGGATCTTACATTCAGGTACTAACTTTTGGAATAAGAAAGGCTCTTCATTTCATGAAAATGGGACCCCATCATCCTCATTACATCTGAGTCCTTAGTTATTAGAATGGCTGCTTCTACCTGCTCACATTGATGGCCAGGGATTAATTTTTATAATTACATAATCATATAAAATTAGATAAAATAAATCTTATAATGCTGGCCTTATATGTCTCCTTTTCCATTAATGTATCAATGAAAGAGATAAATGATCCCCATTTTGCTTTACATTTATTGTATTGCTTGTACTCTTTCAACCCCAACTGCAGGTACTGCAATTCAGTTCTGGAAATTACCACTCAGGGTTAGTGCAGACCCCACAGGTTAAAGGGTAAGGTCTTAAACAATACTGTCCTTACTTTGACACAAACTGCAATTCAGGGGTTCCCAGGCTACCCACACTTTTGACCAACTATCTATAACTTTGGAAGTTCCCATGACCCTTTCAGTTTCCGCAATTCACTAGAATGACTTACAGAACTCACTAAGAATACTACATATAGGATTATGGTTTTATTATGAAGGATATACATAGGGCAAGGTCTGGGAGGTTTCCCAGCATAGATTTTCCATGTCCTCACCCTGTGGGGTCAGGGTGTGTCACCCTCTCAGGACATTAACGTGTTCACTACCGAGCTTCAGTTCCAGAGATTTTACTGGTTTCTTTTTGTGTAGGCATGAGTGTTTAAATCACTGGCCATGTAATCAAACTCAGTCTCCAGCCACCCTCTCCACCCTTGTGGTCTGGAAGATGAAAGCCCCAACCTTCTAGTCATGATTGATATTTCTGGTAACCAGCCCCCACTTGGAAGTAATTCACTGGCCCCCCATGACGCACCTCATTAGCATAGCGAGGACACTCTTGTCACTCATGAAATTACAAAGGTTTTCGAAGTTCTGAGCCAGGAACCTCGAACAAAGACCAGACAAATTCTTAATTATACCACAGCCTGTGATGACAACTTGAATGCATTCTCACCCCATGCCTACTGCAGCCCTCATTGGACTGAACTCTCTACTCTCCTGGGAAAGGTGAGAGAAGGCTTTTTTTTTTTTTTTCCTATAGAAGACAGGGGTGTAGAACTGTAAGTTTTCCTCCAGGTCAGTGGGATTCTGCCCATACATTATGGGGCAGGGGACAAATAGACATAGATACTGTTTAATATGTGCCTTTGAAAATCTTAGCTCTGCTGTTTCTCAATTATTCACCATTAATTCCACAGGTGAAGCCTTATATTTTTAACAGCTTTATTGAGGTATAATTGATATATGATAAACTGCATATATTTAAAGGGTATACCTTGACAAATAAATAAATATTCATGAAATCGTTACCCCAGTCAAGGTAATATTTATGACCCTCAAATGTTTTCTCATGTCCCTTTGTAATTGTACCCCAACCCACTTTTACTTTCAGGTAACAAATGATCTGCTTTCTGTCACAATAGTCTGCATTTTTTAGCATCTTTTATAAATGAATCACACAGTATATAATTTTTTCTATTTGGCTTCTTTAACTCAACATTGTTATTTTAAGATTCATCCATATTATAGCATATACCAAGAGTTTATGCATTTTTTTCCTGAGTAGTATTCTATTGTATGAATATACCACAAATGTGTTTGTTTAACCATTTAATCACTCTGTTTAACTCTATTGATAACATTTTGACCATTTCCAGCTTAGAGCTCTTGCAAATAAAATTGCTCTGAACATTTATGTAAAATACTTTGTATGGACATATGCCTTCATTTCTCTCCCTGGAAATGACATGGCTAGATCATATGGAGATTAATGTTTAACTTTTCAAGAAATTGCCAAAATATTTTTCCAAAGTTGTAAACTTTCACATTCCCACTAACAGTACATGAGGGTACCAGTTCCTCCACATTCTCACAAACCCGTGGTACAGTCATTTTAAATTTTGGCCATTCTAATAGGTGTGCAGTGGTATCACATTGTAGTTTTAATTGCATTTACCTAATGACTAATATTGACCATCTTGTCATGTGCTTATCATCAACCACATGTCATCTTTGGTGAAGTGTGCTTTGCAAATATTTTATCCCAGTTACAGTTAGCCTTTTTTATTATCTTAACAGAATTTTTTGAGAGCAGATGTCTTTTTATTTTGATAAAGTCACATTTTATCAGGGACTGATAAATATCAGGGATATCAGTTCTTTAAGGGATTGTGCTTGTTAATGCCATAGCTAAGGAATATTTTCCTAGACCAAGGTATCAAACAATTTCTCCAAAATTTTCTTATAGAAGTGTTATGGTTTTAGGTTTAATTTGGGGGTACACTTACAATTTAAATGGCATATTTTATAGTTATCAATTTTGACTCAAATTTTGTATATGGAATAAGTTATGGATTGAAGTTCATTCTATCAAGGAGACTATTCTTACAACACTAAAGTGCCTTTGCAACTTTGTCAAAATTCAGTTTTCCATACATGTGCAATTCTATTTCTGTGATTTCTATTCTGTTCCATTGATCTATCTATCTGAAACAAATAGCACACTGTCTTGATTAATATTGCTTTATCATAATTCTAAAAATCAGACACTATTAGGATTTCATCTTTATTCTTTTTCAAGGTTATTTTAGCTATTCTAGGTTTTTGAATTTCAATAGGATTTTTAGAATTAATTTGTCAATTTCTACCAAAATATCTGCTAGGATTTTGATTGGGATCATATAGACTATATAAACGATTTTGAAAGCAATTACATTCTTTAATCTTCTGACCTATGGACCTGGTAAATCTCTCCATTTACTAAGGTATTCCTTAATTTCTTCCATCAATATTTCATAATTTTCAGTGTACAGGTATTTTATGATTTTGGTCAGATTTATCCTTATTTATTTCATGATTTTGATGCCAGTATAAATATTTTTAATTTAAAAAGTCTAATTATTTTGCTAATGCATATATATGTATATATATAATTGATTTTTTCATATTGATTTTGTATCCTAGCACCTTACTAATACAACATATTAAGTATAATATGTAATAGGGTTTTTGTGTGTGAGTGTGTGTGTAGATTCCCTCAGCTATTCTACATTGATGATGCTGTAATTTGAGAATGAAAATTATTTATCTCTTCATGTCTAGTCCACATGTCTTTTATTTCTTTTTCTTGATTTGTTGCACTGAGTAGAACATCCATTAGTAACATGGGACATTCTTGTCTTATTCTTAATCTTACAAGGATATGATGCATTGTTTCATCAAGTATATTTTTCTACTCGATTGAGATAATATGTTTTATCCTTATATTTTGTACTATTGTGAGTTACATTAATCAATTTTCAAATATTAGACAAATCTTAAGATCTTTCTGTTTAAAGGTCCTCTCAGTTTCTAAGGGTTTTCTTAGAAGGATTTTTAGTCAAATTCCATTTATTTAATATATAAGGGAAATATTCAGATTATATATTTTTATTGGATGAGGTTTGGCAGTTTGTGCCATTCAAGGAATTTGTCCATCTCTAATATGTAGAATAAATGACTGTAAAGTTGTTCATTATATTCCATTAGTGTCCCTTCAATACATTTCAAAACTGTAGTGTTGTCGCCTTCTTTATTCTTGATATTGGTGATTTGCATCTCTTGTCTTTTGATCCTGTGCAGTTTGGCTAGAGAATTGTCAATTTTCTTGATTTTTTTCAAATAATCATGTTTTTTTGTTTGTTTCTTTGATATTCTCTACTATCTCCCTATTTTCTGCTTCTTAATACTTATTATTTCCTTTCTTCTGCTGACTCATGGTATGATTTGCTCTTTTTTTAAAAAAATTCTTGTAAGGTGGAAGCTGAGGTCACTGATTTGAGATCTTTCTTATTTATAACATACACATTTAATCTTATAAATTTCCTCCTAAGAATTTCTTCAACAACACCCCACACATTTTGATGTGATTTTCCCTTTGACTATTTTTCCCCTTGGGTCAATGAGTTATTTGCAAGTATGTTATTTTGTTTTTAAATATTTGGGATATTGCAGAAATCATTCCATTATTGATTCTTAATTGAATTTCTTTGTGGAAAGAGAATAACATACTTTGTGTTTTTTCAACCTTTTTGAATATGTCGAGACTTTTTTTTTTGTGGCCCAGAATATGGTCTATCTTTGCAAATGTTACATGTACATTTGAAAAGAATGGGTATTCTTTAGCATTCTCTAGCATTTGGTAGCATGTCATGTAACTGTCAATTAGGTTAATTTGGTTTACACTCTCACTCAGCTCTCCTATATTCCTGTTAATTTTCTGTCTACTTGTTGTAACAATTTTTCAGAGGGAAATATTGAAAATGCCAGCTATAATTATATTTACTGCCTGTTTTAGATCTATCTGTTTTTAATTTAATTATTTTTAAGCTCTGTATTTAGGTGTACAAATGTTTAGTGCTCGTACATCTTCTTGATGAGTATTTATGAAATGATCTCCTGGAAACATTCTTTGCTCTGAAATATACTTTGTCCAATATTGCTGTAGCCACTACAGATTTTGTTTACTTCATGTTAGCATGGTATACATTTTTCCACCCTTCTACTTGTAACTTATGGTTATCTTTATATTAAAAGTGATTTTTGTAGGCTAAAATATAGGTCAATCTTGCTATTATATCCAATTAATAATGGTTACATTTTTGGTTTTGCATATTTATTTTGAAATAATTTTTGATTTACAGAAGAGAGGCAAAGATAGTACAGAAAGTTTGTGTATGTGTTTCATACCATTTCTGTTAAAGTTAATATCTTAAATAAGCATGACATATTTATCAAAACTAAGAAATTAAAATTGATGCAATATTATTAATAAAACTACAGACTTTATTTGTACTTTACCTTTATTTCAGCTAATGTTCTTTTTTTTCCAGAATCTAATCTAGAATATCTAGATTAGTCATCATATATTAATTTCATCCAATCAGCAACAGTTTCTGTCTATGTTCTTAATGACCTTAACACTTTTGAATGAAACTACTGAGGCATTTTGAAGGATATCCATCCATTTATATTTGTCTGACATTTTCTTATGATGATACTTGAGTTGTGGATTTGGGGGAAAAAATAACACAGACATGAGATGGCTTTTTCACGACGTTAATAACAGAGTATGGATGATATCAACATTATTTATTGTTGATATTAGCCTGGATCACTTAGAGTGGTATCTGTCAGGTTTCTACACTGTCAATTTAGTATTTTTCCCTTTCTATTTGTAAGAAGAAAATTGCTAATTCCAGACTGCCCTCAAGGAGAGAGGAGTTATGTTCCACCACTTACTGGAGGGAATAACATCAAAGAAAAATGTGAACATATATTAAAATAACCATATTTTAATAAACCAGTGTTTTATTTAGAGCAATTAAACAAGAAAAATGAATAAAAGATATCCAAAATGGCCATACTACCCAAAGCCATCTATAGATTAAATGAAATCTCTATCAAAATTCCAATGGCGTTTTTCACAGGAATAGAAAAAAAAATCCAAAAGTTCGTATGAAGCCACAAAGACTCTGAATAGCTAAAGCAATCTTGAGAAAGAAAAAAAGCTGGAGGCATCACCCATTGATTTCAAATTCTACAACAAATCTATAATAATCAAGACAGTATGGTACTGGCTTAAAAACAGATGCACTGATCCATGGAACAGAATTAAGAACTCAGAAATAAACCTATACATATGCATTCAACTAATATTTGACAAGGATGCCGAGAATACTCAATGGGATGAAGACAGTCTTTTCAATAAATGGTGGTGGGAAAACTGGATATTCACATGAAAAATAATGAAATTGCACCCCTATCTTACACCACTCTCAAAAATTAACTCAAAATGATTAAATACTTAAATGTAAGACCTGAAACCATGAAACTCCTTGATGAAAACATAGAGAAAAACTCCTTGGGGCTTCCCTGGTGGCACAGTGGTTGAGAGTCCGCCTGCTGATGCAGGGGACACGGGTTCATGCCCCGGTCCTGGAAGATCCCACATGCCGCGGAGTGGCTAGACCCGTGAGCCATGGCCGCTGAGCTTGCGCGTCCGGAGCCTGTGCTCCGCAACGAGAGAGGCCACAACAGTGAGAGGCCTGTGTACCACACACACACAAAAACAAAACAAAACAAAAACAAACAAACAAAAAAAACTCCTTGATATCAGTCTTGGTGATTATTTTTTCAATATGAAACCAAAACACAAGCATCAAACGTAAAATTCAGTAAGTGGGACTGGATTAAACTAAAAAGCTTCTGCACAGTAAAAGAAACAATCAATAAAATGAAGGCATACCTACAAAATGGGAGAAAATATTTGCAAACCATCTGTCTGATAAGGTGCTAATATCCAAAGTATACAAGGAACTTAAATAGACATTTCTCCAAAGAGACATACAAATGGCCAACAGATACAAGAAAAGGTGGTCAACATCACTAAATATCAGGGAAATGCACATCAAAACCACAAGGAGATATCACCACACACCTGTTAGAATGGGTATTAGCAAAAAGACGAGACATAACATGTGCTAGTGAGGATGTGGGAAAAAGGCAACTCTTGTACACTGTTGATAGGAATGCAATTTTGTGAAGCCACTGTGGAAAACAGTATGAAGGTTACTCAAAAATTTTAAATGGGGCTACTAAATAACCCAGCAATCTCAGTTCTGGGTATATAATTGAAGGAAAGGAAGTCACTACCTCCAAAAATATCTGCACCCCCATTTTCATTGCAGCATTATTTACAATAGCCAATATATGGAAATAACCTAAATTTCTATAAAATGAATGAAAGTGAATGGAAGAATTAAGAAAATGTGATATATTTATATGAGAGAGAAAGAGAGCACTGAACTCATAGAAACTGAGAGTAGAATGGTGGTAACCAGAGGCTAGTGTGGAGGAGAAATGAGGGGATGTTTCTCAAAAGGTACAAACTTCTAGTTATAAGGTAAATAATTCTTGGGCATCTGATATATAACATAGTGACTATAATGAATAATTCTGTATTATATACCTGAACATTGCTAAGAAAGTAGATCCTAAATGTTCTCACCACACAAAAAAAATATTTTAATCATATCATGCAATGTATATGTTAACTAATCATATTGTTACACACTCAACAGCAAAAAAAAAAAAAAATGGTCTAATTAAAAAATGGGCAAAGGACCTAAATAGACAGTTCTCCAAAGCCATACAAATGGCCAACAGGTACATGAAAAGGTGCTCAGCATCACTAAATATCAGAGAAATGCAAACCAAAACCATAATGAAATATCTTATTGTGGTAATAATTTTACTATACATATATATTTATATATATAATAAAAATATAAAATATAGTATATGAAACATACAAATAGGTTATATATATATCATATATAAAATATAATAAATATAAATTTAAAAATTAAAATATATATACATATATGTATGTATATGAAATATATACATATGTGTGTGTATATATATAATGGCCACTTAAACTTACAGATTGTTATATGTCAATAATATCTCAATAAACCTGGAAAATATAAAATATTTTTTATTGAGAAATACTTGACATTCACCATTGTTTATATGTCACTGTATGTATTAAAGCAGACAGCATGATAGTTTGATTTACATATAAAGTGAAATGGTTACCACAATATGTTCAGCTAACATCCATCTTCTCATATAGATACAATAAAATGAAAGAAAAAAAGAAATAAGGAAAAAATTTCCTTATGGTGAGAACTCTTAGGATATACTCTCTTAACATCTTTCCTATATGTCTTACATCAGAGTAAACTATAGTGTCATCATGTTGTACCTTACATCCCTAGTACTTATTTACCTTATAACTCGAAGTTTGTACCTTTTGATCACCTTTCTCCAATTTCCCTCCCCCCACCCTCCACACTTCCTGTAACCACAAATCTGATCTTTTTTCCTATGAGTTTGGTTTTTTTGTTTGTTTTAGATTCATATGTAAGTGAGCTCATACAATATTCTTTCTATGTCTGACATTTCACTTAGCATAATATCCTAAATGCACATCCATGTTTTCACAAACAACAGGTTTTTCTTCTTTTTTATGGATAAATAACATTCAATTATGTGTGTGTGTGTGTGTGTCTGTGTGTCTGTGTGTGTCTGTGTGAGATCACAACTTCTTCATCCATTCATTCATCGATGATCATTTATGTTTCCATGTCTTGGCTATTGTAAATAATGCTGCTATGAACTATGAACATGGGGTTCTTTTCAAGTTATTGTTTTCATTTCCTTTGAATATAATCTCAGAAGTGAAATTTCTAGATCATATGATAGCTCTATTTTTAAATTTTTGAGGATCCTCCATTCTGTTTTCCACCACAGTGTAATGAATTGAATACAATTTATTCAATGTATTCTCACCAATAGTGCATAAGGTTTCCCTTTTCTCCACATTCATGCCAACATTTGTTATCTCTTGTCTTTTTTTCATTATTATTATGGCCATTCTAACAGGTGTGAGGTGATATCTAATTTGCATTTCCCTACTGACTAGTGATTTTGAGCATCTTTTCAGATACCTGTTGGCTTTTTGTGTATCTTCTTTGGAGAAATGTCTATTCAGGTCCTATGCCCATTTTTCAATTGGGTTATCATTTTCCATTATTGAGTTGTTTATAGATTGCTATGAGTTCTTTATGTTTCAGATATTAACCTCTTATCAGATATAAGGTTTGCAAATATTTTCCCCATTCTTAGATTGACTTTTCACTTTGGTGATGATTTCTTTTGCTGTGCAGAAGCTTTTTAGTTTGAAGTAGTTCCACTTGTTTATTTTTTATTTTGTCACCTGTGCTTTAGGTGCCATATCCAAAAAAAATATTACTAAGGCCCATGTCAAGGAGCTTTGTCCCTATGTTTTCTTCTAGGAGTGTCTTGGTTTCTGGTATTATATTTAAGTCTTTTATCTATTTTGAGTTAATTTTTGTGAGTGGTGTAAGATATGGATCCAATTTCATTCTTTCACATGTGAATATTCAGTTATCCCAGTACCGTTTTTTGAAGAGACTGTCTTTCCCAATGAGTATTCTTGGCTCCCTTGCCAAATATTAGGTGATCATATATACTTGGGGTTTATTTCTGGGTTTTTGATTCAGATTCATTGTTCTATTGTCTTTTTTATGTCAGTACTACATTGATTTGATGATTAGTGTTTTATAGTACAGCCTGAAATTTTAAGTGTGGTAAATATTTTGAGAGAAATTACTTGAGGCCATGTGAATAGTCTGCTATCCTGTTTCTTTAAAGTTTTACCCAGTGATTTTTGTATTTATCATAATCTTGCCTACAGCATTACTTACTGTGATGTTCTGTTGGTGATTTTATGTTGTACTCAATTTTTTATACTCATTAATTAAAATGCTTCTTTGAGTAAGTTTTGCCATTTCACTTTCATTAATTTGTTTATTGAATTAAGCTTTCATTTATTTATTAAAGAAATATTTTTTGGCTGTATCGGATCTTAGTTGTGGCATGTGGGAACTTTCGTTGTGGTGTGGGCTCTTTGTTGTGGTGCACAGGCTTCTCTCTAGCTGTGGCATGAGGGTATTTCTCGCCAGTTGTGGTGCGTGGGCTCCAGGGTACATGGGTTCTGTTGTTTGTGGTACACGGGCTCTCTAGTTGAGGCACATGGGCTCAGTAGTTGTGGTGTGTGGACTTTGTTACCCCTTGGCCTGTGGGATCTTAGTTCCCCGACCAGGAATCAGATCTGTGTCCCCTGCTTTGGAAGGCATATTCTTTACCACTGGACCACCAGGGAAGTCCCTGAATTAAGTTTTTAATGTCAAGATGAACTTATGAATACTTATTTTGTGTTTTGCTTTATAAACTGTACTAGTGTAATTAACTTTGTTGTTCAAATTATTCCAGCATTAGCTCTTGCCAGCTCTTTTAGGTTGGCTCCAATGTTATGGGCATGTGTGGGTTTTTCTGTGTGTTTATCTGTGTATGTGTGTATATTTTAAACATTTACATTTCTTTTTCTTAACTTCTGATGTTTTAAATTTTCTTCTGTTTTTATTTCTTTTCTGTCTGTGGAAATTCCCTTACCACTTCTTTTAAAACAACTGGAGAAAGTTTTCTTTCATCAGGGAAATGTACTTATTTCACCTTTATTCCTGAAAGATATTTCACTGCCATTCCCCTTCCTTCTGGCCTCTGAGGTTTAAAAACACAAAAATGTGTTTTTAAGACCTTTTTTCTATTTAGTTTTCAAAAATTTGATTGTGATGTAACTGGGCATGGCTTTCCTGAAACTTTTGGTATTTTGCTCAGATCCTTGAATCTGTACATTTATGCCTTTTGTCAAATTTAGAAGGGGGACAGACATAATGCATACTTTTCAGCCCTACACCTATTCTCCTCTTCTTCTGATACTCCAATGGCAGATTTAAAGACATGGCTATTTTCCCATCAGTCCGTGAGCCTCTGTTCTTTTTGTTTCTATCAAATTTCTGTCATCTAGATTGAATACTTTCTATTGACATATAATCAAGTTCACTGATTTTTCCTTGACATTGCTATTCTGTTCATGAGATCATCTAGTATTTTTAAAAAATCAATAGTTATATTAACAATTCTAAAATATCCAAAACATAAGAACATCAAATCCCATCAAATCCTTATACATATAAGGAGAACTATAAACAGCTTAGTGAGACTGTTTCCAAGTGTGAAACTGTTGTTCAACATTTGAAAATTAATGAATTAATGTCATGCACTGTGTCAACAGACAAAGGAAAATTCATAGGATCATCCAATATATTGTTCCTATTATTACTGTAAATAATTATCTTTAAGTTAATAAATATACAGGATTTTAAAAATATTTATTTTTCTCTGCGTTGGGTCTTTGTTGCTGCATGTGGGCTTTCTCTAGTTGTGACGACTAGGGGCTGCTCTTCGTTGCAGTGCACAGGCTTCCCATTGCGGTGGTGGCTTCTCTTGTTGCAAAGCACAGGCTCTAGCTGTGCAGGCTTCAGTAGTTGTGGCTCACGGGCTTAGTTGCTCCGTGGCATGAGGGATCTTCCCAGACCAGGACTCAAACCCGTGTCCCCTGCATTGGCAGGTGGATTCTTAACCACTGTGCCACCAGGGAAGACCCTAAAGAAGATTTTATTTTACCTACATTTATTCCTTCTTTAACACTCTCCCTTTTACACAGATCAGAATTTAAATTGATAAATAAACAATTTTTTTCTCCCTGAAGAATTATTTTAATAAATTATACAAAGCAGGTTTGCTGGTGACTAATTTCCTCAGTTTTTCTTTGAGAAATTCTTTATTTCTCCTTCACTTTTTCTTTTCTTAACATCTTTATTGGAGTATAATTGCTTTACACTGGTGTGTTAGTTTCTGCTTTATAACAAAGTGAATCAGTTATACATATACATATGTTCCCATATCTCTTCCCTCTTGCATCTCCCTCCCTCCAACCCTCCCTATCCCACCCCTCTAGGTGGTCACAAAGAACGAAGCTGATCTCCATGTTCTATGCGACTGCTTCCCACTAGCTATCTATTTTACAATTGGTAGTGTACATAAGTCCATGCCACTCTCTCACTTTGTCACAGCTTACCCTTCCCCCTCCCCATATCCCCAAGTCCATTCTCTAGTAGGTCTGTGTCTTTATTCCCGTCTTGCCTCTAGGTTCTTCATGACCATTTTTTTTCCTTAGATTCTATATATATGTGTTAGCATACAGTATTTGTTTTTCTCTTTCTGACTTACTTCACTCTGTATGAGAGACTCTAGGTCCATCCACCTCACTACAAATAACTCAATTTTGCTTCTTTTTATGGCTGAGTAATATTCCATTGTATACATGGACCACATCATTTTTATCCATTCATCTTTCAATGAAAACCTAAATTTCTTAAATGTCCTGGCTATTGTAAATAGAGCTTCAATGAACATTGTGCTACATGACACTTTTTGAATTATGGTTTTCTCAGGGTATATGCCCAGTAGTGGGATTCCTGGGTCGTAGGGTACTTCTATTTTTAGTTTTTTAAGGAACCTCCATACTATTCTCCATGGTGTCTGCATCAATTTACATTCCCACCAACAGTGCAAAAGGGTTCCCTTTTCTCCACACCCTCTCCAGCATTTGTTTGTAGAGTTTTTGATGATGGCCATTCTGACTGGTGTGAGATGATATCTGATTGTAGTTTTGATTTGGATTTCTCTAATGATTAATGATGTTGAGCATTCTTTCATGTGTTTGTTGTCAATCTGTATATCTTCTTTGGAGAAATGTCTATTTAGGTCTTCTGCCCATTTCTGGACTGGGTTGTTGTTTTCGATATTGATCTGCATGAGCTGCTTGTAAATTTTGGAGATTAATCCTTTTTCAGTTGATTCATTTGCAAATATTTTCTCCCATTCTGAGGGTTGTCTTTTTGTCTTCTTTATGGTTTCCTTTGCTATGAAAAAGCTTTTAAGTTTCATTAGGTCCCATTTGTTTATTTTTGTTTTTATTTCCATTTGTCTAGGAGGTGGGTCAAAAAGGATCTTGCTGTGATTTATGTCATAGAGTGTTCTGCCTATGTTTTCCTCTAAGAGTTTTTTTTTTTTTTTTACATTTTTTTAACATCTTTATTGGGGTACAATTGCTTTACAATGGTGTGTTAGTTTCTGCTTTATAACAAAGTGAATCAGTTATACATATACATATGTTCCCATATGTCTTCCCTCTTGCGTCTCCCTCCCTCCCACCCTCCCTATCCCACCCCTCCAGGCTGTCACAAAGCACCGAGCCAATATCCCTGTGCCATGCGGCTGCTTCCCAATAGCTATCTACCTTACTACGTTTGTTAGTGTGTATATGTCCATGACTCTCTCTCGCCCTGTCACAGCTCACCCTTCCCCCTCCCCATAACCTCAAGTCCGTTCTCTAGGAGGTCTGCATCTTTATTCCTGCCTTACCCCTAGGTTCTTCATGACATTTTTTTTTCTTAAATTCCATATATATGTGTTAGCATACGGTATTTGTCTTTTTCTTTCTGACTTACTTCACTCTGTATGACTGACTCTAGGTCTATCCACCTCATTACAAATAGCTCAATTTCGTTTCTTTTTATGGCTGAGTAATATTCCATTGTATATATGTGCCACATCTTCTTTATCCATTCATCCAATGATGGGCACTTAGGTTGTTTCCATCTCTGGGCTATTGTAAATAGAGCTGCAATGAACATTTTGGTACATGACTCTTTTTGAATTTCGGTTTTCTCAGGGTATATGCCCAGTAGTGGGATTGCTGGGTCATATGGTAGTTCTATTTGTAGTTTTATAAGGAACCTCCATACTGTTCTCCATAGTGGCTGAACCAATTCATATTCTCACCAGCAGTGCAAGAGTGTTCCCTTTTCTCCACACCCTCTCCAGCATTTATTGTTTCTAGATTTTTTGATGATGGCCATTCTGACTGGTGTGAGATGATATCTCATTGTAGTTTTGATTTGCATTTCTTGAATGATTAATGATGTTGAGCATTCTTTCATGTGTTTGTTGGCAGTCTGTATATCTTCTTTGGAGAAATGTCTATTTAGGTCTTCTGCCCATTTTTGGATTGGGTTGTTTGTTTTCTTGTTATTGAGCTGCATGAGCTGCTTGTATATTTTGGAGATTAATCCTTTGTCGGTTGCTTCATTTGCAAATATTTTCTCCCATTCTGAGGGTTGTCTTTTGGTCTTGTTTATGGTTTCCTTTGCTGTGCAAAAGCTTTGAAGTTTCATTAGGTCCCATTTGTTTATTTTTGTTTTTATTTCCATTACTCTAGGAGGTGGGTCAGAAAGGATCTTGCTGTGATTTATGTCATAGAGTGTTCTGCCTATGTTTTCCTCTAAGAGTTTGATAGTTTCTGGCCTTACATTTAGGTCTTTAATCCATTTTGAGCTTATTTTTGTGTATGGTGTTAGGGAGTGATCTAATCCAATACTTTTACATGTACCTGTCCAGTTTTCCCAGCACCACTTATTGAAGAGGCTGTCCTTTCTCCACTGTACATTACTGCCACCTTTATCAAAGATAAGGTGTCCATATGTGCATGGGTTTATCTCTGGGCTTTCTATCCTGTTCCATTGATCTATCTTTCTGTTTTTGTACCAGTACCATACCGTCTTGATAACTGTAGCTTTGTAGTATAGTCTGAAGTCAGGGAGCCTGATTCCTCCAGTTCCTTCTTTCGTTCTCAAGATTGCTTTGGCTATTCGGGGTCTTTTGTGTTTGCATACAAATTGCAAAATATTTTGTTCTAGTTCTGTGAAAAATGCGAGTGGTAGTTTGATAGGGATTTCATTGAATCTATAGATTGCTTTGGGTAGTAGAGTCATTTTCACAATGTTGATTCTTCCAATCCAAGAACATGGTATATCTCTCCATCTATTTGTTTCATCTTTAATTTCTTTCATCAATGTCTTATAATTTTCTGCATACAGGTCTTTTGTCTCCTTAGGTAGGTTTATTCCTAGATATTTTATTCTTTTTGTTGCAATGGTAAATGGGAGTGTTTCTTGATTTCACTTTCAGATTTTTCATCATTAGTATATAGGAATGCCAGAGATTTCTGTGCATTAATTTTGTATCCTGCCACTTTACCAAATTCATTGATTAGCTCTAGTAGTTTTCTGGTAGCATCTTTAGGGTTCTCTATGTATAGGATCATGTCATCTGCAAACAGTGACAGCTTTACTTCTTCTTTTCCGATTTGGATTCCTTTTATTTCCTTTTCTTCTCTGATTGCTGTGGCTAAAACTTCCAAAACTATGTTGAATAAGAGTGGTGAGAGTGGGCACCCTTGTCTTGTTCCTGATCTTAGTGGAAATGCTTTCAGTTTTTCACCATTGAGGATGATGTTTGCTGTGGGCTTGTCATATATGGCCTTTATTATGTTAAGGAAAGTTCCCTCTATGCCTACTTTCTGCAGGGTTTTTATCATAAATGGGTGTTGAATTTTGTCAAAAGCTTTCTCTGCATCTATTGAGATGATCATATGGTTTTTCTCCTTCAGTTTGTTAATATGGTTTATCACATCGATAGATTTGCATATATTGAAGAATCCCTGCATTCCTGGAATAAACCCCACTTGATCATGGTGTATGATCCTTTTAATGTGCTGTTGGATACTGTTTGCTAGTATTTTGTTGAGGATTTTTGCATCTATGTTCATCAGTGATATTGGCCTGTAGTTTTCTTTCTTTGTGACATCCTTGTCTGGTTTTGGTATCAAGGTGATGGTGGCTTCGTAGAATGAGTTTGGGAGTGTTCCTCCCTCTGCTATATTTTGGAAGAGTTTGAGAAGGATAGGTGTTAGCTCTTCTCTAAATGTTTGATAGAATTCACCTGTGAAGCCATCTGGTCCTGGGCTTTTCTTTGTTGGAAGATTTTTAATCACAGTTTCAATTTCAGTGCTTGTGATTGGTCTGTTCATATTTTCTATTTCTTCCTGATTCAGTCTTGGCAGGTTGTGCCTTTCTAAGAATTTGTCCATTTCTTCCAGATTGTCCATTTTATTGGCATAGAGTTGCTTGTAGTAATCTCTCATGATCTCTTTTATTTCTGCAGTGTCAGTTGTTACCTCTCCTTTTTCATTTCTAATTCTATTGATTTGAGTCTTCTCCCTTTTTTTCTTGATGAGTCTGGCTAGTGGTTTATCTATTTTGTTTATCTTCTCAAAGAACCAGCTTTTAGTTTTATTGATCTTTGCTATTGTTTCCTTCATTTCTTTTTCATTTATTTCTGATCTGATTTTTATGATTTCTTTCCTTCTGCTAGCTTTGGGGTTTTTTTGTTCTTCTTTCTCTAATTGCTTGAGGTGCAAGGTTAGGTTGTTTATTCGAGATGTTTCCTGCTTCTTAAGGTGGGCTTGTATTGCTATAAACTTCCCCTTTAGAACTGCTTTTGCTGCATCCCACAGGTTTTGGGTCGTTGTGTCTCCATTGTCATTTGTTTCTAGGTATTTTTTTGATTTCCTCTTTGATTTCTTCAGTGATCACTTCATTATTACGTAGTGTATTGTTTAGCCTCCATGTGTTTGTACTTTTTACAGATCTTTTCCTGTAATTGATATCTAGTCTCATGGCGTTGTGGTCAGAAAAGATACTTGATACAATTTCAATTTTCTTAAATTTACCAAGGCTTGATTTGTGACCTAAGATATGATCTATCCTGGAGAATGTTCCATGAGCACTTGAGAATAATGTGTATTCTGTTGTTTTTGGATGGAGTGTCCTATAAATATCAATTAAGTCCATCTCGTTTAATGTATCATTTAAAGCTTGTGTTTCCTTATTTATTTTCATTTTGGATGATCTGTCCATGGGTGAAAGTGGGGTGTTTAAGTCCCTTACTATGAATGTGTTACTGTCGATTTCCCCTTTTATGGCTGTTAGTATTTGCCTTATGTATTGAGGTGCTCCTATGTTGGGTGCATAAATATTTACAATTGTTATATCTTCTTCTTGGATCGATCCCTTGATCATTATGTAGTGTCCTTCTTTGTCTCTTTTAATAGTCCTTTATTTAAAGTCTATTTTGTCTGATATGAGAATGCTACTCCAACTTTCCTTTGATGTCCATTTGCATGGAATATTTTTTTCCATCCCTTCACTTTCAGTCTGTATGTGTCCCTAGGTCTAAAGTGGGTCTCTTTAGACAGCATATATACGGGTCTTGTTTTTGTATCCATTCAGCCAGTCTATGTCTTTTGTTGGAGTATTTAATTCATTTACATTTAAGGTAATTATCAATATGTATGTTCCTATTACCATTTTGTTAATTGTTTTGGGTTTGTTATTGTAGGTCTTTTCCTTTGCTTGTTGTTTCCTGCTTAGAAAAGTTCCTTTAGCATTCGTTGTAAAGCTGGTTTGGTGGTGCTGAATTCTCTTAGTTTTTCTTGTCTCTAAAGGTTTTAATTTCTCCATCAAATATGAATAAGATCCTTGCTGGTAGAGTAATCTTGGTTGTAGGTTTTTCCCTTTCATCACTTTAAATATGTCCTGCCACTCACTTCTGGCTCACAGAGTTTGTGCTGAAAGATCAGCTGTTAACTGTATGGGGATTCCCTTGTGTGTTACTTGTTGTTTTTCCTTGCTGCTTTTAATGTTTTTTCTTTGTATTGAATTTTTGATAGTTTGATTAATATTTGTCTTGGCATGTTTCTCCTTGGATTTATCCTGTATGGGATTCTCTGTGCTTCCTGGACTTGATTAACTATTTCCTTTCCCATAATAGGGAAGTTTTCAATTATAATCTCTTCAAATATTTTCTCAGTCCCTTTCATTTTCTCTTCTTCTTCTGGGATCCTGTAATTTGAATGTTGGTGAATTTAATTTTGTCTCAGAGGTCTCTGAAACTGTCCTCAATTGTTTTCATTCTTTATTCTGCTCTGCAGTAGTTATTTCCACTATTTTATCTTCCAGTTCACTTATCCGTTCTTCTGACTTAGTTATTCTGCTATTGATCCCTTCTAGAGAATTTTTAATTTCATTTATTTTGTTGTTCATCACTGTTTATTGGCTCTTTAGTTCTTCTAGGTCCTTGTTAAATGTTTCTTGTATTTTCTCTATTCTGTTTCCAAGATTTTGATCACGTTTACTATCATTATTCTGAATTCTTTTTCAGGAAGACTACCTAGTTCCTCTTCATTTGTTAGGTCTGTTGGGTGTTTGCCTTGCTCCTTCATCTGCTGTGTGTTTTTCTGTCTTCTCATTTTGGTTAACTTACTGTGTTTGGGGTCTCCTTTTGGCAGGCTGCATGTTCATAGTTCCCAGTTTTTGGTGTCTGTCCCCAGTGTCTAAGGTTGGTTCAGTGGATTGTGTAGGCTTCCTGGTGGAGGGGACTAGTGCCTGTGTTCTGGTGGATGAGGCTGGATCTCATCTTTCCGCTGGGCAGGTACACATCTGGTGTTGTGTTTTGGGATGTCTGTGGCCTTATTATGATTTTAGGCAGCCTCTGTACTAATGGATGAGGTTGTTTTCCTGTCTTGCTAGTTGTTTGGCATGGGGTGTCCTGCACTGTTGCTTGCTGGTTGTTGAGTGAATCTGGGTCTTGTCATTGAGATGGAGATATCTGAGAGATTTTCATCGTTTGATATTACGTGGAGCTGGGAGGTCTCTTGTGGACCAGTGTCCTGAACTTGGCTCTCCCATGTCAAAGACACAGCCCTGATGCCTGGCTGGAGCACTAAGAGCCTTTCATCCGCATGGCTCAGAATAAAAGGGAGAAAAAATAGAAAGAAAGAACAAAAGAAAGAAGATAAAATTTATTAAAATAAAAAATTATTATTATGTAAAAATTTATAAAAAATAAAAATAAAAAATGGACAGACAGACCCATAGGACAAATGGTAAAAGCGTAGCTATATAGACAAAATCACACACAGAAGCATACACATACACACTCACAAAAAGAGAAAAAGGGGGAAAGAAAATATATATATATTTACTCCCAAAGTCCACCTCCTCAATTTGGGATGATCCAGTTTTCTATTCAGGTGTTCCACAGATGCAAGGTACATTAAGTTGATTGTGGAGATTTAATCCTCTGCTCCTGAGGCTGCTGGGAGAAATTTCCGTTTCTCTTCTTTGTTCACCAACTTTCGTGGTTCAGCTTTGGATTTGGACCCGCCTCTGCATTTAGGTCACCTGAGGGCATCTTTTCTTCGCTCAGACAGGATGGGGTTAAAGGAGCAGCTGATACGGAGGCTCTGGCTCACTCAGGCTGGCGGGAGGGAGGGGTATGGATGTGGGGTGAGCCTGCAGCGGCAGAGGCCGACATGACGTTGCAACAGCCTGAGGCGTGCCCTGTGTTCTCTCAGGGAAGTTGTCCGGGAGCACGGGACCCTGGCAGTGGTGGCCTGCACAGGCTCCGAGGAGGGGAGGTGTGGATAGCGACCTGTGCTTGCACCCAGGCTTCTTGGTGGCTGCAACAGCAACCTTAGTGTCCCATGCCCGTTCTGGGGTTCGGGCTGATAACCACGGCTCGCGCCCATCTCTGGAGCTCCTTTAAGTAGCGCTGTTAATCTCCTCTTCTCGCGCACCAGGAAACAAAGAGGCAAGAAAAAGTCTCTTGCCTCTTCGGCAGCTCCAGACTTTTCCCCGGACTCCCTCCCAGCTAGCCGGTGCACTATCCCCCTTCAGGCTGTGTTCATGCAGCCAACCCCAGTCCTCTCCCTGGGATCCGACCTCCCAAACCAGAGTCTCAGCTCCCAGCCCACACCTGTCCCGGCGGGTGAGCAGACAATCCTTTCAGGCTGGTGAGTGCTGGTCGGCGCTAATCCTCTGTGCGGGAATCTCTCCGCTTTGCCCTCTGCACCCCTGTGGCTGTGCTCTCCTCTGTGGCTCCGAAGCTTCCCCCCTCTGCTACCCGAAGTCTCCGCCCACGAAGGGGCTTCTAGTGTGTGGAAACCTTTCCTGCTTCACAGCTCCCTCCCACTGGTGCAAGTCCCGTCCCTATTCTTTTGTTGCTGTTTTTTCTTTTTTCTTTTGTCCTACCCAGGTACGTGGGGAGTTTCTTGCCTTTTGGGAGGTTTGAAGTCTTCGGCCAGCGTGTTCCGTAGGAGCTGTTCCACATGTAGATGTATTTTCTGATGTATTTGTGAAAAGGAAGGTGATCTCTACGTCTTATGCTTCCGCCATCTTGAAGCTCCTCTCTCCTTCACTTTTGAAGGATAATTTTGCTCGATATAAATTTTATAGGGTATAGAATTATTCAAGAAGAAGTAGTTGAGTATCTGTTTTCAGTTTGGGTCAGTATATACCAAGGATTGGAATTGCTGGGTCATATTCCATGAGCCTTTCTATGCTTACCTTTTTTAAAACTTTTTTTCTGTCACGTTTTATGGAGGTATAATTGACAAAATGTATATATTTAAAGTGTAAAACATGATGGTTTGATATATATGATCATGTTAATTAACAATTACATGTATGAGGAACTGCCAACCAAGTCTGTTGTGTTCCCACCATCAGTTTATAAAGGTTCCACTTTCTCCACATACTTGTCAACACTTTCTTTGTTCTTCCTTTCCTTTTATCTACTTTTTATTAAAAAAACATATTTGGGCATAGTTGATTTACAATGTTGTGTTAATTTCAGGTGTACAGCAGAATGAATCAGTTATACATATACATATATCCATTGTTTTGCAGATTCTTTTCCCATATAGGTTATTACAGAATATTGAGTAGGATTCCCTGTGCTATATGGTAGGTCCTTATTAGTTATCTATTTTATATATAGTATTTTGTATATGTTAATCTCAGTCTCCTAGTTTATCACTTCACCCCACATTTCCCCTTTTGTAACCATAAATTTAATTTCAAGATCTGTAAGTCTGTTTCTGTTTTGTAAATAAGTTCATTTGTATCAATTTTTATTACATTCTACAAATATGTTATCATATGACATTTGTCTTTCTCTATTTGCTTTTATTGTTACCACCCTAGTGGATGTGAAGAGGTATCTCATTTTAATTTACATTTTCTAATGACTGAAGATGTTGAGGATAGTTTTATGTGCTTATGGGCCATTTGTATAGCTTCTTGGAGAAAAGTCTGTTCAAATCCTTTAGCCACTTTTTAGAAAACATTTTAATCATTTAAAAAATTGAAGAATAGTTAATTTACAATGTGTAAACATTGGGCTTTCTATCCTGTTCCATTGATCTATATGTCTGATTTTGTACCAGTATCATACTGGCTTTTTTTTTTTAAATTTTATTTTATTTATGTTTTTAAACAGCAGGTTCTTATTAGTCATCCATTTTATACACATTGGTGTATACATGTCAATCCCTATCTCCCAATTCATCGCACCACCAGCACCCCCCACCACCGCTTTCCCCCCTTGGTGTCCATACGTTTGTTCTCTGCATCTGTGTCTGAATTTCTGCCATAAAAACTGGTTAATCTGTACCGTTTTTCTAAGTATAACATATATGCATTAATATGTGATATTTGTTTTTCTCTTTCTAACGTACTTCACTCTGTATGACAGACTCTAGATTCATCCATGTCTCTACAAATGACCCAGTTTCGTTCCTTTTTATGGCTGAGTAATATTACATTCCAATATTCCACATCTTCTTTATCCATTTGTCTGTTGATGGGCATTTAGGTTGCTTCCATGACCTGGCTATTGTAAATAGTGCTGCAATGAACATCGGGGTGCATGTGTCTTTTTGAATTATGGTTTCCTCTGGGTATATGCCCAGTAGTGGGAATGCTGGGATATATGGTAATTCTATTTTTAGTTTTTTCTATTTTTTTTTTTTTTTTTTGCGGTACGCGGGCCTCTTACTGCTGTGGCCTCTCCTGTCACGAATCACAGGCTCCATACGCACAGGCCCAGCGGCCATGGTCCATTGGCCCACCCGCTTCACAGCATGCAGAATCCTCCCAGACTGGGGCATGAACCCGCGTTCTGCGCATCGGCAGGTGGACTCCCAATCACTGTGCCACCAGGGAAGCACTATTTTCAGTTTTTTAAGGAACTTTCATACTGTTCTCCACAGTGGCTGTATCAATTTACATTCCCACAAACAGTTCAAGAGAGTTCCCTTTTCTCCACACGCTCTCCAGCATTTGTTGTTTTTAGATTTTCTGATGATGCCCATTGTAAAAGTTCTGAGGTGATACCTCATTGTAGTTTTGATTTGCATTTCTCTAATAATTAGTGATGTTCAGCAGCTTTTCATGTGCTTCGCAGCAATCTGTATGTCCTCTTTGGAGAAATGTCTATGTAGATCTTCTGCTCATTTTTGGATTCAGTTGCTTGTTTTTTTAATATTGCACTGCATGAACTGTTTAAATATTTTGGAGATTAATCCTTTGGGTGTTGATTCATTTGCAAATATTTATTTCCCATTCTGAGGGCTGTCTTTATGTCTTGTTTGTAGTTTCTTTTGCTTTGCAAAAGCTTCTAAGTTTCATTAGGTCCCATTTGTTTATTTTTTGTTTTTATTTCCATTTGTCTAGGAGGTGGGTCAAAAAGGATCTTGCTGTGATTTATATCATAGAGTGTTCTGCCTATGTTTTCCTCTAAGAGTTTGATAGTCTCTGGGCTTACATTTAGGTGTTTAATCCATTTTGAGTTTATGTTTGTGTATGGAGTTAGGGAGTGTTCTAATTTCATACTTTTACATGTACCTGTCCAGTTTTCCCAGCACCACTTATTGAAGAGGCTGTCTTTTCTCCACTGTATATTCTTGCCTCCTTTATCAAAGAAAAGGTGACCATATGTGCATGTGTTTATCTCTGGGCTTTCTATCCTGTTCCATTGATGTATATTTCTGTTTTTGTGCCAGTACCATATTGTCCTGATTACTGTAGCTTTCTAGTATAGTCCAATGTCAAGGTGTCTGATTCCCCGAGATCCATTTTTTCCCCTCAAGACTGCTTTGGCTATTCTGTGTCTTTTGTGTCTCCATACAAATTTAAAGATTTTTTGTTCTTGCTCTATAAAAATATGACATTGGTAATTTGGTAGGATTTGCATTGAATCTGTAGATTGCTTTGGGTAATATAGTCATTTTTACAATATTGATTCTTCCAATCCAAGAACATTGTATGTATCTCCATCTGTTGGCATCGTCTTAAATTTCTTTCAACAGTGTCTTAAGGTTTTCTGCATACAGGTCTTTTGTCTCCCTAGGTAGTTTTATTCCTAGATATTTTATTCTTTTTGTTGCAATGGTAAATGAGAGTGTTTCCTTAATTTCTCTTTCAGATTTCATGATTAGTGTATAGGAATGCAAGAGATTTCTGTGCATTAACTTTGTATTCTGCAACTTTACCAAATTCACTGAACAGCTCTAATAGTTTTCTGGTGGTATTTTTAGGATCATCTGTGTATAGTATCATGTTATCTGCAAACAGTGATAGTTTTACTTCTTCTTTTCCAATTTGTAATCCTTTATCTTTTTTCTTCTCTGATTGCTGTGTCTAGGACTTCCAAAACTATATTAAATAATAGTGGTGACAGTGGACATATTTGTCTTAATCCAGATCTTAAAGGAAATGCTTTCAGTTTTTCACCATAGAGAATGGTGTTTGCTGTGGGTTTGTCATATATGGCTTTTATTATGCTGACGTAGTTTCCCTCTATGCCCACTTCCTGGAGAGTTTTTATCATAAACTGTGCTGTATTTTGTCAAATGCTTTTTCTGCATCTATTGAGATGATCATATGGTTTTTATTTCTCAGTTTGTTAATATGGTGTATCACCTTGGTGGATTTGCGTATATTGAAGAATTCTTGAATCCCTGGGATAAAACCCGCTTGATCATGGTGTATGATCATTTTAATGGGTTGTTGGACTCTGTTTGCTAGTATTTTGCTGAGAATATTTGCATCTATATTCATCACTGATATTGGTCTGTAATTTTCTTTTTATGTAGTATCTTTGTCTGGTTTTGGTATCAGGGTAATAGTGGCATCATAGAATGAGTTTGGGATTGTTCCTTCCCCTGCAATATTTTGGAAGAGTTTGAGAAGGATGGGTGTTAGCTCTTCTCTAAATGTTTGATAGAATTCACCTGTGAAACCATTTGGTCCTTGACTGTTTTTTGTGGGAAGATTTTAAATCACAGTTTCTATTTCATTACTTATGATTGGTCTGTTCGTTTTAACTATATTTTCCTGGATCAGTCTTGGAAGGTTATACCTTTTTAAAAATTTGCCCATTTCTTCTAGATTGTCCACTTTATTGGCATAGAGTTGCTTGTAGTAGTCTCTTAGGATGCTTTGTATTTCTGTGGTATCTGTTGTAACTTTTTTTTTCCTTTGAGTATTCTTTTTTTTTTTTTTACATCTTTATTGGAGTATAATGGCTTTACAATGGTGTGCTAGTTTCTGCTTTATAACAAAGTGAATCAGTTATACATATACATATGTTCCCATATCTCTTCCCTCTTGCATCACCCTCCCTCCAACCCTCCATATCCCACCCCTCTAGGTGGTCACAAAGCACCGAGCTGATCTCCCTGTGCTATGCGGCTGCTTCCCACTAGCTATCTATTTTAACTTTGGTAGTGTATATATGTCCATGCTACTCTCTCACTTTGTCACAACTTACACTTCCTCCTCCCCATATCCTCAAGTCCATTCTCTAGTAGGTCTGTGTCTTTATTCCTGTCTTACCACTAGGTTCTTCATGACATTTTTTTCTTAAATTCCATGTATATGTGTTAGCATACAGTATTTGTCTTTCTCTTTCTGACTTACTTCACTCTGTATGACATATTCTAGGTCCATCTACTTAATTACAAAGAGCTCAATTTCATTTCATTTTTATGTCTGATTAATATTCCATTGTATATATGTGCCACATCTTCTTTATCCATTCATCCAATGATGGATGCTTAGGTTGTTTCCATGTCTTGGCTATTGTAAATAGAGGTGCAATGAACATTTTGGTACATGACTTTTTCAATTATGGTTTTCTCAGGGTATATGCCCAGTAGTGGGATTGCTGGGTCATATGGTAGTTCTATTTGTAGTTTTTTAAGGAACCTCCATACTGTTCACTGTAGTGGCTGTACCAATTTACATTCCTACCAGCAGTGCAAGAGTCTTCCTTTTTCTCCACACCCTCTCCATCATTTATTGTTTCTACATTTTTTGATGATGGCCATTCTGACTGGTGTGAGAATGTATCTCATTGTAGTTTTGATTTGCATTTCTCTAATGATTAATGATGTTGAGCATTCTTTCATGTGTTTGTTGGCAGTCTATATACCTTATTTGGAGAAATGTCTATTTAGGTCTTCTGCCCATTTTTGGATTGGGTTGTTTGTTTTTCTGTTATTGAGCTGCATGAGCTGCTTATAAATTTTGGAGATTAATCCTTTGTCAGTTGCTTCATTTACAAATATTTTCTCCCATTCTGAGGGTTGTCTTTTGGTCTTGTTTATGGTTTCCTTTGCTGTACAAAAGCTTTTAAGTTTCATTAGGTCCCATTTGTTTATTTTTGTTTTTATTTCGATTTCTCTAGGAGGTGGGTCAAAAAGGATCTTGCTGTGATTTGTGCTATAGAGTGTTCTGCCTATGTTTTCCTCTAAGAGTTTGATAGTTTCTGGCTCTACATTTAGGTGTTTAATCCATTTTGAGCTTATTTTTGTGTATGGTGTTAGGGAGTGATCTAATCTCATACTTTTACATGTACCTGTCCAGTTTTCCCAGCACCACTTACTGAAGAGGCTGTCCTTTCTCCACTGTACATTCCTGCCTCCTTTATCAAAGATAAGGTGACCATAGGTGCGTGGTTTATCTCTGGGCTTTCTATCCTGTTGCATTGATCTATCTTTCTTTTTTTGTGCCAGTACCATATTGTCTTGATTACTGTAGCTTTGTAGTATAGTCTGAAGTCAGGGAGCCTGATTCCTCCAGCTCTGTTTTCCGTTCTCAAGAGTGCTTTGGCTATTCAGGGTATTTTGTGTTTCCATACAAATTCGGAAATTTTTTGTTCTTGTTCTGTGAAAAATGCCAGTGGTAGTTTGATAGGGATTTCATTGAATCTGTAGATTGCTTTGGGTAGTAGAGTCATTTTCACAATGTTGATTCTTCCAATCCAAGAACATGGTATATCTCTCCAGCTATTTGTATAATCTTTAGTTTCTTTCATCAGTATCTTATAATTTTCTGCATGCAGGTCTTTTTTCTCCTTAAGTAGGTTTATTCCTAGATATTTTATTCTTTTTCTTGTAGAAGTTTTCTGGTAGCATCTTTAGGGTTCTGTATGTATAGTATCATGTCATCTGCAAAACAGTGACAGCTTGCTTCTTCTTTTCCGATTTTGATTCTTTTATTTCCTTTTCTTCTTTGATTGCTGTGGCTAAAACTTCCAAAACTATGTTGAATAAGAGTTGTGAGAGTGGGCAACCTTGTGTTGTTCCTGATCTTAGTGGAAATGCTTTCAGTTTTTCACCATTGAGGACAATGTTGGCTGTGGCTTTGTCATATATGGCCTTTATTATATTGAGGAAAGTTCCCTCTATGCCTACTTTCTGGAGGGTTTTTATCATAAATAGGTGTTGAATTTTGTCGAAAGCTTTCTCTGCATCTATTGAGATGATCATATGTTTTTTTCTTCAATTTGTTAATATCGTGTATTACATTGGTTGATTTGCGTATATTGAAGAATTCTTGCATTCCTGGAATAAACCCCACTTGATCATGGTTTATGATCCTTTTAATGTGCTGTTGGATTCTGTTTGCTAGTAGTTTGTTGAGGATTTTTGCATTTACGTTCATCAGTGATATTGGCTTGTAGTTTTCTTTCTTTGTGACATCCTTGTCTGGTTTTGGTATCAGGGTGATGGTGGCCTCGTAGAAGGAGTTTGGGAGTGTTCCTCCCTCTGCTATATTTTGGAAGAGTTTGAGAAGGATAGGTGTTAGCTCTTCTCTAAATGTTTGATAGAATATGCCTGTGAAGCCATCTGGTCTTGGGCTTTTGTTTGTTGGAAGATATTTAATCACAGTTTCAATTTCAGTGCTGTGATTCGTCTGTTCATATTTTCTATTTCTTCCTGATTCAGTCTTGGCAGGTTGCGCATTTCTAAGATTTTGTCCATTTCTTCCAGGTTGTCCATTTTATTGGCATAGAGTTGCCTGTAGTAATCTCTCATGATCTTTCATATTTCTGCAGTGTCAGTTTTTACTTCTCCTTTTTCATTTCTAATTTATTGATTTGAGTCTTCTCCCTTTTTTCTTGATGAGTCTGGCTAATGGTTTATCAACTTTGTTTATCTTCTCAAAGAACCAGCTTTTAGTTTTATTGATCTTTGCTATCATTTCCTTCATTTCTTTTTCATTTATTTCTGATCTGACTTTTATGATTTCTTTCCCTCTGCTAACTTTGTGGGTTTTTTGTTCTTCTTTCTCTAATTGCTTTAGGTGCAAGGTTAGGTTATTTATTCAAGATGTTTTCTGTTTCTTCAGGTAGGATTGTATTGCTATAAACTTCCCACTTAGAACTGCTTTTGCTGCATCCCATAGGTTTTCCGTCATGGTGTATCCACTGTCATTTTTTTCCAGGTATTTTTCATTTCCTCTTTGATTTCTTCAGTGTTCACTTCGTTATTAAGTAGTGTATTGTTTAGCATCCATGTATTTGTATTTTTTACAGATCTTTTCCCGTAATTGATATCTAGTCTCATAGCATTGTGGTTGGAAAAGATACTTGATACAATTTCAATTTTCTTAAATTTATCAAGGCTTCATTTGTGACCCAAGATATGATCTACCCTGGAAAATGTTCCATGAGCACTTAAGAAGAATGTGTATTCTGTTGTTTTCGGATGGGATGTCCTATAAATATTAATTAAGTCCATCTTGTTTAATGTATCATTTAAAGCTTGTGTTTCCTTATTTATTTTCATTTTTGATGATCTGTCCACTGGTGAAAGTGGGGTGTTCAAGTCCCCTACTATGAATGTGTTACTGTCAATTTCCCATTTTTTGGCTGTAAGTATTTGCCTTATGTATTGAGGTGCTCCTATGTTGGATGCATAAATATTTACAAGTGTTATATCGTCTTATTGGATCTATCCCTTCATCATTATGTAGTGTCCTTCTTTGTCTCTTCTAATATTCTTTATTTTAAAGTCTATTTTGTCTGATAGATAAAATTGGTTTCCATTTGCCTGGAATATCTTTTTCCATCCCCTTACACTCAGTCCATATGTGTCTCTAGGTCTGAAGTGGGTCTCTTGTAGACAGCATATATATGGGTCTTGTTTTTGTATCCATTCAGCCAATCTGTGTCTTTTGGTCGGAGCATTTAGTCCATTTACATTTAAGGTAATTATCGATATGTCTGTTCTTATTCCCATTTTCTTAATTGTTTCGGGTTTTTTACTGTAGTTCTTTTCCTTCTCTTGTGTTTCTTGCCTAGAGAAGTTCCTTTAGCATTTATTGTAAAGCTGGTAAGGTGGTGCTGAGCTCTCTCAGCTTTTGCTTGTCTGTAAAGGTTTTAATTTCTCCATCAAATCTGAATGAGATCCTTACTGGGTAGAGTAATCTTGGTTGCAGGTTTTTCTCCTTCATCACTTTAAATATGTCCTGCCAGTCCCTTCTGGCTTGCAGAGTTTCTGCTGAAAGATCAGCTCTTAAACTTATGGGGATTCCCTTGTGTGTTATTTGTTGTTTTTCCCTTGCTGCTTTTAATATGTTTTCTTTGTATTTAATTTTTGATCGTTTGATTAATATGTGTCTTGGCATGTTTCTTCTTGGATTTATCCTGGATGGGACTCTCTGTGCGTCCTGGATTTCATTAACTATTTCCTTTCCCATATTAGGGAAGTTTTCACCTATAATCTCTTCAAATATTTTCTCAGTCCCCTTCTTTTTTTCTTCTTCTTCTGGAACCCCTATAATTTGAATGTTGGTGTGTTTAATGTTGTTCCAGAGGTCTCTGAGACTGTCCTCAGTTCTTTTCATTCTTTTCTCTTTATTCTGCCCTGCAGTAGTTATTTCTACTATTTTATCTTCCAGGTCACTTATCTGTTCTTCTGCCTCAGTTATTCTGCTATTATTTCCATCTAGAGTGTTTTTAATTTCATTTATTTTGTTGTTCATCATTGCTTGTTTCATCTTTAGTTCTTCTAGGTCCTTGTTAAATGTTTCTGGCATTTTGCCTATTCTATTTCCAAGATTTTGGATCATCTTTCCTATCATTATTCTGAATTCTTTTTCAGGTAGACTGCCTATTTCCTCTTCATTTGTTAGGTCTGGTGGGTTTTAATCTTGTTCCTTCATCTGCTGTGTGTTTTTCTGTCTTCTCATTTTTGCTTATATTACTGTGTTTGTGGTCTCCTTTTTTGCAGGCTGCAGGTTCGTAATTCCCATTGTTTCTGGCATCTGTCCACGGTGGCTAAAGTTGGTTCAGTGGGTTGTGTAGGCTTCCTGGTGGAGCGGATTAGTACCTGTGTTCTGGTGGATGAGGCTGGATATTGTCTTTCTGGTTGGCAGGTTCCAGTCTGGTGGTGTGTTTTGGGGGTGTCTATAGACTTATTATGATTTTAGGAAGCCTCTCTGATAATGAGTGGGGTTGTGTTCCTGTCTTGCTAGTTGTTTGTCATAGGATGTCCAGCACTGTAACTTGCTGGTCGTTGAGTGAAGCTGGGTGCTGGTGTTGAGATGGAGGTCTCTGGGAGATTTTCTCCATTTGATAATATGTGGAGTTGGGACGTCTCTTGTGGACCAGTGTCCTGAAGTTGGCACTCCCACCTCAGAGGCACAGCTCTGACTCTTGGCTGCAGCACCAAGAGCCTTTCATCCACACAGCTCTGAATAAAAGGGAGAAAATGTAGAAAGAAAGAAAGAAAGATATAAAGGAAGAAAGAAAGAAGGGAGGGAGGGAGAGAAGCAGGGTGGGAAGAAGGAAGGAAGAAAGGAGGGAAGGAAGGAAAGAAAGAAGATAAAAAAATAAAGTAAGATAAAATAAAATAAAGTTATGAAAATGAAAAATAATTATTATGAAAATAAATTTTTTAAAAAGAAAAAAAGACCAAAAACAAACAAACAAAAACAAACAAACAAATACAAAAACAAAATAAAATGGACGGATAGGACCCTAGGACAAATGGTGGAAACAAAGCCATACAGACAAAATCTCACGCAGAAGCATACACATACATGTGCAGAAAAAGAGGAAAAGGGGAAAAAAATCATAAATCTTGTTCTCAAAGTCCACGTCCTCAATTTGGGATGATTCATTGTCTATTCAGGTATTACACCTATGCAGGGTACAACAAGTTCATTGTGGAGCTTTAATCCGCTGCTTCTGAGGCTGCTGGGAAAGATTTCCCTTTCTCTTCTTTGTTCTCACAGCTCCCAGGGGCTCAGCTTTGTATTTGGCCCCGCCTCTGCGTGTAGGTCGCCAGAGCATGTCTCTTCTTCACTCAGACAGGACAGGGTTAAAGAAGCAGCTGACTCTGGGGCTCTGGCTCACTCAGGCTGCGGGGAGGGAGGGGTATGGCGTGCGTGGCGAGCCTGTGGCGGCAGAGGCCGGCGTGACATTGCATCAGCCTGAGGCGCACCGTGCGTTCTCCTGGGGAAGTTATCTCTGGATCCCGGACCCTGGCAGTGGTGGGCTGCACAGGCTCCACGGAAGGCGGGTGTGGATAGTGACCTGTGCTTGCACACAGGCTTCTTGGTGGTGGCAGCAGCAGCCTTAGTGTCTCATGCCCGTCTCTGGGGTCCACAGTGTTAGCCGCGGCTCGCGCCCGTCTCTGGAGCTCCTTTAAGCAGCGCTCTTAATCCCCTCTCCTCACGCAC
Organism: Aethalodelphis obliquidens; assembly: GCF_003676395.1. Taxonomy (NCBI): domain Eukaryota; kingdom Metazoa; phylum Chordata; class Mammalia; order Artiodactyla; family Delphinidae; genus Aethalodelphis; species Aethalodelphis obliquidens. Next base: position 879,599 of record NW_020838078.1, on the reverse strand, counting down.
CAGGAAACAAAGAGGGAAGAAAAAGTCTCTTGCCTCCTTGGCAGGTCCAGACATTTCCCCGGACTCCCTCCCGGCTAGCCGTGGTTCTCTAACCCCCTGAAGGCTGTGTTCACGCCGCCAACCCCAGTCCTCTCCCTGCGCTCCGACCGAAGCCCGAGCCTCAGCTCCCAGCCCCGCCTGCCCCGGCGGGTGAGCAGGCAAGCCTCTAGGGCTGGTGAGTGCTGGTTGGCACCGATCCTCTGTGCGGGAATCTCTCTGCTTTGCCCTCCACACCCCTGTGTCTGTGCTCTCCTCTGCGGCTCCGAAGCTTTCTCCCTCAGCCATCTGCAGTCTCCGCGTGCAAAGGGGCTTCCTAGTGTGTGCAAACCTTTCCTCTTTCACAGCTCCCTCCCACTGGTGCAGGTCCCATCCCTATTCTTTTGTCTCTGTTTATTCTTTTTTCCTTTGCCCTACCCAGGTACATGGGGACTTTCTTGCCTTTTGGGAGGTCTGAGGTCTTCTGCTAGCGTTCAGTAGGTGTTCTGTAGCAGTTGTTCCACATGTATATGTATTTCTGGTGTATCTGTGGGGAGGAAGGTGATCTCCGCGTCTTACTCTTCCGCCATTTTCCCCTCGTCTAACTGAGGAGGATTCTGACCCCACCCCTTCCCTTCTGACCCTGGGCGGTGAGATCCTCTTTTTCCGGCTGGTCCATGGCAAGTGGTCCTGAGCAGGCACCCAGGGTCAGCTGTTGAGTGGTTGTGTTTGGGAAAGTGGTCACACCAGAGACTTCAACAGGAATGGTAATGTTTCACTTCACACGCTGGCTGGAGGACAGAGGAGTGTCTGCGATGTTATAATGTGAGCACGCTGCATGTAAAAGCCATTGCTGACCACATCTAAGGAATCTGATGTGTGGGAGCTTGTAGTGTGTGGGGGCATCCAGAAGGTGGTGGTAGAAGAGGAACGTTGTACACTTAATGCCTAAGGCCTGACCAGAGGATGACCACTGTTCTAGAAACTGGACACAAATCCAACTACTACGGGCAATCTTAAAAGACAAACTGAGGCATATTTAAAATTTTAAGACTTTATGTGAGCCAAAATATATTCAGTTCAGGCACCACAAAACGGAAGTTGTGAGGAGCACTCCAGCCACAGGAGCTGCAGAGATGTTTATTTTAAAAGGGCAGAAGCAAAGCAAGGAAATGACTGATTTGCTATGGCTTTAAAGCCTAGTTGGTGGTTTGTGACTGGTTGTCCTCAGCAGTTTTCATCACCCTGAGGCGTTGACAGACTTAGATTTTGGTTGGTTTAAGTAGGCAGCCGCATCACTAGAGCCACCATGGTCTAACAGTCTCCTTGCAGGGTTAATTTACTAACACCAATTGTCTGAGTCCTACCTCTCACTCAGTCACTTCACTTCCTATGCCTCAGTTTCTCTTCTGTAAAGAGGATATTCAGTAGTAAATTCTCTTTCGCGCCGCCCTAGCCTCAAAGTTCTCGCCCCTGCTCCTCAGGCCGGGTCCCCCTGTTGTAACTTCTTTTTCACTTTTAATTTTATTGATTTGAGTCCTCTCCCTCTTTTTCTTGATGAGTCTGGCTAATGGTTTATCAATTTTGTTTTATCTTCTCAAGGAACCAGCTTTTAGTTTTGTTGATCTTTGCTATTGGTTTCTTTGTTTCTATTTCATTTATTTCTGCTCTGACCTTTAAGATGTCTTTCCTTCTGCTAAATTTGGGTCTTGTTTCTTCGTCTTTCTCTGGTTCCTTTTGGTGTAAGGTTAGATTGTTTATTTTAGATTTTTCTTGTTTCGTGTGGTATGATTGTATTGCTATAAACTTCCCTCTTTGAACTGCTTTTGCTGCATCTCATAGGTATTGGATCAACGTGTTGTCATTGTCATTTGTCTCTAGGTATTTTTTGATTTCCTCTTTGATTTCTTCAGTGATCTCTTGGTTACTTAGTAATGTAGTGGTTAGCCTCCATGTGTTTGTGTTTTTTTACATTTTTTCTCTGTAATTTGTGTCTAATCTAATAGAGTTGTGGTCAGAAAAGATGCTTGATATTATTTCAATTTCCTTAAATTTACTGAAGCTTGATTTGTGTCCCAAGTTTTGATCTATCCTGGAGACTGTCCCGTGCACACTTGAGAATAAAGTGTAATCTGCTGTTTTTGGATGGAATGTCCTATAAATATCAATTAAATGTATCTGGTCTATTTTGTCATTTAAAGATTGTGTTTCCTTATTAATGTTCTGTTTGGATGATCTGTCCATTGGTATAAGTGAGGTGTTAAATTCCCCCACTATTACTGTGTTAGTGTTGATTTCCTCTTTTATAGCTGTTAGCAGTTGCCTTATGTATTGAGGTGCTCCTATGTTGGGTGCATATATACTTATAATTGTTATATCTTCTTCTTGGATTGATCCCTTGATCATTATGTAGTGTCCTTCCTTGTCTCTTGTAACATTCTTAATTTAAAGTCTATTTTATCTGATGTGAGTATTGCTACTCCATCTTTCTTTTGATTTCCATTTGCATGGAATATCTTTATCCATCCCCTCACTTTCAGTCTGAATGTGTCCTTAGGTCTGAAGTTGGTCTCTTGCAGATAGCATATATATGGGTCTTGTTTTTGTATCCATTCAGCAAGCCTGTGTCTTTTGGTTGGAGCACTTAATCAATTCACTTTTAAGGTAATTATTGATATGTATACTCCTATTGCCATTTTCTTAATTATTCTGGGTTTGTGTTTGTAGGTCATTTTCTTTTCTTGTGATTCCCACTTAGAGATGTTCCTTTAGCATTTGTTGTAGAGCTTCTTTGGTGGTGCTGAATTCTCTTAGCTTTTGCTTGTCTGTAAATCTTTTGATTTCTCCATCAAACCTGAATGAGATCCTTTCCACGTAGAGTAATCTTGGTTGTAGGTTCTTCCCTTTCTTCATGCTACTCCCTTCTGGCTTGTAGAGTTTCTGCTGAGAAATCTATTATTAACCTTATGGAAGTTCCCTTGTATATTATTTGTCATTTTTCCCTTGCTGCTTTCAATAATTTTTCTTTGTCTTTAATTTTTCCCGATTTGATTATTATGTGTCTTGGCATGTTTCTCCTTGGGTTTATCCTGTATGGGACTCTCTACACTTCCTGGACTTTGGTGGCGATTTCCTTTCCCATGTTAGGGAAGCTTTAGACTATAGTCTCTTCAAATATTTTCTCAGGTCCTTTCTCTCTTCTCCTTCTGGGACCCCTATAATGCGAATGTTGTTGCATTTAATGTTGTCCCAGAGGTCTCTTAGGCTGTCTTCATTTCTTTTCATTTTTTAAAAAAATTCTGTTCTGCAGCAGTGAATTCCACCTTTCTGTCCTCCAGGTCACTTATCCATTCTTCTGCCTCAGTTATTCTGCTCTTGATTCCTTCTAGTATATTTTTCATTTCAGTCATTGTATCATTCATGTCTGTGTGTTTGTTCTTTAATTCTTCCAGCTGTTTATTCTTTAATTCTTCTAGGTCTTTATTAAACGTTTCTTGCATCTTCTTAATCTTTGTCTCCATTCTTTTTGTGAGGTACTGGATCATCTTCAGTATCATTATTCTGAATTCTTTTCCTGGAAGCTTTCATATCTCCACTTCATTTAGTTGTTTTTCTGGGCTTTTATCTTGTTCCTTCATGTGGTACATAGCCCTATGCCTTTTCATCTTGTCTGTCTTTCTGTGAATGTGGTTTTAGTTCCACAGGCTGCAGGATTTTAGTTCTTCTTGATTCTGCTGTCTGCCCTCTGGTGGATTAAGCTATCTAAGAGGCTTGTGTAAGTTTCCTGATGGGTGGGACTGGTGGTGGGTAGAACTAGCTGTTGCTTTTGACCATACTCTTTTGATGACTGTAGGTTTGTATTATAGTCTGAAGTCAGGGAGCCAGTTTCCTCCTTTATCCATTTTAGCCACTTTATTTTTTTTTTAGAGTTGAAGGGATTCATGATATGCTGTGTATTCTATACCCTTATCTAACATACTATTTGAACATACCTTCTCCAAGTGGGGGGGGAAGTCAAGACAGAAGAATAGGAAGGCGTGAAATTCGCCTCTCCTCACAAGTACATCAAGAATACATCTACAAATGAAAGAATTCTTACATAAAACATGCTGAATTCTAGTGGAAGACCTCAGACACCTAAAAGAACAAGAATAATCCCCATACAATCTGGTAAGGTGAAAGAAAGAAAAAAAGAGGAAACAGGAAGTTACCAGCACCCCTGGCGAGGAGCTGAAGGTGAGGAGAGGTTCCCATATTCAGATAAACCCCCTCATGGCAGAGAAATCAGCTGGGACAGAGAAGGAACTTCAGCAGATCAGAGGGGAATGCAGCAACCAGTCTGTGGAAGGCAAGCCAGAGTAAGATTTGCACACATATTCTGTGCTGCAGACCTGCGTTCCTCAGGCTGACTTGTGTGTCTCCAGGTGAAGAGGGGGGTTTGGTGCTGGAAAGTGGGATTTGGAGAGCGGACCAAGGAGGGGACAGATGTTGGCTGTGAAGAGACAGCCTGAAGGGATGGGAGTAAGTAGCTCCACAATGGGGAAAATTTGCAGGAAATGCCTGAGCCACTGTAGAAGCAAGGCGCCATTGTTGAGTGGTGCACAAGGGGTGGAGCTGCCATTGCAATCCCCTTCCCCAGAGGTCCCAATCCTTTTTTGGCACCAGGGACCAGTTTCATGGAAGACAGTTTTTCCACACATGGGGCGGGGATGGGTGGGTGGAGGGTGTGGTTCGGGTGGTAATGCAATGATGGAGAGCAATGGGGAGTGGGAGATGAAACTTTGCTCACTCACCTGCCACTCGCCAACTGCTGTGTGGCTGGGTTCCTAACAGGCCAAGGACTGGTAGCAGTACATGGACCAGGGATTGGGGACACCTGAACTTCCCCATTCTCTGGGCCCTGCCTCCCTGGACAGTGCACCAATCTGAGCAGGCTTTCCCACCCCTTAAACCAAGGTCTCATCTGCCTGCACAGGCTCTAGGGTCCTGAGCACCACCCCTGACAAAGCTTCTTTGGGAATCAGCCCTGGATTCCCCAGCAGGAGATGGGAATCCACTAGTGCTGGGGGAGGCTGAGTGCTAAAATGTGGGCTTAGGAGAGCAGACTGGAGAGAGGACTGCTGTTGGCTGTGCAGAGATGGCCTGAAGGGACGGGAGTGTGGAGTTCAGCTGCACAGACAACCTGAGGGAACAGGAGGTTGGGGTTCCATGGCTGGGAATGCTCCTGGAGGAAGTGGGTTCCAGCTTGGAAACAAGGTGCCATTGTTGAATGGCGTGCAAGGGGTGGGACTGCCATTGAAGACACTCTCCCTACACCCCAGCCCCTTCCTTCATGGGCACTGGGAGGAACTCCCACTAGAGTGAGCACACTCCAGTCTGTTGAAACTTCCTTCTGGTCTCTGCCACCGCAAGCACTAGAGGGAGATCCCATCGGAGTGAAGGTACGCACTCCAGTTGTGGCCACCTTATTTCTCCCTGGCCTAAGCAAGCAAGTGTGCTCCAATCAGCTGCTGCTTTTGCCCCATCTCACCTGGGTGTGGAAAAGATGCCTGAGGGTGACACACGTGTAGAGGTGGAGCCAAATCCAAAGCTGAGCCCCAGAGGCTGTATGACTAAGGAAGAAGAATGGAAATCCCTACCTGTAGCTGCATAAGCCACAGATTAAATCCCCATGATCAGCTTGCTAAACCCTGCATCTGTAGAATATCTGAATAGACAACAAGAGCTCCCAACTGAGACTGGTCTAGTTTAGCATCTGTGGACTTTGGGGGCAAGTACATAAGGGAGTTGTGCCACGTCAGAGTCTGAGCTTCCCCCTCAGTGCCCATAGCGTGTCCAAAGACTAATGGAGAGGTATTGAAGGGCTTCCTAGAGAGGCGGAGGTTGGCTGTGGCTCACTATAGGGGCAAGGACTCTGAGAGTGGAGACCCCAAAGGAAAAAATATGTATGTATATTATATATATATATATATATATATATATATATATATATATATATATGGTTTAGTTCTGTTGTTTTACATTTCATTTTAAATTATTTTTTATTAATTTTTAAATATATTTTTAATTTTTCTATTATTTCACATATTTGTTGTTTTGTGGGTTGTTTTGTTTTGTTCTTTTTAATTTTTTCTTTCTTTTCTTTTTTTGTCTTCAGTTTTTGTTTTCCTTTTCCTTTCTGTTAGTTTTGTTTTTATTGTTTGTTTTCATTTTTGGGTTCTGTTTTTGGTTGTTTACTTGTTTTTTGTTTTTGTTTGGTTGGTTTTGTTTTTATCATTTGTCTTGAGTTTGTTTGCCCGGTTTCTATTTTTTGGTGTTATTGTTTGCTTGTTTTTGCTCTTTGTCTTAGGTTTTGTTTGTCTATTTGTTTTCTTTTCCTTTTTTTTGGCTCCACCACGTGGCTTATGGGGTCTTGGTTCCCTGATCAGGGGTCAGGCTTGATCCCTTGGGGAGGGAGTTGCATGTCCAGGATGCTGGACTGCCAGAAAATTCCTGGCCTCAGGGAATATTAATCAGCAAGAGCTTTCCCAGAGGTCTCCATCTTGACACCAAGACCAGACTCCACCCAGCTGCCTGCAGTCTCCAGTGATGGAGGCCTCAAGCCAAACAACCAGAAAGACAGGAACACAGACCCACACATAAGCATAAAGGCTGCCTAAAGTTGTACTAAGCTCACACACCCCAAAACACACACCCTGATGCCACCCTATACATCAGAGGAGCAGGACTCAGCTCCAACCACCAGAGTGCAGACACCAGTCCCTCCTAGCAGGAAGCGTACACAAGCCACTGGACCAATCCCACCCACCAGGGGGCAGACACAAGAAGCAAGAGGAACTATGACTCTGCAACCTGCAGAAAGGAGACCACAAACACAATAAGTTAGACAACATGAGACAACAGAGAAATATGTTGCAGATGAAGGAGCAAGGTAAAAACCCACAAGACTAAAACAAATGAAAAGGAAGTAGGCAATTACCTGAAAAAGAATTTAGAATAATAGTAGGAAAGGTGGTCCAAGATCTTGGAAATAGAATGGAGGCACAGATTGAGAAGATACAAGAATTGTTTCAGAAGACCTAGAAGAACTAAAGAACAGTGATGAAAAACCCAATAACTGAAATGAAAAATATACTAGAAGGAATCAATAGCAGAATAACTGAGACATAAGAATGGATAAGTAAGCACAGAGATAGAATGGTGGAAAAACTGCTGTGGAGCCCCAAAAGAAAAAAGAATGAAAAGAAATGAAAACAGTCTCAAACACTTCGGGACAATGTTAAATGCACCAACATTCAAATTATAGGGGTGGCAGAAGAAGAGAAAGTAAAAGGGTCTGAGAAAATATTTGAAGAGATTATAGTCAAAAGCTTCCCTAACATGGGAAAAAAAAATAGCCACTCAAGTCCAGGAAATGCAGAGAGTTCCATACAGGATAAAGACAAGGAGAAACACTAAGATACATATTAATCAGAGTATCAAAAATTAAATTCAATGAAAAAATATTAAGAGCAACAAGGGAAAATCAACAAATAACATACAAGGGAATCCCCACAAGGTTAACAGCTGATCTTTCAGCAGAAACTCTGCAAGCCAGAAGGGAGTGGCAGGACATATTTAAAGTGATGAAAGGAAATAACCTACAACCAAGATTACTCTACCAGCAAGGATCTCATTCAGATTCTATGGAGAAATTAAAACCTTTACAGACAAGCAAAAGCTAAGATAATTCAGCACCACCAAACCAGCTTTACAACAAATGCTAAAGGAACTTCTCTAGGCAGGAAACACAAGAGAAGAAAAATACCTAAAAAACTTGTGGCAGGACAGGAATAAAGAGACAGAATGGACTTGAGGACATGAGGCAGGGGACAGGTAAGCTGAGATGAAGTGAGAGAGTGGCATGGACATATATACACTACCAAATGTAAAATAGATAGCTAGTGAGAAGAAACCACAGAGCACATGGAGATCAGCTCAGTGCTTTGTGACCACCTAGAGGGGTGGGGTAGCGAGGGTGGGAGGGATGTGCAAAAGGCAGGAGTTATGGGGATATAAGTATATGTATAGCTGATTCACTTTGTTATAAAGCAGAAACTAACACCATTGTAAAGCAATTATACTCCAATAAAAATGTTAAAAAAAAGGTATGAAGAAGAAAATAAAAATTACTCATCATTCCATCCACCCAGAACAACAACTACAAAACCCAAAACAAGAAAATGGCAATGAGAATATACATATCAATAATTACCTTAAATGTAAATGGATTAAATGCTCCAACCAAAAGACACAGACTGCCTGAATGGATACAAAAACAAGACCTGTATATATGCTGTCTACAAGAGACCCACTTCAGACCTAGTGACACATACAGACTGAAAGTGAGGGGGTGGAAAAAGATTTTCCATACAAGTAGAAATCAAAAGAAAACTGGAGAAGCAATACTCACATCAGACAAAATAGACTTTAAAATGAAGACTGTTAAAAGAGACAAGGAAGGACACTACCTAATGATCAAGGGATTGATCCAAGAAGAATACATAACAATTGTAATTATTTCTGCACCCAACATAGGAACACCTCAATACATAAGGCAAATGTTACAAGCCATAAAATGGGAAATCAACAGTGACACAAAAATAATGGAGGATTTTAACACCACACTTACACAAATGGACAGATCATCTAGACAGAAAATTAATAAAGAAACCCAAGCCTTAAATGACACATTAGACCAGATATATTTAACTGCTATTTATAGGACATTGCATCTGAAAACAGCATAATACACTTTCTTCTCAAGTGCACGTGAAACATTCTCCAGTATAGATCACATCTTGGGTCACAAATCAAGCTTCAGTAGATTTTAAAAAATTGAAATCATATCAAGCATATTTTGTGACCACAAAACTATGAGATTAAAAATCAATTACAGGAGAGAGGGGGAAGATGGCAGAAGAGTAAGACACGGAGATCACCTTCCTCCCCACAGATACACCAGAAATACATCTACACGTGGAACAACTCCTACAGAACACCTACTGAACGCTGGCAGAAGACCTCAGACCTCCCAAAAGGCAAGAAACTCCCCATGTACCTGGGTAGGGCAAAAGAAAAAAGAATAAACAGAGACAAAAGAATAGGGATGGGACCTGCACCAGTGGGAGGGAGCTGTGAAGGAGGAAAGGTTTCCACACACTACGAATCCCCTTCGCGGGCGGAGACTGTGAGTGGCAAAGGGGGGAAGCATCGGAACCGCGGAGGAGAGCACAGCAACAGGGGTGCAGAGGGTAAAGCAGAGAGATTCCTGCACAGAGTTTCGGTGCTGACCAGCACTCACCATACTGGCTTGTCTGCTCACCCACTGGGGCGGGAGGGTGCTGGCAGCTGAGGCTCGGGCTTTGGTCAGAGTGCAGGGAGAGGACTGGTGGCGTGAACACAGCCTGAAGGGGTTAGTGCACCACGGCTAGCTGGGAGGGAGTCCAGAGAAAGTCTGGACCTCCTGAAGAGGCAAGAGACTTTTTCTTCCCTCTTTGTTTCCTGGTGCGTGAGGAGACGGGATTAAGAGCGCTGCTTAAATGAGCTCCAGAGATGGGCGCGAGCCGCGAATAACAGTGCAGAGACCATAGACGGGCATGAGATGCTAAGGCTGCTGCAGCCACCACCAAGAAGCCTGTGTGCCAGCACAGGTCACTATCCACACCCCCCTTCCGTGGAGCCTGTGCAGCCCGCCACTGCCAGGGTCCCGGGATCCAGGGACAACTTCCCCGGGAGAATGCAAGGTGGGCCTCAGGCTGGTCCAATGTCCTGACAGCCTCTGCCACTGCAGGCTTGCCCCACATCCACACCCATCCCTCCCCATGGCCTGAGTGAGCCAGAGCCCCCGAGTCAGCTGCTCCTATAACCCTGTCCTGTCTGAGCAAAAAACAGAGGCCCTCTGGCGACCTACACACAGGGGCAGGGCCAAATCCTAAGCTGAGCCCCAGGAGCTATGCGAACAAAGGAGAGAAAGGGAAATCTCTCCCAGCAACCTCAGAAGCAGTGGATTAAATCTCCATAATCAACTTGATGTACTCTGCATCTGTGGAATACATGAATAGACAACGAATCATACCAAATTGAGGAGGTGGACTTTGGGAGCAAGATATATTATTTATTCACATTTTCCTCTTTTTGTGAGTGTGTACGTGTATGCTTCTGTGTGAGATTTTGTCTGTATAGCTTTGCTTCCACCATTTGTCCTAGGGCTCTATCCATCCGTTTTTTTTTTTCTTTTAAAAAAATTTTTCTTAATAATTATTTTTTATTTTAATAACTATATTTTATTTTATCTTTATCTTATTTTATCCTCTTTCTTTCTTTCTTCCTTTCTTTCTACTTTTTCCCCATTTTATTCTGAGCCATGTGGATGAAAGTCTTTTGGTGCTGCAGCCAGGAGTTAGTACTGTGCCTCTGAGGTGGGAGTGCCAACTTCAGGACACTGGTCCACAAGAGACCTCCCAACACCACATAATATCAAACAGCGAAAATCTCCCAGAGACCTCCATCTCAACACCAGCACCCAGCTTCACTCAATGACCAGCAAGCTACAGTGCTGGACACCCTATGCCAAACACCTAGCAAGACAGGAACACAACCCCACCCATTAGGAGAGAGCCTACCTAAGATCATACTAAGGCCACAGACACCCCAAAACACACCACCAGACGTGAATCTGCCCACCAGAAAGATAAGATCCAGCCTCATCCACCAGAACACAGGTACTAGTCCCCACCACCAGGAAGCCTACACAACCCACTGAACCAACTTTAGCCACTGGGGACAGACAACAAAAACAACGAGAATTTTGAAACTGCAGCCTTCAAAACAGGAGACCCCAAACACATTAAGATAAACAAAATGAGAAGACAGAAAAGCACACAGCAGATGAAGGAGAATGATAACAACCCATCAGACCTAACAAATGAAGAGGAAATAGGAAGTCTACCTGAAAAAGAATTCAGAGTAATGATAGGAAAGATGATCCAAAATCTTGGAAATGAAATAGACAAAATGCAAGAAACCTTTAACAATGACCTAGAAGAACTAAAGATGAGACAAGCAATGGTGAACAACACAATAAATGAAATTAAAAACACTCTAGATGGGATCAATAGCAGAATAACTGAGGCAGAGGAACAGATAAGTGACCTGGAAGATAAAATAGTGGAAAAAACTACTGCAGAGCAAAATAAAGAAAAAAGAATGAAAAGAACTGAGGACTGTCTCAGAGACCTCTGGGACAACATTAAACACACCAACATTCGAATTACAGGGCTTCCAGAAGAAGAGGAGAAAAAGAAAGGGACTGAGAAAATATTTGAAGAAATTATAGTTGAAAACTCCCTAACATGGGAAAGGAAATAGTTAATCAAGTCCAGGAAGCACAGAGAGTCCCATACAGGATAAATCCAAGGAGAAACACGCCAAGACACATATTAATCAAACTGTCAAAAATTAAATACAAAGAACAAATATTAAAAGCAGCAAGGGAAAAACAACAAATAACACACAAGGAATCCCCAAAGGTTAACAGCTGATCTTTCAACAGAAACTCTGCAAGCCAGAAGGGACTGGCAGGACATATTTAAAGTGATGAAGGAGAAGAACCTACAACCAAGATTACTCTATCCAGCAAGGATCTCATTCAGATTCTATGGAGAAATTAAAACCTTTACAGACAAGCAAAAGCTGAGAGAGATCAGCACCACCAAACCGGCTTTACAAACAATATCAAAAGAATTTCTCTAGGCTAGAAACACAAGAGAAGGAAAAAGTCTACAGTAACAAACCCAAAACAATTAAGAAAATGAGAATAGGAACATACATATGGATAATTACCTTAAATGTTAATGGATTAAATGCTCCAACCAAAAGACACAGATTGGCTGAAAGGATACAAAAACAAGACCCATATATATGCTCTCTACAAGAGACCCACTTCAGACCTAGAGACCCATACAGACTGAATGTAAGGGGATGGAGAAAATATTCCAAATAGAAACCAAAAGAAAGCTAAAGTAGCAATTTTATATCAGACAAAATAGAAGATAAATAAAGACTGTTAGAAGAGACAAAGAAGGACACTACATAATGATCAAGGGATCAAGCCAAGAAGAAGATATAACAATTGTAAATATTTATGCACCCAACATAGGAGCACCTCATTACATAAGGCAAATACTAACAGCCATAAAAGGGGCAATCAACAGTAACACATTCATATTAGGGAACTCTAACCACCCACTTTCATCAATGGACAGATCATGCAAAATGAAAATAAATAAGGAAACACAAGCTTCAAATGATACATTAAACAAGATGGACTTAATTGATACTTATAGCACTTTCCCCCAAAAAACAGCAGAATACACATTTTTCTCAACTGCTCATGGAACATTCCCCAGGATAGATCATATCTTGGGTCACAAATCAAGCCTTGGTAAATTTAAGAAAATTAAAATTGTATCAAGTATCTTTTCCAACCACAATGCTGTGAGACTAGATATCAATTATAGGAAACGATCTGTAAAAAATATAAACACATGGAGGCTAAATAATACACTACTTAATAACGAAGTGATCACTGAAGAAATCAAAGAGGAAATGAAAAATACCTAGAAACAAATGACAATGGAGACACGATGACCCAAAACCTATGGGATGAAGCAAAAGCAGTTCTAAGAGGGAAGTTTATAGCAAAACAATGCTACCTGAAGAAATAGGAAACATCTCGAATAAATAACCTAACCTTGCACCTAAAGCAATTAGAGAAAGGAGAACAAAACAACCCCAAAGTTAGTAGAAGGAAAGAAATCATAAAGATCAGATCAGAATTAAATAAGAAAGAAATGATGGAAACAATAGCAAAGATCAATAAAACTAAAAGCTGGTTCCTTGAGAAGATAAGAAAAATGGCTAAACCATTAGCCAGACTCATCAAAAAAAAAAGGGAGAACACTCAAATAAATAGAATTACAAATGAAAAAGGAGAAGTAAAAAGTGACACTGCAGAAATACAAAAGATCATGAGAGATTACTACAAAAAACTCTATGCCAATAAAATGGATAACCTGGAAGAAATGGACAAATTGTTAGAAATGCACAACCTGCCAAGACTGAATCAGCAAGAAATAGAAAATATGAACAGACCAATCACAAGCACTGAAATTGAAACTGAAATTAAAAATCATCCAACAAACAAAATTCCAGGACAAGATGGCTTCACAGGTGAATTCTATGAAACATTTAGAGAAGAACTAACACCTATCCTTCTCAAACTCTTCCAAAATATATCAGAGGGAGGAGCACTCCCAAACTCATTCTATGAGGCCACCATCACCTTGTTACCAAAACCCGACAAGGATTTCAAAAAGAAAGAAAATTACGGGCCAATATCACTGATCAACATAGATGCAAAAATCCTCAACAAAATACAGCAAACAGAATCCAACAGCACATTAAAAGGATCATACACCATGATCAAGTGGAGTTTATTCCAGGAATGCAAGGATTCTTCAATATACGCAAATCAGTCAACGTGATACACCATATTAACTAATTGAAGGAGAAAAGCCACATGATCATCTCAATAGATGCAGAGAAAGCTTTTAACAAAATTCAACACCCATTTATGATAAAAACCCTGCGGAAAGTAGGCATAGAGGGAACTTTCCTCAACATAATAAACACCATATATGACAAACCCAAAGCCAACATCGTCCAAAATGGTGAAAAGTGAAAGCATTTCCACTAAGATCAGGAACAAGACAAGGTTGCTCACTCTCACCACTCTTATTCAACATAGTTTTGGAAGTTTTAGCCAGAGCAGTTTGAGAAGAAAAGGAAATAAAAGGAATCCAAATCGGAAAAGAAGAAGTAAAGCTGTCACTGTTTGCAGATGACATGATGCTATACATAGAGAATCCTAAATATGCCACCAGAAAACTACTAGAACTAATCAATGAATTTGGTTAAGTATCAGGATACAAAATAAATGCACAGAAATCTCTGGCATTCCTATACACTAATGATTAAAAATCTGAAAAGGAAATTAGAAAACACTCCCATTTACCATTGCAACAAAAAGAATAAAATATCTAGGAATAAACCTACCTAAGGAGACAAAAGACGTGTATGCAGAAAATTATAAGATGCTGATGAAAGAAATTAAAGATGATACAAATAGATTGAGAGATATGCCATGTTCTTGGATTGGAAGAATCAACATTGTGAAAATGACTCTACTACCTAAAGTAATCTACAGATTCCAAGCAATCCCTATCAAACTACCACTGGCAATTTTCACAGAACTAGAACAAAAAATTTCCGAATTTGTATGGAAACACAAAAGACCCCAAATAGCCAAAGCACTCTTGAGAACGGAAAACGGAGCTGGAGGAATCAGGCTCCCTGACTTCAGACTATACTACAAAGCTACAGTTATCAAGACAATATGATACAGACACAAAAACAGAAAGATAGATCAATGGAACAGGATAGAAAGACCAGAGATAAACCCACGCACATATTGTCACCTTATCTTTGATAAAGGAGGCAGGACTGTACAGTGTGAAAGGACAGCTTGTTCAATAAGTGGTGCTGGGAAAACTGGACAGGTACATGTAAAAGTATGATATTAGAACACTCCCTAACACCATATACAATAATAAGCTCAAAATGGATTAAAGACCTAAATGTAAGACCAGAAACTATCAAACTCTTTGAGAAAAACATAAGCAGAACACTCTATGACATAAATCATAGCAAGATCCTTTTTGACCCACCTCCTAGAGTAATGGAAATAAAAACAAGAATGAACAAATGGGACCTAATGAAACTTCAAAGCTTTTGCACAGCAAAGGAAACCATAAACAAGACCTATAGACAACACTTAGAATGGGAGAAAATATTTGCAAATGAAGCAACGGACAAAGGATTTATCTCCAAAATTTATAAGCAGCTCATGCAGCTCAACAACCATAAAACAAAAAACCCAATCCATAAATGGGGAGAAGACCTAAATAGACATTTCTACAAAGAAGATATACAGATTGCCAACAAACACATGAAAGAAAGCTCAACATCATTAATCATTATAGAACTGCAAATCAAAGCTACAATAAGATATCATCTCACACCTGTCAGAATTGCCTTCAACAATAATTCTAGAAAAAATAAATGCTGGAGAGGGTGTGGAGAAAAGGGAACACTCTTGCACTGTTGGTGGTAATGTGAATTGATACAGCCACGATGGAGAACAGTATGTAGGTTCCTTAAGAAACTACAAATAAAAATACCATATGACCCAGCAATCCCACTAGTGCGCATGTACCCTGAGAGAGCAATAATTCAAAAAGAGTCATGTACCAAAATATTCATTGCAGGTCTATTTACAATAGCCAGGAGATGGAAACAACCTAAGTGTCCATCATCGGATGAATGGATAAAGATGTGGCACATATATTCAATGGAATATTACTCAGCCATAAATAGAAATGAAATCGAGTTATTTGAAGTGAGGTGGATTGACGTAAAGTCTGTCATACAGAGTGCAGTAAGTCAGAAGGAGAAAGAAAAACACCGTATGCTAACACATATATATGGAATCTAAGAAAAAAAATGTCATGAAGAACCTAGGGGTAAGAAGGGAATAAAGACACAGACCTACTGGAGAATGGAGTTTGGATATGGGGAGGGCGAAGGGTAAGCTTTGACAAAGTGAGAGAGTGGCATGGACATATGTACACTACTAAACATAATATAGATAGCTAGTGGGAAGCAGCCGCATAGCACAGGGAGATCAGTTCGGTGCTTTGTGACCACCTTGTTGAGTGGGATAGGGAGGGTTGGAGGGAGGTAGACTCAAGAGGGAGGAGATATGGGAACATATGTATATGTATAACTGATTCACTTTGTTATAAATCAGAAACTAACACACCATTGTAAATCAATTATACTCCAATAAAGATGTAAAAACACAATCAATTACAAGAAAGATACTGTAGGACACAGAAACACACGTAGGGTAAACCATATGCTACTAAATAATCAAGAAATCGCTGAAGAAATCAAAGAGGAAATTTAAAAAATCCCTGGAGACAATAAGAATGAAAACACGATGATCCAAAACCTATGGGATGCAGTAAAAGCAGTTCTAAGAACAAAGTTTATAGCAGTACACTCCTACCTCAAGAAACAAGAAAAATCTCAAATAAAGAATGTAGCTTTGTAACTAAAACAACTAGAGAAAGAAGAACAAACAAAACCAAAGTTAGTAGAAGGAAAGAAATTATAAAGATCAGAGCAGAAATAAATAAAATAGAAATTAAGGAAACAATAGCCAAGATCAATAAAACTAAAAGTTGTTTATTTGAAAAGATAAAAAAAATTGATAAACCTTTAGCCAGACTTATTGTGAAAAGAAAGGAGAGGACTCAAATCAATAGAGTTACAATAAAAAGGAGAAATTACAAGGTACACCACAGAAATACAAAGGATCATAAGAGAGTACTACAAGCAACTCTATTCCAATAATATGGACAACCTGGAAAAAACGGACAAATTTTTACAAAGGTACACATTTCTAAGGTTGAAGCAGGAAGAAATATTAAATATAAACAGAGCAATCACAGGTAATGAATTGAAACTGTAATTAAAAATCTTCCAACAAACAAAAGTCCAGGACCAGATGCCTTCAAAGGTGCATTCTATCAAACATTTAGAGAAAAGCTAACAACTATTCTTTTCAAATTCTTCCAAAAAATTGCAATGGGAGGAATACTCCCAAACTCCTTCTATGAGGCCATCATCACCCTGATACCAAAACCAGACAAAAATATCACATAAAAAGGAAATTACAGACCAATATCACTGATGAATATAGATGCAAAAATCCTCAACAAAATACTAGCAAACAGAATCCAACAACGTATTAAAAGGGTCATATACCATGATCAAGTGGGATTTATCCCAGGGATGCAAGGATTCCTCAATACATGCGAATCAATCAATGTGATACACCATATTAACAAATTGAAGAATAAAAATCATACAATCATCTCAATAGATGCAGAAAAAGCTTTTGACAAAATTCAACACTCATTTATGATAAAAACTCTCCAGAAAGTGGGCATAGAGGGAACCTATGTCAACATTATAAAGGTCATATACAAGAAAGCCACAGCAAACATCATTCTCAATGGTGAAAAACTGAAAGCATTTCCTCTAAGATCAGGAGCAAGAAAAGGATGTCCACTCTCACCACTGTTATTCAACATAGTTTTGGAAATCCTAGCCACAGCCATCAGAGAAGGAAAAGAAATAAAAGGAATCGAAATTGGAAAAGAAGTAAAACTATCACTGTTTATAGATGACATGATACTATGCCTAAAAATTCCTAAATGTCCCACCAGAAAATGTTTACAGCTAATCAATGAATCTGGTAATATTTCAGGATACAAAATTAATGCACAGAAATCTCTTGTATTCCTATACACTAACAATGAAAGATAAAGAGAAATTAAGGAAACAATCCCGTTTGCCACTGCAACAAAAATAATAACATACCTATGAATAAATCTAGCTAAGAAGGGAAAAGATCTGTACTCAGAAAACTATAAAACACTGATGAACAAATTCAAAGGCAACACAAACAGATGGAGAGTTATACCATGTCCTTGGATTGTAAGAATCAATATTGTGAAAATGACTATATTACCCAAAGCAATCTACAGATTCTATGCAATTCCTGTCAAATTACCAATGGCATTTGTCACAGCGTTAGACACCAAAATTCACAATTTGTATGGAAAAACAATAGATCTCAAATAATCAAATCAATCCTGAGAAACAAAAACAGAGCTGGAGTAATCAGGCTTCCAGACTTCAGACTATAACACAAAGGTACAGTATCAAGACAGTATGGTACTGGCACAACAACAGAAATATAGATCAATGGAACAGGATAGAAAGCCCAGAGTTAAACCCACGCACCTATGGTCACCTAATCTATGACAAAGGAGGCAAGAATATACAATGGAGAAAAGACAGTCACTTCAATAAGTGGTACTGGGAAAACTGGGCAGCTAAATATAAAAGAATGGAATTAGAACACTCCCTAACACCATACACACAAATAAATTCAAAATGGATTAAAGACCTAAAGGTAAGCCCGGACACTATAAAACTCTTAGAGGAGAACATATGCAGAAACCTCTTTTTTTTTTTTTTTTTTTTTTTGCGGTACATGGGCCTCTCACTGTTGTGACCTCTCCCGTTGCAGAGCACAGACTCCGGACGCGCAGGCTCAGCGGCCATGGCTCACGGGCCTAGCTGCTCCGCGGCATGTGGGATCTTCCTGGACCGGGGCACGAACCCGCGTCCCCTGCATTGGCAGGCGGACTCTCAACCACTGCGCCACCAGGGAAGCCCCAGAAACCTCTTTGACATAAACCACAGCAAGATCTTTTTGACCCCTCTCTTGTATAATGAAAATTTTAAAAATAACAAAAACAAATGGGACATTATTTTTTAAAATAAATTTATTTATTTACTTTTGGCTGCATTGGTTCTTCAATGCTGCACATGGGCTTTCTTTTGTTGCATCGAGCGGGGGCTGCTCCTTGTTGTGGTGCACGGGTTTCTCATTGCAGTGGCTTCTCTTGTTGTAGAGCACAGGCTCTAAGCATGTGGACTTCAGTAGTTGTGGTATGCAGGCTCTAGAGCACAGTCTCAGTAGTTGTGGCACACAGGCTTAGCTGCTCTGCAGCATGTGGGATCTTCCCGGATCAGGGCTTGAACCCATGTCCCCTGCATTGGCAGGCAGATTCTTAACCACTGTGCCACCAGTGAAGCATGCAAATGGGACATTATTAAACTTAAAATATTTTGCAGAGCAAAGGAAACCATAAACAAGATGAAAAGACAACACTCAGCATGGGAGAAAATATTTGCAAATGAAGAAACTGACAAGAGATTAATTTCCAAAATATAAAAATAGCCCGTGGAGCTCAATATCAAAACATACAAATAAAGAAACAAACAAACCATCCAATCAAAAACTGGGCAGAAGAGCTAAATAGACATTTCTCCAAAGAGGACATAGAAAATGGCTAACAAACACATGAGAAAATACTCAACCTCACTAATTATTAGAGCAATGCAAGTCCAAACTACGATGAGGTATCCCTCTCATCATTGGAAAATGGCCAGAATGACCATCATCAAAAAAATCTGCAAACAATAAATGCTGGAGAGGGTGAAGAGAAAAGGGATCCCTCTTATACTTGTTGGTGGGAATGTAAATTGGTACAGCCACTATGGAGAACAGTATGGAGGTTCATTAATAAACTAAAAATAGAACTACCATATGACCCATCAATCCCACTCCTGGCCATATACCTGGAGAAAGGCACAATTCCAAAATATACGTGCACCCCATTGTTCATTGCAGCACTATTTACAATAGCCAGGACAGAGAAGTAACCTAAATATCCATCAACAGAAGAACGGATAAAGAAGATGTGGTATATATATACAATGGCATATTACTCAGCCTTGAAAAGCTGCAAAATTGTGCCATTTGTAGAGACTTGGATGGCTCTAGAGAATGTCATACAAAGTGAAGTAAGTCAGAAAGAGAAAATCAAATATTGTATAATATTGCTTATATGTGTTATCCAGAAAAATGGTACAGATGAAGTCATTTGCAAAGCAGAAATAGAGACACAGATGTAGGGAACAAACATGGATACCACAGTGGTAACGTAAGGCGGGATGAAATGGGAGGTAGAGATTTACATATATACACTACTATGTATAAAATAGATAACTAAAGAGAATCTACTGTATAGCATAGGGAACTCTACTCAATGCTCTGTGGCGACCTAAATGGGAAGGAAATCCAAAAAAAGAGGGAATATATCTATACATATAGCTGATTAACCTTGGTGTAAAGCAGAAACTATTGCAACATTGTAAAGCAACTATGCTCCAATAATAATTAATTAAAAAAGAAAATATTTTCTCCAAGATTTTATTTTATTTTTTTCACTTTCTAGCCACTGTAGTCCAAGGTGGGGAAAAACAAATGTCACGTTATAGGTTCCAGCCCTAGAAGCTTAATTTTCATCTTTTTGTATACCTTCAATGTCTCTCCCTAAGTTTTCAATACATGGAATACAGTTATAATAACTGTTCTACCATTTTTTCCTGATAATTCTAGTATTGGTGTCAGTTCTGGATCAATTTCTTTCTTTCTTGGCTGCTTCATGACTTGCTGGATTTTAGTTCCCCAACCAGGGAAAAAACCCAGGCCCAGGCAGTGAGAGCACCGGGTCCTAAGCACTAGACATCCAGGAAATTTCCTGCAAATCATTTTCAATTGATTGATTTTCTCCTCATTGTGTGTTGCATTTTCTTGTTTGTCTGGTATTGGATGACAGACATTTTGAATATTATCTTGTCAGAACTACTAAATATTCAGTCTTTTTATTCTTGATTGAGATATTTTTGGATTCAGTTGAATTACAGATCATCCTCCACTTAGATTGGGGTTGTGTCCTGATAAACTCATCATAAGTTGAAAGTATCATATATTGAAAATTCATTCAATACACTCAACCTACCAAACATCATAGCTTGGCCCAGCCTACCTTAAAAGTGTTCAGTCACTTAAATTAGCCTACAGTTGTGCAAAATAATCTAATACAAAGCTTATGTTAAAATAAAATATTGAAAATCTCATGCAATTTACTGAATATCATACTTAAAGTGAAAAACAGAATGGTTGTGTGGGTAGAGAATGGTGTAATTTTGTCAATTATTTACCTTTGTAAGCACATGACTGCCCAGCATCATGAGGGAATATTGTACCCCATATTACTAGCCCAGGAAAAGATCATTGAAAATTTGAAGTATCTTTTCTACTGAATGTGTGTTGCCTTTGCACCATCATAAGTTCGAAAATATTTAAGTCTAATCATTGTAAGTCAGGGACTATCTCTACTTAGATTTTAAAGATTTTTTTAGGGTAGATCAGATCAGTTCCCAGTCTAGATATAATTGTCTCCCACAAGTGAAGAAAACCCTTCTGTGTACTCTGCCCAATGCTCCATGAATTGTGGTCAGTGGGGAGAAATATTATTCTCAATCTATGCTATGTTTATTCTAATCTTTTCAGATGATGTTCCCTGAGTAGTTTCCTCAAATGGATTTGCAGCTTGAGACATAAACCTTTTGCTTTTTTGTTTCTGTTAAGTCATTTCAGCTCATTTCCAAGCTGAAACCCCATAGAAAAACCTATGTGTTTTTCTACTTCTACCCCACTATTTTGTCAAAATGAAGAAACAATGTTAATAAACTTTTACTCTCATTTTGGATTCTTTAAAACCCTTGAGGGCTTCTGAAAAGACAAGTGCTCTATTGTTTTCAATTCAGGTTTTTTTTTTCCAGCTGGAATGCAAATCTAGGGTCTTTAGATCACGGTATGTTTTAGAACTAAAAGCCAATCAAAGAATTGCACCATTCACTCATCAGTGATGCTCCCTCTCACTAAATGTTCTTATTCAGAGAAACTGGATTTTTCAACAATCTTTTCTACATTTGGTTCTGCTTAGTGTAAATCATTATATGGACATTAAGTCAGAATTAATCAAATAAAGTTTGGAAATTCCACTCTCTCCATGTAACTTGCTTCCTATTGATTACTGTCACTCTAAAACAAAATGATGAATGAAGACCTCAGAGATAACTTTGTTTGGAGAATAGTGAGGTTTTCTTTATATTATTTTTTATATTTATATATATATTTATATTATTTTTATATTATAATATTTTTATATTATATTTTCAATATATAATTACAGTAATTTTATGGATAAACAGTAATTATATATGATTTTACTTTAAACATTTTAGGTCTGAAATAGTTCCTATTAGTGGGCAGTAGTTTGATACTCCTCCTCTTTCTGAACTGAGGCTTCCAAATGCCATTTAATTTATTTCCTCTATTTATCTGAAATGTATTCTTTTGTATGTAGTACTAGTGACTAGGTTAAGTGTTATGTGAATGGAAGAGACACAGATTAACCTAGCTTTGTGAGTCATAGAGCAAGGGATTCTTGAGTAAGTTGTTTACGTTAGTAAAGAATCTTTGCCCCTGTAAACTGTAACATAGCAATAACAGAGTTGATTGTTTCTATCTTGCCTTCTCTGTGCAATTCCAGCAGGTGTTTACTCTTGTGCCATAATTAATACCCCACATTCTGATGCTGTCTAGACCATTAGACTTTGGTGACTCAGAACATTCTACAGGAACATCATTTAAAATTATTGTACAACACTACTGACTCATTTTTAATTTTTTTTTATTTAAAGCAACACAATGATAAACATCTTTGTAAAAAATAGTTGTCTAAATTCATTGCTTTATTCACACTGATTACTGAATGTGAAATTTCTCAGGAAAATAAAGTATGGGAGGACCTTCAAGATGGCGGAGGAGTAAGACATGGAGATCACCTTCCTCCCCACAAATACATCAAAAACACATCTACATGTGGAACAACTCCTACAGAACACCTACTGAATGCTGGCAGAAGACCTTAGACTTCCCAAAAGGCAAGAAACTCCCCACATATCAGGGTAGGGCAAAAGAAAAAAAAACAGAGACAAAATAATAAGGACAGTACCTACACTTATGGGAAGGAGCTGTGAAGGAGGAAAAGTTTCCACACACTATGAATCCCCTTCACTGGTGGAGATGGACGGTGGGCGGAGGGGGAAGTTTTGGAGCCATGGAGGAGAGTGCAGCAACAGGGTGCAGAGAGCAAAACAGAGAGATTCCCGCACAGAGGATCGGTGCAAACTGGCACTCACCAGCCTGAGAGGATTGTCTTCTCACCCACTGGGACGGGTGGGGTCTAGGAGCTGAGGCTTAGGCGTCAGAAATCAGATCCCAGGGACAGGACTGGGGTTGGCTGCATGAACACAGCCTAGAGGAGGCTAGTGTGCCACAGCTAGCTGGGAGGGAGTCTGGAAAAAATCTGGAACTGCCTAAGAGGCAAAAGACCATTGTATCGGGGTGCGTGAGGAGAGAGGATTCAGAACACTGCCTAAAAGAACTCCAGAGATAGATGTGAGCCATGGCTATCAGCATGGACAACAGAGACGGGCGTGAAACGCTAAGGCTGCTGCTGCAGCCAGCAAGAAGCCTGTGTGCAAGCACAGGTCACTATCCACAACTCCCATCCCAGGAGACTGTGCAGCCCACCACTGCCGGGGTCCAATGATCCAGGGACAACTTCCCTGGGAGAACAAATGACATGCCTCAGGCTGTTGCAATGTCATGCTGGCCTCTGACACCACAGGCTCGACCCGCATTCCCTACCCCTCCTTCCCACTGGTCTGAGTGAGCCTCAACCCCCTAAACAGCTGCTACTTTAACCCCTCTTGTCTGGGTGAAGAACAGAGGGTGACCTACATGCAGAGGCAGTGCCAGATCCAAAGCTGAACCCCAGGAGCTGTGCAAACAAAGAAGAGAAAGGAAAATTTCTCCATGCAGCCTCAGAAACAGTGGACTAAATCTCCACAATCAAATTGATGTACCCTGCATCTGTGGAATACCTGAACAGACAATGAGTCATCCCAAAATAGAGGCAGTAAACTTTGGGAGCAACTGTAGACGAGGGATTTGCTTTATGTGAGTGACTAATTTCTGATGTATACGTTTATCTTAGTTTAGTTTTTAGTGCTTGTTATCATTCGTGGATTTGTTTACTGGTTTGGTTGCTCTCCTCATTTTTTTTTTTAAGTACGTTTTAATATTTTTATTTTAATAATATTTTTTATCTTTTTATTTTAACAACTTTATTTCTTTTCTTTTCTTTCTTTCTTTCTTTTCTCCCTTTTTTTCTGAGCCATGTGGCTGACAGGGCCTTGGTGCTCCAACCGGGTGTCATGCCTGAGCCTATGATGTAGGAGAGCCAAGTTCAGGACATTGGACAACCAGAGACCTCCTGACCCACGTAATATCAATCCATGGTGAGAGATCTCCCAGAGATCCCCATCTCAATGCTAAGACCCAGCTCCACTCAATGACCATCAAGCTGCAGTGCCATACACCTCATGCCAAACAACTAGAAAGACAGGAACACAACCCCATGCATTAGCAAAGAGGCTGCCTAAAACCATAATAAGGTCACAGACACCCTGAAACACACCACCAGACATGGTCCTGCCTACCAGAAAGACGAGATCCAGCTTCATCCACCAGAACACAGGAACAAGTCCCCTCCACCAGGAAGCTGATGAAACCCACTGAACCAACCTTACCAACTGGGGGCAGACACCAAAAACAATGGGAATTACGAACAAGCAGACTGCAAAAAGGAGACCCCAAACACAATAAGTTAAGCAAAATGAGAAGACAAAGAAACACACAGCAGATGAAGGAGCAAGGTAAAAACCCACCAGAAGAAACAAATGAAGAGGAAATAGGCAGTCTACCTAAAAAACAATTCAGAGTAATGATTGTGAAGATGATCCAAAATCTTGGAAATAGAAAGGAGAAAATACAAGAAATGCTTAATAAGGACCTAGAAGAACTAAAGAACAAACAAACAATGATGAAAAACACAATAAATGAAATTTAAAATTCTCTAGAAGGGATCAATAGCAGAATAACTAAGGTAGAAGGATGGATAAGTGACCTGGAAGACAAAATAGTGGAAATAACTACCACAGAGCAGAATAAAGAAAAAAGAATGAAAAGAATTGAGAACAGCCTCAGAGATCTCTGGGACAATGTTAAACGCACCAACATTCAAATTATAGGCGTCCAGAAGAAGAAGAGAAAATATATGAAGAGATTATATTTGAAAACTTCCATAATATGGGAAAGGAAATAGTCAAATGAAGTCCAGGTAGCACAGAGAGTCCCATACAGGATAAATCCAAGGAGAAACATGCCAAGACACATATTAATCAAACTATCAAAAATTAAATACAAAGAAAAAATATGAAAAGCAACAAGGGAAAAGCAACAAATAACACACAAGAGAATCCCCATAAGGTTAACAGCTGATCTTGTAGCAGAAACTCTGCAGGCCAGAAGGGTGTGGCAGGACATATTAAAGTGATGAAAGGGAAAAACCTACAACCAAGATTACTCTACCCACTAAGGATCTCATTCAGATTCAATGGAGAAATTAAAACCTTTACAGACAAGGAAAAACTAAGAGAATTCAGCACCACCTTACCAGCTTTACAACAAATGCTAAAGGAACTTCTCTAGGCAAGAAACACAAGAGAAGGAAAAGACCTACAATAACAAATTCAAAACAATTAAGAAAATGGTAATCAGAACATACATATTGATAATTACCTTAAATGTAAATGGATTAAATCCTCCAACCAAAACATATAGACTGGATGAATGAACAAAAACAAGACCTGTATATATGCTGTCTAGAAGACACCAACTGCAGACCTAGCGACACATACAGATTGAAAGTGAGGGGATGGAAAATGATATTCCATGCAAATGGCAATCAAAGAAAGCTGGAGTAGCAATGCTCATATCAGACACAATAGACTTTAAATTAAAGACAATCACAAGAGACAAAGAAGGACACTACATAAATATCAAGGGATATATCGAAGAAGAAGATATAACAATTGTAAATATTTATGCTCCCAACATAGGAGCACCTCAATACATAAAGAAAATGTTAACAGCCATAAAAGGGGAAATCAATAGTAACACAATCATAGTAGGGGACTTTAAAACCTCATTTCATCAATGGACAGATCATCCAAAATGAAAATAAATAAGGAAAAACAAGCTTTAAATAATACATTAAACACATGGACTTAATTGATATTTATAGGACATTCCATCCAAAACCAAGATAATACACATTCTTCTCAAGAGCTCATGGAACATTCTCCAGGATAGATCATATCTTGGGTCACAAATCAGGCCTTGGTAAATTTAAGAAAATTTGAAATCGTATCAAGTATCTTTTCCAACCACAATGCTATGAGCCTAGATATCAGATACAGGGGGAAAAGAAACTGTAAAAAATACAAACACATGGAAGCTAAACAGTACGCTACTAAATAATCAAGAGATCAATGAAGATATCAAAGAAGAAATAAAAAAATACCTAGAAACAAATGACAATGAAAACACAATGACCCGAAACCTATGGGATGCAGCAAAAGCAGTTCAAATAGGGAAGTTTATAGCAATACAATCCTACCTCAACAAACAAGAAAAATCTCAAATAAACAACCTAATCTTACACCTAAAACAATTAGAGACAAGAGAACAACAACAAAAAAAAAACCCCAAAGTTAGCAGAAGGAAAGAAATCATAAAGATCAGGTCAGAAATAAATGAAAAAGAAATGATGGAAATGATAACAAAGATCAATAAAATTAAAAGCTGCATCTTTGAGAAGGTGAACAATATTGATAAACCATTAGCCAGACTCATCAAGAAAAAGCGAGAGAGGAATCAAATCAATAAAATTAGAAATGAAAAAGGAAAAGTAACAACGGATACTGAAGAAATCCATCAGAGATTAGTACAAGCAACTATATGCCAATAAATTGGACAACCTGGAAAAAAATGGACAAATTCTTAGAAAAGAACAACCTTCTGAGACTGAACCAGGAAGAAATAGAAAATATAAATGGACCAATCACAAGCACTGACATTGAAACTGGTATTAAAAATCTTCCAACAAACAAAAGTCCAGGACCAGATGGATTCACAGGCGAATTCTACCTAAGAATTAACAGTTAGAGAAGAGCTAACACCTATCCTTCTCAAACTCTTCCAAAATATAGCAGAGGGAGGAACACTCCCAAACTCATTTTATGAGGCCACCATCACCTTAACGGTGTTACAAAACCAGACAAAGATGTTAAAAAAAAAAAAATGAAAACTACAGGCCAGGGAGGCGGGGGACGGCCCTCTCGAGTCGCACGGGCCCCGCCCGCTGCGTCGTTGATGACGTCACCACGCAAGGCCGAGGCGGCGCGGCCATGTCCTTTAAATAAGGCCTTCCCGAGGCACGCGACAGAGAGCCTTCCTTGTGCCTTCATCGGCTCTCCCGCCGCAGCCCCTCACCGGGCAGAAGCGTGGGAGGTGGATTAAGTGGGAGCAGGTGAGGCCCGCCCGCTACTGAGAGATCGACTCCTACGTTTGACTGTCCGTTGCTCACAAACTCTTTATCCGCACGGGGTGGCAGGAGAAGCACTGAACATGCAGTGTTGACGTTCAGGCCAGATGCAAGCCAGATTTCTAGTGCTGTTGAGTGAAAATTCTAGAGACATCCTGCCTCCTTAGGAGCCTACACTGCCAGGCAGCAGAATTGTGAACTAGAGTGAAGCAGAAATCTAGGAATATGAGCTCCATGATGGCCATGGGTGAACCAAGGCTGAACTGGGATGTTTCCCCCAAAAATGGCCTTAAGACATTTTTCTCTCGAGAAAATTATAAAGATCATTCCATGGCTCCAAGTTTAAAAGAACTGTGTATTTTATCTAGCAGACGTATAGGAGAAAATTTGAATGCCTCAGCAAGTTCCGTAGAAACTGAGCCGGCAGTTAGTTCAGCAACTCAAGCAAAGGAAAAAGTGAAAACCACAGTTGGAATGGTTCTTCTTCCAAAACCAAGAGTTCCTTATCCTCGTTTCTCTCGTTTCTCACAGAGAGAGCAGAGGAATTATGTGGATTTGTTGGTTAAATATGCAAAAATCCCTGTGAGTTCCAAAGCTGTTGGAATAAATAAAAATGAATACTTGCAGTACTTGGATATGAAAAAACATGTGAATGAAGAAGTTACAGAATTCCTAAAATTTTTGCAGAATTCTGCAAAGAAATGTGAACAGGATTATAATATGCTTTCTGATGATGCTCGTCTCTTCACAGAGCAAATTTTAAAAGCTTGTATTGAACAAGTGAAAAAGTATCCAGAATTCTATACTCTCCATGAAGTCACCAGCTTAATGGGATTCTTCCCATTCAGAATAGAGATGGGATTAAAGTTAGAAAAAACTCTTCTTGCATTGGGCAGTGTAAAGTATGTGAAAACAGTATTTCCCTCAATGCCTGCAAAGTTGCAGCTGTCAAAAGATATACCCACCACTGAAACACCAGAACAAACAGCTGCAGCTATGCATTATGACATTAGTAAAGACCCAAATGCAGAGAAGCTTGTTGCAAGATATCACCCTCAGATAGCTCTAACTAGTCAAGCATTATTTACCTTATTAAATAATCATGGACCAAGCTACAAGGAACAGTGGGAAATTCCAGTGTATATTCAAGTAATACCTGTCACAGGTTCAAAACCAGTTAAAGTAATTTATATTAATTCACCACTTCCCCAAAAGAAAATGACAATGAGAGAGAGAAATCAAATCTTCCATGAAGTTCCCTTAAAATGCATGATGTCCAAAAACACAACTGTTCCAGTCTCTGCAGTATTTATGGACAAACCAGAAGATTATATATCTGAAATGGAAATGTCTTATGAAGTTAATGAGTGCCGAAAAATTGAGACCCATGAAAACTTGGATCTGGATTTTGATGATGACGTCACAGAACTTGAAACTTTTGGAGTAACCACCACCAAACCATCAAAGTCACCGAGTCCAGCAAGTACTTCCATAGTACCCAATGTGACAGAAATGCCCACAGCCCCCAGCATAGCAATCACATCTGAGGCACCAATTGCACCAGACATTACTGCTCATTCTAGAAGTATATCTCAGATTCTGATGGAACAGCTGCAGAAGGAGAAACAGCTGGTGACTGGTATGGACAATGGCCCTGAAGAGTGCAAAAACAAAGATGATCAGGGATTGATCCCCTGTGGTGAAAATGTATCAAATTCTGAGAAGTCTTTGGTACAAGATAGTGACTTGAAAACATCTGATGCCTTACACTTAGAAAGTTCTTCAGAAATTGAAACCTCTAATAAAAATGATATGACTTCTGATATGGAGTGTGTTGATGAAAGAGTGAATGTTCCAGAGAACACAGACAATAATTCAAAGGAAAAGCCTGTTACACCAGAAGCAGCTAAAACTGAAGATGTAATTCTTTGCCATAGTGATACAGATGAAGACTGTTTAATCATTGATACAGAGTGTCAAAATAATAGTAATGGAAAGACTGCTGATACGGGTTCTAATTTAAGTTCTAAACCAGCTAGCCTAAATTCTTCCTCAGGACAGGCTTCTGTAGGAAACCAGACTAATACTACTTGTAGTCCTGAAGAGTCATGTGTTTTAAAAAAACCTATCAAACGAGTGTATAAAAAATTTGATCCAGTTGGAGAAATTTTAAAAATGCAGGATGAACTCTTAAAACCAATTTCCAGAAAAATACCTGAAATGCCGTTGATGAATTCAGAGAATTCTAAACAACCTCCTAGTTCTGAGCAGCCCTCTGCTACTTCAGATGCCTCTAGTTGGCCAAAATCTATATGGCCTTCTGTGTTTCAGAAGCCAAAAGGACGATTGCCATATGAACTTCAGGACTATGTTGAAGATACATCAGAATATGTAGCTCCTCAGGAAGGAAATTTTGTTTACAAGCTTTTTAGCCTACAAGACCTGTTGTTACTTGTGCGATGCAGTGTCCAGAGGATAGAGACCAGACCACGCTCTAAAAAACGGAAGAAAATCAGAAGACAATTTCCTGTTTACGTACTACCAAAAGTGGAGTATCAAGCTTGTTACGGAGTTGAAGCTCTGACTGAAAGTGAACTTTGTCGCTTATGGACTGAAAGTCTATTGCATTCCAACTGCTCATTTTATGTTGTATAATATACATTCAGAAAAGTGAAAAAAGTAAATGTACAGCTCAAGGAATTATAACAAAGCCAGCACTTCTATAATTTGCATCCAGACCAAGAACTTGAAAACTGCCAGTGCCCGGGAAGACCCCACCTTGTGCCACTTCCCAACATAGCTGTCTTCTCTTCTCCAGGGGTAACCACTGTCCTGCCTTCTAATGTAATCATTTGGTTTTTGCCAGCTCTATACAAATGGAATTATAAAGTTCTTTTGTTTATACCTTCTTTTACTTAACACAGTTTTTGAAATTTATGTGCGTATAACAGTAGTTTTATTGTTTTTGACATATTCCTTTGTAAGAATATACCACCATTTATTTATCCATTTAACTTTGGGAGCCTGTTTAGGTTGTTTCTATGTTAATGCAACTATGAACATATTGTAAATGTCTGTTAGTGCAATGGGTACATATTGCTGTTGGGCCCATACCTAGGAATGGAACTGTTTGGTCATAGAATTATTGGGTCATAGTTTAAGCTTACATTTATCTTCAGTAGATAATTCCAAAAAGTTTTCCAAAGTGATTGTACCAATTTACACTTATATTAGCACTGTGAGGGTTACATTTTCTCCTCATCCTTGCCCACACTTGGCCTTATAAGTTTAATTTTAGCCATGCTGGTGGGTAGGTATTATTAATATCTCATTATTGTTTTAATTTGCCTTTCCTTGGTTATTTATGAAGTTGGACACTTTCATGTTAATAATCATTTGGATGATCAGTTTTGTGAATTGCCTATTCAAACCTCTTTTTGTGTTGTCAAGTTTTTGTTTGTTTGGTAGTTCTTTGTTGGTTTTAAATGTTACAAATATTTTTCTCGTACTCTGTGACTTGCCTTTTCAGTCTCTTAAAAGTGTCTTTTGAACTTAATATAGACCAATATTTAGCCATTTCCTTTATGTTTAGTGCTTTCTTTGCCCGGTTTAACAAATCTTCCTTACAGCAGCATCATGAATATAATATCTTCTAGAAGGCTTTTTAAAAGTATTTTTAAATTTCTAGATACACAGTTTATGTGGTGTTTATTTTTGCATGGAATATCAAGATTTCTTTTTTTCAGTTTTCAGCACCGTTTATTGTAAAGACCACCCTTTCTCTGCTGCTCTCCAGTGTAACTTGTGTTGTAAATCATATATGTGAATCTAATCCGGACTCCCTATTTCTCTATCCTTGAGGCAGTACATGTCTTAATTACTCTAGTTAGAGTAATTACTCTAGCTAGACCTGTCTTAATTACTCTAGCTTTATAAAATCTTTTACTGTTTGGTAAAGTAAATCTTGTCAACTTTTTTTTAAATTAATTTTTACTGGAGTATAGTTGATTTACAATGTTGTTAGTTTCTGCTGTACAGCAAAGTGAATCAGTTATACATATACGTGTATCTGCTTTTTTTTAGATTATTTTTCCATACAGAGTATTGAGTAGAGTTCCATGTCAACTTGTTTTTCTAAAAGAATTTTTTGGCTATTCTTGGCCCTTTTGCATTTACAGATTTTGGAGTCAACTTGTTAATTTCTCCCAACAGCAACAGGAAGATTGGGATTTTTGTTAGGAAGTGCATTGCCTCAATGTGGAACAAATTGACAGCTTTACAATAACAAATCCTTCAATCTGTGAACTTTAGATATTCTTCTATTTATTTATATCTTTAATTTCTATTAATATCTTTATGATTTTCTTTGTAGAGATCTTGCACATCTTTTATTAAATGTATTTGTTGATAATTGATTCTTTTATGTTATAAATGGTATTTCTGAAATTTTATTTTCTTACGGCTTGTTACTAATAATATAGGATTTATTTGCATATTGATTTTGTATATTGATATTGTATCTTAGTAACTTTGCTAAGCTCATTCTTTCTAGTAATTTATATTTTCTAATTAAATAATTATGTTCTCTGCAAAAAAAAAAAAAAAAAAAATTCTACAGGCCAATATCTCTGATGAACATAGATGCAAATATCTTCAACAAAATACTAGCAAACAGAATCCATCAGCACATTAGAAGGATCATAACCATGATGAAGTTGGGTTTATCCCAGGAATGCAAGGATTCCTCAATATATGCAAATCAATAAATGTGATACACCATATTAAAAATTGAAGGATAAAAATCATATGATCATCTCAATAGATGCAGACAAATCTTTCAACAAAACTCAATACCCATTTATGAAAAAAACTCTCCAGAAAGTAGGTATAGAGGGAACTTTCGCCAACATAATAAAGGCCATATATGACAAACCCTCAGCCAACATCTTTCTCAATGGGGAAAAACTGACACCATTTCCACTAAGATCAGGAACAAGACAAGTTGCCCACTCTCACCACTATTATTCAGCATAGTTTTGGGAGTTTTAAGCACAGCACTCAGAGATGAAAAAAAATAAAAGGAATCCAAATGCGAAAAGAAGAAGTAAAACTGTCACTGTTTGCAGATGACATGATACTATACATAGAGAATCCTAAAGGGGTTACCAGAAAACTACTAGAGCTAATCAATGAATTTGGTTAAGTAGCAGGATACAAAGTTAATGAACAAAAATCACTTGCATTCTTATACACTAATGATGAAAACCTGAAAGAGAAATTAAGGAAGCAATCTTATTTACCATTGCAACAAAATAATAAAATGCCTAGGAATAAACCTAACTAAGGAGACAAAAGACCTGTATGCAGAAAAC
This sequence comes from Aethalodelphis obliquidens, assembly GCF_003676395.1. Taxonomy (NCBI): domain Eukaryota; kingdom Metazoa; phylum Chordata; class Mammalia; order Artiodactyla; family Delphinidae; genus Aethalodelphis; species Aethalodelphis obliquidens. Next base: position 846,979 of record NW_020838078.1, on the reverse strand, counting down.
TATAAAATAAAAGATAAAAGAAAATAGATGATAAAAAACAGATGGAGAGATATACCATATTCTTGGATTGGAAGAATCAACATTGTAAAAATGACTATATTACCCAAAGCAATCTATAGATTCAGTGCAATCCCTATCAAACTACCAATGGCATTTTTCACAGAACTAGAACGAAAAAATTCACATTTGTGTGGAAACACAAAAGACCCCGAATTGCCAAAGCAATCTTGAGAAAGAAAAACCGAGCTGGAGGAATCAGGCTCCCGGACTTCAGACTATACTACAAAGCTACAGTAATCAAGACAGTATGGTACTGGCACGAAAACATAAATATAGCTCAATGGAAGAGGATACAAAGCCCAGAGATAAACCCACACACATATGGTCACCTTATATTTGATAAAGTAAGCAAGAGTATACAATGGTGAAAAGACAGGCTCTTCAATAAGCGATGCTGGGAAAATAGGACAGCTACATGTAAGAGTGAAATTAGAACACTCAACATCATACACAAAAATAAACTCAAAATGGATTAAAGACCTAAATTTAAGGCCAGACACTATCAAAATCTTAGAGGAAAACATAGGCAGAACACTCTATGACATAAATCAGAGCAAGATCCTTTATGACCCATCTCCTAGAGAAATGGAAATAAAAACAAAAATAAACAAATGGGACCTAATGAAACTTAAAAGCTTTTGCACAGCAAAGGAAACCATAAACAAGAGTAAAAGACAACCCTCAGAATGGGAGAAAATATTTACAAATGAAGCAACTGACAAAGGATTAATCTCCAAAATATACAAGCAGCTCATGCAGCTCAATATCAAAAAAACAACCCAATCCAAAAATGAGTTGAAGGCCTAAATAGACATTTCTCCAAAGAAGATATACAGATTGCCAACAAACATGTGAAAGGATGCCTAACATTACTAATCATTCGAGAAATGCAAATCAAAACTACAATGAGGTATCACCTCACACCAGTCAGAATGGACATCATCAAAACACCCACAAATAATAAGTACTGGAGAGGGTGTGGAGAAAAGGATACCCTCTTGTACTGTTGGTGGGAATGTAAACTGATACATCCACTATGAAGAATTGTATGGAGCTTCCTTAAAAAACTAAAAATAGAACTACCATATGACCCAGCAATCCCACTACTGGGCATATACACTGAGAAAACCATAATTCAAAAAGGGTCATGTACCACAATATTCATTGCAGCACTATTTACAATAACCAGGACATGGAAGCAACCTAAGTGTCCATTGACAGATGAATGGATAAAGAAGCTGTGGCACATATATACAATGGAATATTACTCAGTCATAAAAATAAATGAAATTGAGTCTTTTCTAGTGAGGTGGATGGACCTAGAGTCTGTCATACAGAGTGAAGTAAGTCAGAAGGAGAAAAGTAAATACCATATGCTAACACATATACATGGCATCTAAAAAAAAAAAATTGTTCTGAAGAACCTAGGGGCAGGACCAGAATAAAGATGCAGATGTAGTGAATGGACTTGAGGACACGGGGAGGGGAAGTGTAAGCTGGGATGAAGTGAGTGAATGACATGAACTTATATATACTACCAAATGTAAAATAGATAGCTAGTGGGAAGCAGCCACATAGTTCAGTACATTTCTTAAAATCTTGACTGTTGGACATATGGAAATTGTCACTCTGAGATTCTGAATTTGCTTAATTATTTGGAAGGTGAACATTTTTCTTATATTTGTTATTTATATTTTTGCTGTGAATTTTTTCTGTCTTTGCTCATTTTAAAATGTTTAGTTTTTATTTATTCAAACTAAAATATTGTATTATATTTATAAATTTAAAAGTATTAATTTAAAGTTTACATGATTAAGACAACACCGATATATGTAAATAGGAAATACTGCCGTAATTCCATTTCTGTTTTTATAACCACAATTTAGTTTATATATTTCCAACAGTGTTGTACATGTGTATACTGTAAAAGTTACCGGGATAATATATTTATGTATCTTATATCACTTTTTATATCAAAAGTTAATATCTCATGCACTTTAAGGAATGCTCAATATTGTTTTATATTAACTAGGTATCATGTATTTAAAACAGTTCTTATGGATGGCCATTTAGGAGTTTTTGAATTTTTCTACTATTAATTGCCACAAATATACATCTGTATTTTAGCATGATTAATCTACATATTTCTAGAAATGGAATTGCTGTGTAAAGAATAATATTGTATTACACTTTTCACATATTTCTGAATAAATGTATTTTATAACTAGTGAGGCTGACCATCATATAATGCATAAAATCTCTCTGAATTATCTTTGTCTCTCTACATTACCTTTAAAAAGGGTGTTCCTATCCTTTGCTTCTCTTTTACTTATTGATAGGGTCGATATAGTAACCACCTATTGATCATAGATAGGGTTAATAATCCTTCATTTAAAATTTTTGCCTGTTAATCTTATCATTATTTCTTATGTAGAGCAGTATTTATAAATAAAGTCAGCCGCTTTTGATTTATTCTACTGCTCATATATAATCACCCTTCTCTAGGCTACATTGTCAACTTGGATACAGAGTTAAGGCAGTTATATACACTTTGAACAGTATGTCAATCTTAAGCGTCATTGTCACAGGAAAGGACACTGGTTAGTGTCACATGAGGGTATATACTCAAAAGATTAAAAGAACAAACACCTGCAGGAGAAACAGTGACAAGATTATCAGTTCTAGGAAAGAGGTGAGGTCCTAGGTGCATGTGGGGACCAAGGCAGTGCTATTGAATGAGTCTCAGGGAAAGACCACAAAATGGAGCAAATCAGTTCACTGGGTGTTAATTCATTTTTATACAAATAGTATATATTTTTATTAACTCTGAATAATACAGAAAAGAAGACAAAACATTCTTATAACCCCATGGCTCTAACGCAACCACTTTGGATTTTGGAGAATTCTCATGTAATCATCTTTGCCATGACTCTTTTGTGGTCTGCATTGCTTCTTTCTGTCTCTTTTTCACTGACTGCTCACACATTCCTCACTGCAATGCATCTCCTGCTTCCTGTGTTCTTCTCTTATTGGTCTTGTAGCCCATTCCCCTGGACTGTTTTCCCTCCCACCAGTCTCTACCCATTTATAGACTGCAGAATGACCCAGGGACCTGTGCTTCCTCTTTGCCCACAGAAAAGTGACCTGGACCACCTCTGCACATTATTTTAGATCCATCACTACCTCCCCCTACTTCTCAACTCTCCTTATGCATCCCCAACTTGAAAGGTGAAAACCTGGCCTCCCTACTCTTTTTCAATTTAATTGGCAGACAACTCACAAGCCTTCATCTTTGTATGCCTGTTAACTGTTCACCTTCCACAGAAAGGCAAATGCTGCAAACCCCAATCTCAAGAATAACAAGCATGAGGAAGGTCAAGGATTATGGAAATACGATTACACAAAAGAGAAAGAAAGAAAGAAAGAAAGAAAGAAAGAAAGAAAGAAAGAAAGAAAGAAAGAAAGAAAGAAAGAAAGAAAGAAAGAAAGAAAGAAAGAAAGAAAGAAAGAAAGGGAAAGAAAGAAAGAAAGAAAGAGAGAAAGAAAGAGAGAAAGAAAGAAAAGGAATCGGGGTGGGGGGGTGATTTTCAGGATTTGTCCAGGTCTGTATATCCCACTACCCATTGTTCAGCACTAGGCATGGAGTTCAGAGTCTAAGCTGGGGTCTGATATGTGGTAGGAGTTTAGAACTCTCACTCACTGGCCATGTGATGTTAGACAATCTTCTCCACTTTAGTCATCTCCTCTTTAAAATGAGGATACTGATGGAAACAACCTCATAGACTGCATAGGACAAGAGGTAGCTGCCTGGCATTGATTAAGTAATTAATGAATGATATCTAATATTATAATTTCAATGTATTTTAATAGAAGGCCCATGTGACATTTATTTTTGGAAGAAAAAGAATCCCTTTTCCTTTCTGATATGGTTTTTCTTTTAAAAAAAATAGTAACCTCAATATTTCCTTTCCATTTATCCCCTCAGACTTTGCCTTGGTTTAGAATTTCATCAACTCTCATTTAAGCTATTTCAGGAGCCTAGTAACCGGTCTCCCTGGCAACAGTTTCCAGTCTACTTATTGCCTAAAGACTGATTTTCTTTCCTCTCTTCCCAATCTCTCCCATTATTCTACCTTCCCCATCAAGTGAATTTCAATGCCACACTCATAATACATGTTATAATATCATTTGAGTGCCTGGCTAGTCCTTTCTGCATATGAATAAATGTTTCTTGAGTAGTTGAAATGATAACTCTATATAATTTATATTCTGATTTTCACCTAGCAATGATTTAACAAGCCCTTTCTCAACTGCTTAAAGTGCCCTGAAACTTATTTTTTAGAAAACATATGGATCCATGGGGTAAAAAAGAACATTATTCAATTAATTATTGTACTTTGTTGCTAGAAATGCAGGTTGCTTCCAACTCTTCAGGTTTGTTTTAAAAGATGTTACACTGAAAATCTGGGTATGCATTGGTATTTTCCTCACTTTTGACTGATTTCATTCTGAGATAAATTCTACAGGTTAGCGTCAGTGGGGAAAAGAGTGAAAAGATTTGTTTTACCTTTTATTTTGATGCCAGTTGCTTTTCAAATGCAATGGCTCAGTCTCCACTGACCTGTGTTGTATATTATTGCATCACAAGACATAAGAATCACACATTATCATTTAAACTAATTTTGCATTGAAAGAATGAACATTTTTATTAACTTAAGGCTTATAAATTGGAATCTTTGCTTTAGTTTAATAATTAGCAAGGTTCATTTATCCACATTTTATGTGTGTGTGCATGCATGTGTGTGCACATGTGTATGTAATTTGAGACTTAATTATTCATATAATATGATTATTCATTAATTATTTATTGTTATAGTTACTAGGAACAATTGATTAATGGATAAAGTAATAATGTCTCTTTAATCTTTCTTTCAATGATTCTTTTTGTTTTTGTTCTTTTATTTTTGGTGGTGGTAGAGGCAGTTCTTTCTTTTCCCCCAAGGTAACTTTGATGTAATTTAGTGATCTCAGAAACTGGTATTCTTTTCCTTGTTAAAAATTCCCTATCATCTTTTGTAAGGTTTATTGAGGTATAATTGATATTACAAAAACACACATTGAGTATATACTTGATGATTTTGGACATGTGCGTACACCCATAATATCAGCACAATCAAGACATTAAACATAGCCGTCACCTTCAAAATTTTCCATGTGTTCTTTCTTAGGTTTTGTATGTGTGTGCCTGTCTATGTTTAAGAATACTTAACGTAAGATCTATCCTCTTAACATACTTTAAAGTGCACAATGCGGAATTGTTAATTATAGGTACCTATTCATCTTGCATGACTGAAAATTTATACTCATTGAACAACAACTTCCCTATTTCTCCAACCCCTTTGCCCCTGGCAAACACCACTCTGTTCTCTGCTTCTATGAGTTTTACTATTTTAGAAAGTTCATGTAAGTGGAATCATGTAATATTTGTCCTTCTGTAACTAGCTTATTTCATGTAGAATCATTTCTTTCAGCTTCATCCATACTGGCACAAATGGCAAGATTTACTTTTTTAGGGATGAATAATATTCCATTGTGTGCATATACCACATTTTCTTTATTCATTCATCTGTCAAAGGACATTTTGGTTGTTTCCATATCTTGGCTATTGTGAATAATGCTACAATAAATATGGGAATGCAGACATCTCTTCCAGGTACTGATTTCAATTATTTTGGATATAAATCCAGAAGTGAGATTGTTGGGTCATGTAGTAATTATATGCACTAACAATGAACTATCTGAAAAGGAAAGTAAGAAAGCAATGCCATTTACAATAGCATCTAAAATAATAAAATATTTAGGAATAAGCTTAACCAAGAGAGCAAAAGACTTGTACACTGAAAACTATAAGACACTGCTGAACTAAAGTAAAGAAAAATACATGGAAAGAAATCCTATATTCATGGGTTGGAAGAATTAATATTGTTAAAATATACGTTTTACTGAAAGACATACTACCCAATACCATACTACAAATTCAATGCAGTCTGCAATCTCTATCAAAATTCCAATGACATTTTTTTACAGAAACAAACAAAAAACCCATAAAATTCATATAGAACCACAAAAGACCCCAAATAGATAAAACAATCTCGAGAAAACAGAACAATGCCGGCGATATCACACTTTCTAATTTTAAAATTTGTTACAAAGTTACAGTAATTAAAACAGCATGGGGACTTCCTTGGTGGCACAGTTGTTAAGAATCTGCCTGCCAATGCAGGGGACACAGGTTTGAGCCCTGGTCCAGAAAGATCCCACATGCCGTGGAACAACTAAGTCCGTGTGTCACAACTACTGAGCCTGTGCTTTAGACCCTGTGAGCCACAACTACTGAGCCAGTATGCCGCAACCACTGAACCTGCATGCTGCAACTACTGAAGCCCACACACCTAGAGCCCATGCTCTGCAACAAGAGAAGCCACCACAATGAGAAGCCTGTGCACTGCAATGAAGAGTAGCCCCCACTGACTGCAACTAGAGAAAGCCCATGCGCAACAACAAAGACCCAACACAGCCAAAAAAAAAAGAATAAATAAATGTAAAAACCAACAACAACAACAAAAACCCAGCATGGTACTGGCATAAAGAAAGAGAGATAAACGAATGGAAAGCAATAGAGAGACCAGGAAAATCCCACACATACTGATTTCCAATAAAGGCATCAAGAACACACAATGGGGAAATGATACCCTCTCAAAAAATTATGTTGGGAAAACTGGATATCTGCATGCAACAGAATGAAATACACCATACACGTAAATCAACTCAAAATGGATTAAAAACTTAAACGTTAAGACCTGAAGATGTAAAACTTCCTCAAATAAAAAGTAGGAGAAAATCTTCTTAACATTGGTCTTGGCAATTATTTCTTGGATTTGACACCGAATGCACATGAAATAAATTCAAAAATAGACAAGTAAGAGTACACCAAACTAAAAATCTCTTGTACAACAAAGGAAGTCATCAACAAGAGTAATAAAACTATGGAATGAGAGAAAATATTTGCAAACCATCTATCTGATAAGCGGATAATGTCCAAAATATAGAAGAATTTATTACAACTCAGTAGCAAAAATTAAAATTAAAAAATAAATATAAAAAATACCTAATTTAAAAAGGGTAAAGGACTTAAATAGACATTTCTCAAATAAACAAACAAACATAAAAGACAAAGAAGGCCACCAGGTATATGCAAAGATGATCAACATCACTAATCATCAGGGAAATGCAGATCAAAACCGCAACTGGATATCACCTCACACCTGTTAGGATGGTTATTATTAACAAAAACACAAAGATAACAAGTGTTGATGAGGATGTAGAAAAATTAGGACTCATACACTGTTGTTGGGAATGTAGAATGGTACATTCCACTAGGGAAAACTGTGTGGAGGTTATTCTGTAGCATCTTATTTTTCTATTGTGAAACAAACAACAACAAAAGCAATAAAGGAGAAGAAGAGCAGGATCATGGACTCTGGGTCAGATATGCCTCCTTTGTATTGAACCTACACCACACAGTGAGGTGCCCTAAGAGAGACCAAGTCCCTGTGTCTTCCTATGACAAGTGAAATAATATCACTGAACTAATAAAGTTGTTCTGAGATTCCTCGAAGAAATGGAATGCACAAGCTAGGCACAGCTTCCAGTGGGCAATAGGCACTACCTCTAGGTTTTATTTTTTCTTTCCTGCCTGAATTCCACATAAATTTTCTGGGACAGGTATATATCAGGCATGTTGTGATTTTTGGTCTTCTTAAATGAATTAATACATCCTTAATAGTGTGGATAACTAGAGGATAGAGAATATATTTTATTTGTTTTTTGTTTTCCTATCATTCATTGCTCAGAGAAGGATATATAAACTTTATGTTGAATGAAAGGACAGAACATCATGCTCAGATGTATGATGATTTTAGAACATAAATGCCAGCAGGAATGGTATTTCCAAATAAAGGCAGGGTTTCATGTCTTAGAATGTGCTTTAAGTTCCTCAGAGTGGGATGCTAGTGAGAGAAAGATGCAACGTCAGTTGAAAAGGAGCCTAGAAATGCATGAAAGAGAATAAGTTACAAGGAAAAAGCTTCAAAAAGATAGTCCCTACAGAAGCATCATCCTGATCTCAGATATATTAACTCGGCTTTCTTCTTCTGACATCTAGAAGAATGACAGGCTGACATAGGTCTACCTCTGTTTGGGCCAGAAAGAGTTTAAATTGTCAGTGTGTTAGCCTTTCCTATGTTTTGTTAAATTTATCCTTAAGTTTTTCATATTTGGGGATGCTATTGTAAATAGTATATTTTTAGTTTTATTTTCCAACTTTTCATTACTAGTATATAGAAATACAAATGATTTTTAAATTAAACTTGTAGAGATAATTGTATATTTACAAACAGTTACAAGAAATAATCTGTAGAGTTCTTTCGTATACTTTACTAAATTTATCCTGACACCATCTTACACAGTTATACAACAATAACACAACCAGGATATTCACGTTGATACAGTCAAGATACATAACATGTCCATCACAAAAGGATCTCTCATACTGCCCTTTAATAGCCTCCACCTCCTGACCTGTACACCTCCATTCTTAACCACTAATCTGTTCTCCATTTCTATAATTTTGAATTTCAAGAATTTTAATAGAGAGAATCATAGAATTCTTAACTTTTGAGCTTTACTTTTTTTCACTAAGTGTAATCCTCTGGTGATTCATCCAGGTTGCTGTGTGTATCAATAGTTCGCTCTTTTTTTAGGCAAAAGACCTGTACCTGAAAACAGTAAGACACTGATGAAAGAAATTGAAGATGACACAAACAGATGGAAAGATATAGTGTGTTCTTGGATTGGAAGAATCAATATTGTTAAAATGACCATACTACACAAGGTAATCTACAGATTCAATGCAATCTCTATCAAATTACCAATGGCATTTTTCACAGAACTGGAGAAAATTTTTTTTTAATTTATGGAAACACAAAAGACCCCAGAATAGCCAGAGCAATCTTAAGAAAGAAAAGTGGAGCTGGAGGAATCAAGCTCCCGGACTTTAGACATACTACAAAGCTACAGTAATCAAAACAATATAGTACTGGCTCAAAAACAGACATAAAGATGAATGGAAAAGGATAGAAAGCCCAGACATAAACCCCCACATCTATGGTCAATTAATCTATGACACTGGAGAAGACAGCCTCTCCAATAAGTGGTGTTGGGGAAACTAGACAGTTACACATAAAAGAATAAAATTAGAACATTCTCTAACACTATACTCAAAAATAAACACAAAATGGATTAAAGACCTAAATGTGTGCTTCCCTGGTGGCACAGTTGTTGAGAGTCCGCCTGCCCTGTTCGTGCCCCGGTCCGGGAAGATCCCACATGCCACAGAGTGGCTGGGCCTGTGAGCCATGGCTGCTGAGCCTGCGCATCTGGAGCCTGTGCTCCGCAACGGGAGAGGCCACAACAGTGAGAGCCTCGCGTACCACAAAAAAAAAAAAAAAAAGAAAAAAAAAGATCTAAATGTAAGACAGGATACTATAAAACTCCTAGAGAGAAACATAGGGCAGAACACTCTTTGACATAAATTGCAGCAATATCTTTTCAGATCAATTTCCTAGAGTAATGGAAATAAAAACAAAAATAAACAAATGGGACCTAATTAAATTTAAAAGCTTTTGCGCAGCAAAGGGAATAATAAACAAAATGAAAATACAACCTACATAATGGGAAAAATATTTGCAAACGATGACTGACAAGGGATTAATTTCCAAAATATACAAACTGCTCACACAGCTCCATGTAAAAAAAAATCCAATCAAAAAATTGTCAGAAGATCTAAATAGATACTTCTCCAGAGAAGACATACAGATGGCCAAAAGGCACATGAAAACATGCTTAATATCGCTAATTATCAGAGAAATGCCAAACAAAACTACAATGAGGTATCACCTTACACCAATCAGAATGGCCATCATCAAGAATTCTATAAATAATAAATGCTGGAGAAGGTGGGGAGAAAAGGGTACCCTCCTACACTATTGGTGGGAATGTAAATTGGTGCAGTCACTAAAAACAGTATGGAGGTTCCTTAAAAAACTATAAATAGAGCTTCCATATGATCCTACTGTCCCATTCCTGGTCATATATCCAGAGAAAAACAATTTGAAAAGATACATGCACCCCAATATTCAGTGTTCATAGCAGCACTGTTTACAATAGCCAAGACATGGAAGCCATCTAAATGTCCATTGACAGATGAATGGATAAAGAAGATGTGATATTCAATGGAATGATTCTCAGCCTAAAAAATAATGAAATAATGCCATTTGCAGCAACATGGATCGACCTAGAGATTACCATACTAAATGAAGTAATCCAGACAGAGAAAGACAAATATCATATGACATCACTTATATATGGTATCTAAAAAATAATAATGCAAATGAACTTATATACAAAACAGAAATAGACCCACAGACATAGAAAACAAACTTGTGGTTACCAAAGGGGAAAGTGAAGAGGGATAAAATAGGAGTTTGGGATTAACATATACACACTACTATATATCGAATATGTATAGCACAGGAAACTATACTCAATATTTTGTAACACACTATAAGCGAAAAGAATCTGAAAAAGAATACATGTGTGTGTGTGTATATATATATATATATATATATATATATATATATACAAAATATATAACTGAATTAACTGAAATTAAAGAGTAAAATAACTGAATCACTTTGCTATAAATCTGAAACTAACACAACATTGTAAATCAACTATACTTCAATTAAAAAAATAAAGAGAAAAAAAGAATGCAAAAAAAAGAATTTATCAACAGATTGTTGCTGTGTAAAACAGATTTTTTAAAAAAGAGAGAAAGATTGGTAGCTTATATCTAAGAACTTGACAGTTTCCAGTAACATCAAAATATCTAAAATTATCCCCATAGTATACACTTATAATTTTTGACTATCTGGCAAACTGAACCTAGATTTTTGGTATCAAAATGATCAAAGAGTAAAAGCATTTTAACACTGTTAAAAAAAAATAATTCACTCCTTTTCATTGCTGAGTAATATTCTATGGAATGGATGTACCATTGTTTAATCAGGCACCCATTGAAGGGCTTTTGGATTGTTTCCAGTTTGGGGCTAATTATGAATAAATGTTATAAATATTTATAAATAGTTTTTATGTAAACATAATTTTTATTTCTCTGGAATAAATGCCCAAGAGTTCAATTTCTGGGTTATTTATTATTTGTGTGTTTGAAACTTAAAGGAACTATCTGTTTTCCAGAGTGGCTGTACCAATTTGAATTTCCATCAGCAATGTGAATAGTCCAGTTTCTCTGCATACTATCCAGCATTTAGTATTGTCCTTTTTTTTTTAGCAGTTTTAACTGGTGTGTAATAGTATTTCATTGTGATTTTAACTTGCATCTTCCTAATAGCTAATGATGTTGATCATCTTTTCATGTACTTATTTGCTGTCTGTATATGCTCTTCAGTGAAATGTCTCTTCATGTATTTTGCCCATTCTTATTTTTTTTAACTATTGCCTTTTAACAATTATATATTCTAGATATGAGTTCCTTATCAGATACATGGTTTGCAAATATTTTTGCTCAGTCTGTAGGTTGTCTTTTTGTGCTCCTAATATGTTCTTTACATTTTACATTTAGATCAGTGACCCAATTTAGATAATTTTTAATTAGGTGTGAGAATTAGGTCAAGGTTCATTGTTTTGTCTATGAATGTTCAATTGCTCTAGACTATTTGCTGAAAAGACTTTCATTTCACCATTGAATTGCTTTTGCTCCTTTGCCATACTTGTGAGGAGGAGTGTTTCTATGTTCTATATTCTGTGCCATCAGTCAATATGCCTATCCTTCTGCTGTATCAATCACTCTTGTTTATTGAGATGTAACACACGGGTCATAAAATTTACCATTTAGAAGTTCACAGTTCAGTGATTTTTATTATACAGTTGACCCTTGAAGAACGTGCAGGGGTCAGGGAGACGTTTAGAGGTGCCAACCCACCCTGCTGCCAAAAATCTGCCTACAACTTTATAGTCGGTCCTCCATACCTGCAGGTTCCACACCTTTGGATTCAACCATCTGGGAATTGTGCAGTTGTACTGTATTTACCATTGAAAAATGTCTGAGTCTAAGTGGACCTGCACACTTCAAAGCCATGTTGTTCAAGGATCAACTTGATTCACAAAATTTTGCAACCAACACAAGTATCTAATTCCAACACATTTTCATTACCCCCCAAATAAACTGCATGTCTATTCAGTCACTGCTTATTCTCTCCTCCACCAAGAACCCTGACAATCACTGATATACTTTCTATCTCTGGGAATTTGTCTCTTCTGTTCATTTCATATAAACTGAGCCTTACAAATGTGTGGACTTCTGTGTGTTCTGTGTCCATCTCTTTTTACTTCACACAACATTTTCAAGATTCAGTCATGTTGTAGCATATATCTGTACTTAATTCTCCCTTTTCTCCTGCTGAAAGATATTCCAGTGCATGGTTGTACCCTACCACATCACAACACATTCCTCAGTTGGTGTACATTGTGTTGTTTCCACCTTTTGGCTATTGTAAATAGTGGCACTATGAACATTTGCATACAAGTATTTGTTTCAGTATCTGTTTTAAATTTTAGGGGGAGTATACCTAGAAGTGGAATTTCTAGTTTGTATGGTAAATTTAGGCTTAATATTTTCATGTATTGTCAAATTGCTTTCCAAAGTGGTAGCACCATTTTCCATTCCCATCAGCCATTTATGAGGATTCCAACTTCACCATATTGTGAACACTTGTTATTGTTTTTTGTTGTTGTTGTTTTGTTTTTTTACTGCAGCCATCCTAATGAGTGTGAAGGGGTATTTCATTATGGTTTTGATGTATATCTCCCTGATGACTAATGATGTTGAAAATGTTTTCATGTACATATTAGTCTTTCTTTTTTGTTGTTCTGATTTTCTTTTTTTTTAATCTTTATTGGAGTATAATTGCTTTACAATGGTGTGTTAGTTTCTGCTTTATAACAAAGGGAATCAGTTATACATACACATATGTTCCTGTACATTTTCTTTGTCTACTCAAATCCTTTGACAATTTTTAACAGGGTTAGCTGTCTTTTTATCTTTGAGTTGTAATTTTTTTTTATTTTGCTTAATAGACAATATATTACCCACAATTATTTATTCCCATTCTTTGGGTTTTTTTGTTTCACTTTTTCATGGTGTAATTTGAATCACAGAAGTTTTTAATTTTGATGAGTTCAATTTATCTTTATTTGCTGCTTATTCCTTTATTGTCATATCTATGACCTATGAGCACATGTGACCTAGCCTAATTTAAGATCAAGAAAATTACACCTATGTTTTCTTCTAAGGGTTCTTTGCTTTTGTTTTAGCTCTTACATTTAATTTTTGGTCAATTTTCAGTTGATTTTTGTTTATAGGGTAAGGTATGATCCAACTTCATTCTTTTGCATCTGGATATTCTTTTGTCCTGGGACCAGTTGTTGAAAAGACTATTCTTTCCTCATTGAATTGTTTTGGAATTCTTGTCAGAAACCAGAAATAAAGAGCAAAGAAAAGATAAAATATGCAGAAGGAAGGAAATAATAAAGATTAGAGTGGAAATAAGTAAAACATAAGATGGAAAAATAATAGAGAAAATTAAACAAACCAAAAGTTATTCATTTGAGTTCTTTTTTCATATATTCATTTAAAGGCTTTTATTTTCTTCTAAATACTCTTCTGTTATATCGCCCAAGTTTTGGTATTGTGTGCTTTCATTGTCAATCATCTCAAAGTACTTTCTAAATTCCATTTTTTCCTTCCTTGGCATGTAAGTTGTTCAGAAGTGTTTTACTTAACTTCTATGTGTTGTGACTTCGCCAAATTTCCTTATGTAATTAATTTCTAATTTCATTCCATTTTGAGTGCAGAACATATTTTGTATAATTTCAATTATTTTAAATATACTGAAAATTGTTTTCTGGCCTAACATATAGTCTTTCCTTGATTTATAATTTGATTCCATTTTTACCGGAGTACATATTTTTATAATTCCTATTCTCTTAGATTCATTAAGGCATATTTTATGGTTCCAGATGTGGTCTCTATTGTTGAATGTTCCATGTGCACTTGAGAAGAATGCATATTCTGCTGTTGTTGGGTGGAGTGTTCTGTATGTGTCTGTTAGGTTTAGTTCATTTATAGTGTTGTTCAGTGCTCTATCCCTTTATTGTCTGTATAGTTTTGTATCCTTTTCAGGGGTATTGGCATCTCTAATTATTATTGTTGAATTGTCTAATCCTCCTTCAATTCTACCATTTTTTTATCCACATATTTTGGTGTTCTGTTGTTAGATGAACATATGTTTATAATTGTTCAATGTTTGTGATGGGTTGGCTATTTATTATAAGGTATCCTTCTTCTCTAGTAACAAGTTTTATCTGAAATATTATTTTGTGTAACTTTACATAGACACTCTAGCTCAGTTGTTGGATACTCTTTGTGTGGTATATCTATTTATGTCTTTTTATTTTCAACCCAAACTATTTATGTCTTTGAATATAAACCATGTGCCTTGTAGAGAACATATAGTTATTTTTGTATTCATTCCTACAAAATCTGCCCTTTAATTCGAGTTTTTAGTTGACATGTTTCATGGAATTACTGATGATGTAGGATTTACAACTGCTAATTCATTGTTTTCTTTATGTCTTTTTTCTTCCTCTTATCCTCCTGTGAAGTTGTAAAACTTATTTGTGTTAAGCAGATATTTTACAGTGTACCATTTTTAATTCCCTTACCTTTTCTTTACTATGTATTTTAAGTTCTTTTCTTTTCTTTTCTTTTCTTTTTTTTTTTTTTTTTTTTTTTTTTTTTTTTTTTTTTTTTTTTTTTTGCTGTACGTGGACCTCTTACTGTTGTGGCCTCTCCCGTTGCAGAGCACAGGCTCCAGAAACGCAGGCTCAGCAGCCATGGCTCACGGGTGCAGCCACTCCAAAGCATGTGGGATCTTCCTGGACCAGTGCACGAACCCATGTCCCCTGCATCAGCAGGCGGACTCTCAACCACTGTGCCACCAGGGAAGCCCCTTAAGTTATTTTCTTAATGGTTGCTTTAGGATTGCAATTAACAGCTTAATTTATAACAATATAGTGTGGATTAATATCAATTTAATTTCAATAGCATACAAGAATTTTGTTCCTTTAAAGCTCTGTTCCCTCTCCCAAATTTCTGCTGGAATTGTTTTACAAATTGTATCTTTATACATTTTAATTCCTTCAACATAGATTTATAATGTTATGCAGTTGCCATTTAAATTAGATAAGAGAAAAAAATGTTAGAGAAAACAAACACATTTATGTATCTTCTATCTTTATCTGTGCAATACCTTTAATGGGGCTTCTTATTTCTTCATATGGACTTGAGTTTTTATCTAGTGTCGTTTTAACTTCAAGGACTTCCTTCAGTATTTTATTAAAAATTATTTCTCTTAGGTTTTTTTTTTTATCTTGGAAGGTCTAATTTATTCTTCATATTTTGAAGTGTAATTATGTTGAATATAGAATTCTTGGTTGATAGTCTTTTTATTTTGAAATTTTGAATATGTCATCCTACTGCTTTCTGTCCTCCATGGTTTTTTGTAAGCAGCTGTTAATCTTACTGATGATCTCTTCTATATGTTGATTACTTTCTTTTGATTTTTTCAAGATTCTTTCTTTGTCATTGGCTTTGACAGTTTAACTATGATGGGAATAGTTGTGGATCTCTGAGTTTGTCTTGTTTGGAGTTCACTGAGTTTGGATAGATACATTAATGGTTTTATCAAATTTGGGAAGTTTGGAGTCATTATTCTTTCAAAATAGTCTCTGTCCCTTCTTCCCCACCCTCTGGTGCTCACAATATGCATATGTTGTTATGTTTACTGGTGTCCCAGAAGTTCTGCTCATTTTTCTGAATGTCTTTTCTTTCTGTTCTTCATACATAGTAATTCCAATTGTGCTATACTCAAATTTGTTGATTCTTTCTTCTACCAGTTTAAATGTGTTGTTGAGACCCTCTAGCATATTTTTAAGTTATTGTACTTCTCAACTCCAGAATCTATCTAGTTCTTGTTGATTACTTTTAATCTCTTTATTGGTATTATCTATTTTGAAGACAATGTATATTCTGCTGTTGTTGGTTATCCACTCCAGCTTTCTTTTTATTAACGTTGCATAATACATCTTTTTCCTTCTTTTATTTTCCACCTGCTTACATTGTTATACTTGAAGTGGATTTCTTGTAGACACACATAGTTTTTTCATGTATTTAATCTACTCTGCCAATCCCTGTGTTTTTGTTGGTGTATTTAAACCATTTATATTTAATCTAGCTATTGTATTAGGGTTTCAGTCAGTTATTCTATTCTATTATTTTTTTCTGTTTGTTCTCTTTTGTCTGTTTTTTTTCTTTATGTGTTTTCCTATGGGTTATGTGACATTATTTATAATTTAATTTTGAATTATCTATAGTGGTTTCAATATATATCTCTCTGTACGGCTTTTTGAGTGGTGGCATTAGGTATTTAACTTTATATATGTAACCTACCACAACACAATCTAATGGTGTTTTCATCTTACCAATTCAAATAAAGTTTAGAAATTTTCCTCTTTTCACATCCCTTTGTACTCCCTCATTTACAATACAATTGTATTCAATATTCCCTCTATCTACATTTAGAACACCATCAAAGAATGTTATAACTTTTGCTTCAACCATTAAACACAATTGAAGAGACTCAGTAGGAGAAGGACAGTTTATTTTATTTACTCATATTTTTGTTTATTGTGTAGTTTCTTTCTTCTTGATGTTCCAAAATTCCTCCTTTAATCCTTCTTTTTCTGTTTAGAAAACTTCCTTTAGGCATTCATTTACGTAAACCTGGTGGTGACAAATTATCTTGTTTCTCCTTCTGAGAATGACTGGATTTCCCCTCCATTGCTGAAATATATTTTTAGTAGATAGAAGATTCTAGGTTGGCAGTCTTTTTAATTCAGAACTTGACAAATACTGTTCTACTTCCTTTGTTCTCCATAGTTTCTGATGAGAATTCCACTTTATTTAAAGCAATAGGCAAGGTGGCTTTTCTCACAGACTGCTTTCAAGATTTTTGTTGTTGAAGTTTTCTGAAGTTAGACTATGATGCATCATGTGTTCATTTTCCTATATTTATCCTGTTTGAGGTTAATTCAGCATGTTGAATATGTATATTAATGTCTTTTGCCAAACTTGGGACTTTTCAGTCATTATTTCTTTCTTCAGCCTTGCCCTTTTTCTCCTCTCTTTCTGGACTCCTATGATATAAAGTGTAGATCATATATTATAGTACCACAGGTCCCTGGGGCTCTAATTTTTCCTGTCTATTTGCTCTCTGTTCTTAAGATTAGGTAATTTCTTTTGTTTTGTCATTATGTTCACTGATTCTTTTCTCTATTCCCTTAATTCTTCTGTTGAACTCATTCTGTGACTCTTGTGCTCTACAACTTTGTTAAATTAATTTATTAGTTATAAGAATTTTTTGGTAGCTTCAATAAGATTTTCTATGTACATAATCATGTCGTCTGTGAATAAAGATGGCTTTATTTCTTGCTTTCTAATTTGTATAGATTTTTCTTTGTCTGACCATATTGCACTAGCTAGAATCTCCAGTATAATATTGAATAGAAAGAGTAAAAGTGGACATCATTGTCTTATTTCTGATATTAGGAAGAAAGCACTCAATCCTTTATCATTAAGTATGATTTTAGCTGTAGCTTTTTCTTAGATTCCTTCTATCAGTTTGAGGACATTCTTTTCTACTCCTAGTTTGATGAGAATTTTTACTATACATGGATGTTGAATTTTTTTTAAACAGGCATGAAGGAGCTTTATTTATTTCTTCAGAAAACATTTAGTTTAAGGCTCTGTCACATACATTTTCTAGGCCAGTCCCCAGGGATGGTGTGTAGTCCCAGGGCCCCTCTTCATGGGAGTATCAGGTGCCCAGTGACATGAATGTAAAACAGTACTTCCACTGCTGCTGCTACAAATTCACAAAGTAGCACTCAGAGACAGAAGGGAGACCCTGCTGTGTCTGGGTTCAGGGCCTGCCTGTTATGGACGTTGAATGTTACCAAATGATCTTTCCAAATCTCTTGAGATGATTGTATAATTTTTTTTCATTTATTCTATAAATATAGTGAATTACATTGATTGACTTTTTAACATTAAGTCAAACTTGCATAATCACCACTAGGTCATGACCCATTATATATATAAATATAAATATAAATATATATATATATTTACATATTGTTGGATTTAATATGCTAATATTTTATTAAGAATTTTTACATCTGTACTCATGAGGAAGTTCATCTGTGAGTTTCTTATAATGTATTTACTTGATTTTGTTATCATGCAACCCTGATATGAAAAAATAAGTTGGAAAAAATTCCCTCTTTCCTTTTAATGATATTTTTGGTAGAATTGATATAATGTCTTCTATAAATTCTATAAAATTTACCAATGAAGCTATCTGGGTGGGGCCATTCCTTTTTCTTAATGGGAAAAATTTTAAATATGAATCATTTAGAAATACCTATAAATTAATAAATTAACATCTAAGCACATCCATAAATAGAAGATACAAAAGTTGCCTACTTCAGAAATGAAAAGACGGTATATCACCAAACATCCCACAGACAACAAAAAAGGATAATACTGGAATATTTTGAAAAGCTTTAGGGCAATAAATTTGACAACTTATATGAAATGGACAAAGTCCTTGATGTATCACCATCAGTAGGGAAATAGTGCAGCTAACAAGTTCAGTGGTTTATCAACTTATCTAATCAGGGGCAAAATGCCAAAATTCCCTTCTTGTAAACACAGTCCCACATCACTACTGCCTTTCTTAGGGCATTCTTTCTGGAAAGAAGTCTACTCCCTGGCCTTTCTTGTAGAGAGGTGATGGTACAGAACAGCCTTGGTTTATAGACAACCACTTCCTCTGAAGAGGCATTTCCTCTCTCCCTCTCTGACTCTCATACTGACAGGAAGATGGGCATATTGGAGTGGTAGGAACTCATGTTTCTCAGTTCCCTGGGTGTAGGGGAGTTAATAATAAAAGATTCCTGAAAAATGGAGGAAAAGAAAAATCGTATTTGTCATCCAACGCCATCCTGTTTGACATGATTTGAGACATAGAATGAAAAGGATGGTTAAAAATGCTAATCATCATCTGAGCCTTCAGTGAGTTATAATCTTTTATCTGGTGGAGGGTCTTGCCTCAGTGTAGATGGCTGCTGATTTAACAGGGTGGTTGTGGCTAAACACTGGTGTGACTGTGGCAATATTTTAAAATAAGACACACAGCTTGCTGCATAGATTGACTCTTCCTTTCATGAATGATATTTTTCTAGCATGCAATGCTTTTATTTTTGGAGTATAGTTCCCTGTGCTATACAGTAGGTCCTTGTTTTTTATCTGTTTTTTTTCTTTTTTTTAACATCTTTATTGGAGTATAATTGCTTTACAATGGTGTGTTAGTTTCTGCCTTATAACAAAGTGAATCAGTTACACGTATACATATGTTCCCATATCTCTTCCCTCTTGTGTCTCCCTCCCTCCCACCCTCCCTATACCACCCCTCTATGTGGCCACAAAGCACAGAGCTGATCTCCCTGTGCTATGCGGCTGCTTCCCACTAGCTATCTATTTTACGTTTGGTAGTGTAAATATGTCCATGCCACTCTCTCACTTTGTCACGGCTTACCCTTCTCCCTCCCCATATCCTCAAGTTCATTCTCTAGTAGGTCTGTGTCTTTACTCCCATCTTGCCCCTAGGTACTTCATGACCTTTTTTTTCCCCTTAGATTCCATATATACGTGTTAGCATACAGTATTTGTTTTCCTCTTTCTGACTTCCTTCACTCTGTATGACAGACTCTAGGTCTGTCCACCTCACTACAAATAACTCAATTTCATTTCTTTTTATGGCTGAGTAATATTCCATTGTATATATGTGCCACATCTTCTTTATCCATTCATCTGTTGATGGACACTTAGGTTGCTTCCAAGTACTGGCTATTGTAAATAGAGTTGCAATGAACATTTTGGTACATGACTCTTTTTGAACTATGGTTTTCTCAGGTTATATGTCCAGTAATGGGATTGCTGGGTCGTAGGGTAGTTCTATTTGTAGTTTTTAAAGGAACCTCCATACTGTTCTCCATAGTGGCTGTATCAATTTACATTCCCACCAACAGTGCAAGAGGGTTCTCTTTTCTCCACACCCTCTCCAGCATTTATTGTTTCTAGATTTTTTGATGATGGCCATTCTGACTGGTGTGAGATGATATCTTATTGTAGTTTTGATTTGCATTTCTCTAATGATTAATGATGTTGAGCATTCTTTCATGTGTTTGTTGGTAATCTGTATATCTTCTTTGGAGAAATGTCTATTTAGGCCTTCTGCCCATTTTTGGACTGGGTTGTTTTTTTTTTTTTTTTGATATTGAGCTGCATGAGCTGCTTGTAAATTTTGGAGATTAATCCTTTGTCAGTTGCTTCATTTGCAAATATTTTCTCCCATTCTGAGGGCTGTCTTTTGGTATTGTTTATGGTTTCCTTTGCTTTGCAAAAGCTTTTAAGTTTCATTAGGTCCTATTTGTTTATTTTCATTTTTATTTCCATTTTTTAAGAGGTAGATCAAAAAGCATTTTGCTGTGATTTATGTCATAGATGCAATGCTTTTTGATAATATTTTACCCACAGTAGAACTTCTTTCAACCTTGGAATCAAACACTGCTGCTGCTTAGAATATGTAATATTCCAAGTCTTTTGTTGTCATTTCAACAATTGATTAAGTTTTCCATCTTATATTGATTAAGTTGCCCCAGAACAACTACAAGAGTAACATCAAAAATCACTGATCACAGATCACCATAACAAATATAATAATAATGAAGCAAAAAAAAATTAGGTGTGCCTGCATTTGGATTCCGCACCTACCCTAAATCTAGGATTATTTCATACCAAGATCTTTAATCTTTAATTCAAAAATCATATCTTGAAATAAGGTCACATTCACAGGTACTTGGGGGTCAAGACTTGGACATATCTTTTGGGAGACACTATTCAATTTAAAACTGAGGTTCTCCCAGGAAATCTGGTATCCAAGCCCATCTGTGAAGACTTTATTTCTGGGGCTAAAATAGGCTCAAGCTGATGGAATGTGAGAAGCAGCAGCACTCTGTGCAGGAAATCTGTAAGCTCTATGTATGCATAGCCTTCAAGCTGTGCAACCCCTTCTGAATTTGATTTTCTGGTGGACATTGGGAGTAAGGTACTGTTTTGTAGTATTCTTTTCATGCCTGTTGATTTATTTTTTGACTTTTCAGTTTTTATAGTTTTTTTTCTTACATTTAGGGCTAAGATTCATTTTAAGTCATTTGTGGATGGTGTGAAAAAATGTTTGAGATTTATTTGTTGCTGCTTTTCCAGAATCACTTGTTGAAAAGTTGATCCTTAGCTTTTTTAGTTAACTTGGCACATATGTCAAAAATAAATTGATCACACATGTGTGGGTGTAATGCCAGATTTAGTCTTCTGATCTGTTAATCTATATGTCTATCCTTAGACAAGTAACAAAATCTCTCAATCACTATAGTTTTATAGTGTATCTTTTTCAAAAATGTTTGGCTATTCCACATAAGTTAGTATTTCCATGTAAATTTTAGAAAGAACTTGATCATTTCTACTAAAAAAAAACCCTACTGGGTTTTATTTTGGATTACCTTTAAACTATAAATCTGTTTCAGAGAACTGACGTCTTGGTAAAACTGAGTCTTCCATGCCATGAACTTATTTAGGTTATCTTCAATTGATCCTAGTGATGAGTTGTAGGTTTCAATGCAGAGCTCTTTCACATATCTTATTAAGTTTATTACTAAGATTTCTGAAAAAAATGTTTTAATGCCGATCTAAATGCTATTTTGAATATATGTTCCAATTTTTCAAACATAGTATTTTGGTATAAATTTGATTTTTGTATACTTTTTTGGTCTTGCAAACTCACTTACTAATTTC
The DNA here is from genome assembly GCF_003676395.1 of Aethalodelphis obliquidens. Taxonomy (NCBI): domain Eukaryota; kingdom Metazoa; phylum Chordata; class Mammalia; order Artiodactyla; family Delphinidae; genus Aethalodelphis; species Aethalodelphis obliquidens. Next base: position 824,688 of record NW_020838078.1, on the reverse strand, counting down.
AGTAGTTTTGTGGTTTCCTTAGAGAAAGACTCTCCATGGAGATACATATTTCATCTACATATCAAGGCAATTTTACCTTTTACATTCCAATGTGTGCAGATTTTATTTATTTTTCTTTCTTGATTACAGTGACTAAGACCTAGAAGTGGTAAGAGAGGACATTCTTGCTATATTCCTCATCTTAAGTGGAAAGTATTCAGCTTTTTTCTATATTAAGTGTAATGTTATCTGTAGGTTTTTCATAGAGATTTTTTATCAGGTCAAGGAAGTCCTAGTCTATTCCTACATTATTGACAAGTTTTATCATAAATGACTTTGATTTGTCATATGAATTTTCTGCATCAACTGAGATTATTTTATTATTTTCCTCATTTATTATATTAATATAATAAATTACACTGATTGATGTTTACATGTATAATCAAGCTTACATTCCAGGGATGAATCCTACTTGGACCTTATGAATTAGATATTTTAATATTTCTGGATTCAATTTACTAATATTTTATTAAATATTTTTACTTCTAGGGTTATGAGGAAAGTTGATCTGTAATTTTCTTTGATTTTGTATTTCTGCAAGTTCTGGTTTCTGTATGAAGATAATAAGGGATTTGTAAAATAAGTTAGAGAGTGTGCAAGAAAGGGCTAATCCAGCAAGCCAGAGTATTTCACAGAAAGACCTGTCTTCATGATTGGCCCTTGGTCTGATCCTGGGAGATGATTTCTCTAAGCACTTGGAATGTTCTGACTGATAAGGGTTTTTGCATGGAGACCTTGGATTCCATAGTACCAGTTTGATTAGATAATTTTTGTTAACAGTGTGAATTATGGTGAATACCTTATTTTGCCTTGAGGGACTGGAATTTTTGTAGTCAAGTAAGTCATGCAGGTGCTGTGACCCTCAAGAAAAATCCTGGACACCAAGGTTCAGACAAGCTTTTCTGGTTAAAAATACTCCACATACGTTATCACACATTGTAGCTGGGATAATCAGGCACATCCATGTGACTCAAATGTGAGAAGACAATTAAACACTTGCACCTGTTTTCTTCCTGGACTTTGCCCTATGCACCTTTTCCTTTTTCTGATTTTAATATTTCCTTTCACTGTGATACATTACGCTATGAATATAGCAGCTTTTCTGAGTCCTGTGAGTCCTTCTAGTGAATCTCAGAATCCAAGGGTTGTCTTGGGAACCCAGTTCTCTAGTTGGTGTTAGTTACTCATTCACACGAATGACTCTGACTCACTGAAATATTGGGAAAGCATTGTTTGGGAAAAGAATGGACAACAGAGCAGGTGATTACAAACCTTAGATGCACGGATGGTTACTAAGTCACCCATGGTAAGAGATAGCAACTACACTGTGACCAGTTACTGAAGGTAAAATATACCACTGGGGTTTAGAAATGATAGATCCAACTCCTTAAGAGCTCGCTCAAAAACTAAAACTAAGAGTTTGCTAAGGAAATGCAAAATAATGAGGGAAAAAAGTTAAGTATATAATCCCTTGCTTGTTTTTATCTGTAATAGCTAAAACTAAGTAGAGGAAATTGTTGAAGCAGAATCTGGATCTGCACTAAGTTTGAATTTTGGCCAGTCTTAGGTATAGCCACTAGCCTCAAGGCTGCCAACAAAAGGAAAATTATTCTAGAACAACAAATAACACTTCTATAATCTATCATCACCAAGAAGGTAATCCTGGTGGCAAAACTAAGAAGCTACCAAAACAGAGGGAGGCGTTGTCTCATTTGTGAATTGATATCATCAGCTTCCTGAAGAACATTTATTAAAATGAATAAATAACTAAAGGGTTAGTGTAACTCAGGAGCAGTTTCCTTGATTTTTTTTTTAAATACATTTTCAACATATTTTTATTATATATAATTAACATACCCATCACTTTCACTTCAAGTTCAGGAGAAATAGATATCTTCTTAGTAAGGATCAACTTTTTTATACATAATTATTCCAAATGTAACCCTTTAGGAAAGCAAAATATTCTCAACCGAATTTCACAATAGCTATAAACATTATAAAAACATTTCACTTTATATAGTTGTAGAAAGGACCAACATGTTATTCTCAAGTCTGCTTGATATTTTATTTCCCATGGGGTTTTCTTTTTTTTTTTTTAACATCTTTATTGGGGTACAATTGCTTTACAATGGTGTGTTAGTTTCTGCTTTATAACAAAGTGAATCAGTCATACATAAACATATGTTCCCATATGTCCTCCCTGTTGCGTCTCCCTCCCTCCCACCCTCCCTATCCCACCCCTCCAGGCTGTCACAAAGCACCGAGCCAATATCCCTGTGCCATGCGGCTGCTTCCCACTAGCTCTCTACCTTACTACGCTACCATATGACCCAGCAATCCCACTACTGGGCATATACCCTGAGAAAACCAAAATTCAAAAAGAGTCATGTACCAAAATGTTCATTGCAGCTCTATTTACAATAGCCCGGAGATGGAAACAACCTAAGTGCCCGTCATCGGATGAATGGATAAAGAAGATGTGGCACATATATACAATGGAATATTACTCAGCCATAAAAAGAAACGAAATTGAGCTATTTGTAATGAGGTGGATAGACCTAGAGTCTGTCATACAGAGTGAAGTAAGTCAGAAAGAAAAAGACAAATACCGTATGCTAACACATATATATGGAATTTAAGAAAAAAAATGTCATGAAGAACCTAGGGGTAAAGCAGGAATAAAGACGCAGACCTCCTAGAGAATGGACTTGAGGTTATGGGGAGGGGGAAGGGTGAGCTGTGACAGGGCGAGAGAGAGTCATGGGCATATACACACTAACAAACGTAGTTTCCTTGATTTTTAATGCTGCAAGATACAGGTGCATTTTGGGGTTGATGCAGAACCCACAGATTACTATTGAACAACCACAGATGGCCATGCATCATATAAACACAGAACAGGCTAATATCAAGGGGACAGCTAGTCTGGTAGACTGATATGAGCCACTGTAAGGTTTGTTTACCCTGAGAAAGGGAATTTTCTTTTCTCTCCTTTAAATGCCATGTAGAATTTTCCAGATTAAGTGGCTGATATGATGTATATAAAGCCATACTGGATTGGCTTTATGATGATGGGTATGTTCATTCATTTAATAAGCCCCTTACTCAGGTCATGGTAGATGTTATAAGCAAGTAGAATTCTTTCACATGGGCACCCCATGCAAACTTAATGCTGAGAAATCAAGCAATAGTCCAAGACGCTGTATCAAATTTGTTGTCTCAGCTTCCTCTTTTCTTACAGATGCTAAGAAAATTAGAGTGATCCACAAGAGAATGGAAGAATATAAAGGCAATAGTCTAGGGACTTGTCCCACTGGGGTGGAAGGCTTTAAATGTTGTTAAGGAATGGAATGAATAAAGCAGACATCAATGGAGGCAACACAAAGGTCTTACCACAGTACTATCAAGGTTAAGTGGACAAATGGGTTGACCTATTGGACTCAATACTGAAGGGCTCTAAACATACCCATTCTGTTTACTCTAGTTTGTAGGAATTTTTAAAGCTGGAAGGCAAACATGACAATGAGAAACCTGATTTCAAATATCCAAGGATTCTAGTCCAGCAAATTAATCAGGATGAGGATTCACAAAAGACTCAGGGTCTCTTGACGCAACCCCCAGCTTGGGACCCAAGGTCATATACACAGTGTGGATAAAATGACCGGGAGGCAGAGAGAAAATTTTTCTGGGACTCTTTGACATTGGATCCTAAGGCACTGTGATTCCAAAATCTGTTGGTAAAGTTTTAAGAGAGGCTAAAATTAAATGGGAGGATATGGGGAATGCAACACATGATGGATTAGATAAATAAATGAAAATTGGAATGTTTGCATAGACTCTATGTGAAATGGTTCTTTTTTACCTAAATGTATTATTAGAATTAATATTATGTTTGACTGGGGAAAACTTACTCTATCTAGTATTGCAATTGTATCTAGCATTGTAATACCAGATATCTTCTTTGCTTATCTGGAGTTCTTTCAGATATTATACATTGTGATTTTATATTGTTGATCACCTGGATTTTTTTTGTCTTCTTTTAAAGAGGATTGAAGTTGTTTGGGAAAGCAATAAAACAAGTGTGAATCAGTATCATCATTTTGAGGCTTTTTTAAGCTTTGCTGTGGCAGATCTAGAGTAGCTTTTACTCTATGGATATTTTATTACTCTACTTAAGGTATGTCCCTTCTGGTGATTTTACTCAATGCCCTAGAGGCTTAACAAAGACTCTTTACTCTGCCTGGTCCTAACTCAAATGTCTCTCAGCTCTCTCTCAACTCAGGGAATTGATCAGGATACAGCCCTGTATCTTTCATTTGTGCTTCCTTATAGAGTCTCACCCTGTGCAAATGCACCTTAGCGTTCAGCAACAGTGGTATCTAGGTCTATGTCTTTGCGTAGCTCACTTCTCTCTGGTTCTCTTCCCCACACATTCCAAATGTCTTTGCCTTCCTGAACTTTCATCTTCCTTTCCTCTACTGAGGGTTCCACATGAGCTTTGAGCTTCCCCTACTGGGGCTACTGTTCTGAATGTGTCTCCAAGCAAAAAAACCTACATGAGAGTGGGGCTCACCTCTACGGTTTCCTGTGTGCAATTCTAGGCTGCCTATTTTTCAATGTCTGTGAACCAGTTTCATATATTTTGATCAATTTTCTAGTTTTTACAGTGGGAGAACTTTTCCAGAATCATTTACTCTATCCTGGACCCTGGAGAAATCTGTGATTATAATTTATAAGTGAAGTAAAAAAAAACATAGTTAAACAGCACTAATCATTGGGAAAATGCAAATCAAGACTGTAATGAGATACCACTTCAGGTCCATTAGAATGGCTATTATCAAAAAAGAACAGAAAATAAGTGTTGGTGAGGATGTGGAGAAATGGAACCTTTGTGTACTACCGGTGGGAATATAAAATTAATGGTGCAGTCACTGTGGGAAAAGGTATGGTGATTCCTCAACAAATTAAAAATAGAATTACCTTATGATCCAGCAATTCCACTTCTGGGCATATAACCGAAAGAATTTTAAAGCAGAATCTTGAAAAGATATTTCTACATCCATGTTCGTATCAGCATTATTCACAATAGCTAAAACATGGAAGTAGCCCATGTGTGCATTGATGGATGAATGGTAAACAAAATGTGGTCTATCCATACAATGGAATATTATTCAGCTTTTTTAAGAAGGGTATGCTGACATATGTTACAACATAGATGAACCGGACTTTATGCTAAGTGAAATAAGCCAGTTACAAAATGATAAATACTGATTTAACTTATATGAGGTCCCTAAAGTAGTCAAAGTTATAGAGACACAAAGGAGAATGTTGGTTGCCAGTAACTGGGAGAAGTGGGTAATGGGAAGTTATCGTTAGTGGGGACGTTTCAGTTTTACAAAGTGTCAGGATGGATGATGCGAACGGTTGTGCAACAATGTAAATGTACTTAATGCCACTGAGCTGTACACTTAAAATTGTTATGATGGTGAATTTCATGTTATATATATTTTACCAATTTTTTTTAAATTTATGCAAATGAAAAAACAAAACCACAGTTTAATATTTTTCTGCAGACATGTCTGGTTGTTGGGGTGGATAGGAATTGAACAGGGAGGAGGAATGAGGTGGTGTACGGAGGTATTGGGCTGAAGTATGTGAGTGGGTAGGAGAGGTAAGCCTGGGGAGAAGTAAAAAGACAGTAAAACATAACAGGTTCAAGACTCGGAATTTCATGAAACTAAAAGGACTGCTTACACAGATTTTCTAGGGACCATGAAGTGAAAGTGGAGGTTATATATTGGAATATTTGAACTTGAGATTTTGGAGATATATGGTTATTTCTTGGGAATCAAACATAAGCATGGCTTCACATTAATGGCCCCATTGTGCTTAATAGCTTGTCTGTCCACAGGTAACTGCGTGGTGCAACTGTTGGTGGGCTTGGTTGACCCTGAAAGAGAAGCAGCTGCCCACTTGTTGCCTCTGTGTGATGAAGTGGGGTTCCTGGTATCTCCACGTGCCTCCCCCCACACTTGTCCCCTTCGGGTTGTATTCACCAGAGTCTGGGGTTGGATCAGCAAAGACAGCTGATGGATCTTGCCCTCTTCTGTCTGCCTGTCACTCCCTTTCTCTGAACTCCCTGTATCTGATGAGCCACTTTTCCATGTCTTACTGAAGAGATCAGCCTAAGCTTTACTCCTAAATAATTAGCTCATTCTGACATCTCACTAATTTTCCTATGTGTAGTTGCAGGTCCTTGGGATTTGAAACAATCCTCCAGGATCCCTGATGTATGTGTAGAGGGAAAGAGGAAGCCCTCAAATTCTGTGTGTGTGGGGTGTGTATGGGGTTGGGTATGTGTACATGTTTGACACAGAATGAAAAGGCTGTAGGAGTTTGACAAGGAGTGGGTTAAGAGCTTGACAGAGTAAGAAGGCATCACAAAGACTGAAAGAAGAAAACAGGTCGCATTGCCTTACCCTCCTAAAGTCGTGTTTTGGTCTCCTGGCTGCATTCATTATTCCCAGGTTTCAGATAAATGATGCAGAACTTGCAATCAATCATGGGGTCAAATGCAAGGAAATGTTTGCATTTGCATTGCATTTGCATTGCAAATGTTTGAAATTGGGGCTATTTGAGGGAAGTCCAGTATAATAGCACATTTTGTACTATTTCTGAAGACAAAGCCACTAGTGTAAGAGAGCTTAGGGTAATCTAAGGGAGAGGAGAGGGACAAAAGGGGGTCTCCTGCACTCAGGAGAGCCTTCCTAGAGCACCTTCCCTCCTTTGTCTCTTATCACACCCTGTAGAAGTGGGACTGGGACACAAAGAGTTGGGGACATGTTTTCTGTACTCCCTCCCTCATCTACCTCTTTCTCCTCCCCTCTGAGTTTGGGTTTTTGACAAACAAGTTGTGTGGTGTGTCCCTACAGAGCAGCATGATTCTGGACTCTCATGATTGAACCACTTGGTTTCTCTGGTTGATATATTCAGATACTTGTAGCTGCTGAGTTCCAAGGTGGATTCCATGGTTCCATGTCTACATGGGTAGACATGTTAGAGATCATGTAAAACTGGAAATGGAAAGGAGATTTTAATTGAGCAAACTGTGTAGTTAATGTCTCAGAGAGATGAAACAGTATCAGAACAGAATAGCTGCAGTTTTGGAAAAGTTGTTTCCCTTTCAGAAATATCCACTGTGTCCCTTTTAGCTTCACTTCACACTTCAGTCCTAGATAAAATGATTGCATGGGATTGGGAAGACACCCCACGTGAATAAACCTACTGAAGAGTGCTTGAGATTAAGGCACTTCAGACAACGTAGTGTCCAGGCTGTATTGTGGAGAGGTTGTGTGTGAGAGCCAACTGCTGGCAGGCATGGGGTACAGCCTAGGGAAAGGAGACAAGGGGACATCCTCTTTGTGCATCAGGGGTCTCCACACTGGGTTTTGTATTCCAAGGAGTCCTCTTTGTGCCTGTGCTCTTTTCTTCTTTCACAGGAGAGAAAAACTGCTGGGGGAGGGTTTTGGGGGGCTGGGAGATGCTGGCCCTGCTGTTTCTCCATTCTAACCCTCACTGCCTATTCTTCTCCCTGAGCTCGAGGACCCTAGTCATCTATTATATATTCTGTAAGGTTCCTATTTAAATTGCCTCCACTTAAGTTGCCTTTAATTTGATGATCAGCCACAGTAAGGTCTAAAGGGATGTCTGGTTCCTATGTGGGATGAAAGGTTACAAAAGCCTGGAATGTCCCTGGCTTCAGGCAGTGAATCAATTAACGCTGGGGCTGGACAATGTGAACTAAGAGTGTGAAGGATAAAGGAGTCTCAGTGAAGACTGAGTGAATAAATCAGGAAAGCTTCAGGTAACTCCACCAAGATTTCTGAAATACTGACTGCCACCTTCATCATCCCATATCTCCCAAACCCAACATCCTGTGGCCACTAACAGGCAGGGATATACTTCACACGTGGGATCCCCCACTATTTGACAAGACTCTGAGCAATGTTTGAGGTTGGGGGTATTCTCGGGAAAGCTGGTATGTGGGTCTGTGTCTGCTAGAACTTTGTTTCTGAGAACAAATGTGGGGACAGACAGCTGGGAGGGGGCGGGTGTGGGAGGAGGGGCAAGCGATGATCCCTCCCGTTGAGAGGAGGGGGTTTCCAGCTTTGCACTCTCTTCTTTGATGCCTGGCAAGTTCTTCATCGTGCTTGTGTCTCCTTTAGGGTCACAGCAGAAGCAAAGGTGGTAATCGTAGGGAGATACAGAGGGCTAATTCTCTGTCTACCTTTCTACCCTGCCATTCCTTCCTTTCGGCTGACAGCTGTTCATCAGCCATTTTCTATTCTATTACTCTGAAGACAGCCTTCAGTGGCTACAAATAAATTGCCTTTCTGCCCATCTGCTCTCCATCCAAATGCAACTGGGAATGTGGACATTTGGGATGGAATATTGGGGGTCTTCAATTCAGGTGTGGAAGGATGGAGAAGTCCCGATCACCTATGGTTTAAGATGTGGAATTAAAAGGCAGATGGAATTCGACAAGAGGTGAGTTAAGAACTTCATAGAGCAAAGGGCGAGTTCAAGAACAACTCAATAAATAAATAAATAGATAGATAAATAAATAAATAAATAAAAGAGAAAAAAGTCCATAATTTTAGAAGACCCTAATATCAGAAATGTAAATTGAGCTCAATGAATGCCTTTCCCTCACTTTACCTCTCTGATGCCCAGAAGCATGCCTAGCTCAGGACTGGTAGAGGATGCTGTAGAAATTCTACATGATTATCCAAGGAGAGGTCACAGTAAGTGTAGTTTGGGTTAGCCCAGTGTCATATCTGTGCAGGTTTTTCTTTTCTGTCCTTTTGATGACAAAAGTGATTAGTTTGTTGGAAGGGACAATTTTTTAAAACACCTTTGTAAACTTCTTCAATGTAGTAAAGCTTGAATATTTGAAATTGGGACTCTTGAGTAAAAGCTGATTTCAGGTCCATCAGTAAAAATCTGTGTTTCTGTAAACAAACCTTCTGAGGAACCACTTGTGTTTGCAACAGCTGAGGGGGAGGGGAGGGAGCCTGTGTGTCTTGGTTCAGGGAGGGGTCTTCTGGAAGCTTGTGCACAGCTCCACTGCATTGCATGGTGTTATCTGCTCCTGCGCTGGCGCTGGGCTCCTGTTGGGGGTGGCTTGGGTGGAAGTAGGGAGGAGGCTGTGCATGTGTCATTGCCTCCCTGCTCTCCCTCCTTTTCCTCCCTCCATCTTAGTGGCGTCATGATTATTAATAAACCATTTCTCACTTATCTCTGCAGATGTAAACACTTCACCAGAATTGCGCAGCTCTTGCGTGTGCTGTCCGATTCACGTAATTTGTGTGCTGGGGTTTGGAATTAGCTATGAGTACCTCATATTTAGATGTAAAATAAGTTAAAAATACCCTGATCGTCTGGAATTATGTTGTGGAATAAAAGGATGACTGACGTTTCACATAAAAAGTAATTAAAGCCTTGAGGGGGTGAGGAGGAGTTTGAGCACTACTTCCTGTTGACCCCCTCCTCAGTTTAACCCTGTTATCCACAGTGGCTCTTTCAGCCTATAGAGATCTGACTGTTTACATGAAGCCTCCTTAAGGAGAATCTGTGCAAGTTTTTATTTGAGAGATAAAGGCAGTGGCAGCTCAATGGAGGGGTTTGGGGTTGAGAGTATGGACATATGAATGTGAAATGTTTGGGGAGTAATCTTCCTCAAATCAAAAATGAACATGGGGGGCTTCCCTGGTGGCACAGTGGTTGAGAGTCCGCCTGCTGATGCAGGGAACACGGGTTCATGCCCCGGTCTGGGAAGATCCCACATGCAGCAGAGCAGCTGCTCCTGTAAGCCATGGCCACTGAGCCTGCACGTCCAGAGCCTGTGCCCCACAACAGGAGAGGCCACAACAGTGAGAAGCCCATGTACCACTAAAAAAAAAAAAAGTGAACAAGGGAACAGCGTGTTCCCGGCACTTACTGCTTTTGACTATGAATGTGAAGTATTGGGAAGGTTGTGTGGTACATTCTATGGGGTTTGATAAATGCAAAATGCCATATATCTGCTCTTTCAGTGTTATGCAGAATAGTTTCACTGCCCTAAAAATCCCCACTGCTTCACCTAGTCAATCCTCCACCTTCCTGAACCCCTGGCACCACTGATCTATTTACTGTCTCTACAGAGAATGTTATATAAATGAAATTATACAGTATGTAGCCTTTTCAGACTGGCTTCTTTCACTGGACAGCATTTAAGTTTTCTCCATGTTTTTGCAGAGCTTGATGGTTAATTTCTTTTTATTTCTGAATAGTATTCCACTATATGGATATACCACAGTTCATTTATCCATTCACCCAAGGGCATCTTAATTGCTTCCAATTTTTACTGATTTTGAGAAAAGGTTATGCAAACAGATGTGCAGGATTTGTATGAATATGAGTTTTCATATTGAAATCAATTGAATAAATATGTAGGTATGGCAACTATATAGTAATACTATGGCTAGCTTTGTACTGTATGTTAACATTATGGCTAGCTTTGTATGGTAATGATGGATTGTATGTAATACTATTACTAGCTTTTTGAGATGCCAAACTATCTTCCACGGTGTTTGTGCCATTTTGCTTCCTTGACCAAAATGAATGAGAGTTTCTGTTGCTCTGAATCTTCAACCAAAATGTTACCAGTTCTTTGGAATTTAGCCATTCTAATTGATGTAATAGGATGTCATTGATGTTTTAATTTGCATTTTCCTAATGACAAATGATGCTGAGTATTTTGTTCATATGCTAATTTTCCATCTGCATATCTTCTTTGATGAGGTGTCTTATTAATCTTTACCTTTTAAAAAATTGGGTTGATTTCTTCTTGTTGAATTTTAAGTTATATTTGCATATTTGGGATATAAGTACTTTATAGGATATGTGTTTTTCATATTTTCTATCAGTATGTGGCTTGACTTGTCATTCTTTTAATAGTGTTAATTATGAAAAAGTCCAATTTATCAATTTTTATTTCATTGAGCATGTCTTTGCTGTTGTATATTTAAAAACTCATCACTAAACTGTCATATGGATTTTCTCCTATGTATTATTCTAGACTTTTTAGTTTTGCAATAGGTCTATGATCCATTTTAAATTGATTTTTGTGTAAAGTGTAAGGCATAGGTCTAGGATGTCCAATTGTTCCAGCACCATTTATTAAAAGACTATATTTTGTCGATTGGACTGTTTCTTGCCTTTTTCAAAAATTATTGGACAGTGTTTGTGTGGGTCTCCTTCTGGGCTTTCTATTCTGTTCCATTGATCTAGGCCTTTTTTTTTTTTTTTACCAGTACTACAATGTCTTGATTTCTGTAGCTCTGTATTAAGCTTTTAATCTGGTAGTGTGAGTCCTCCAAATTCAGGTTTCCTCTTCACTTTTGTGTTGGCTCTCCTAGGTGGTTCTATATGTTTTTATAGGCATTTAGAATAAGTTGGTTGGTACCCACAAAGTGGTTTCCTGGGATTTTAACTGGTATTTCATTTAATCTATAAAGCAAGTTGGGAAGAATCAACATTTTAGAAATACTGAACCTTCCAAACCATGAATAGTGGATACCTCCCCATTTATTTTGTTTGCTTGATTTTTTTCATGACTCTAGTCATAGGTATCCTATACCTATTTATACCTAAGTACTTCATTTTGGGGCACAATTGTAGATAGTATTCTTTTTAATTTTGAAGTTTTAATAGTGAATTTTTTATTTATAGGAAAGCAATTATATCTTGCAACCTTTGTATGCTTGTTTATTAGTTCCAGAAGCATTCTTGTAAATTCTTTGACAATTTCTACATAATCTTGTCATCTGTTAATAAAGACTTCTCTATTTCTTCCTTTCCAATTTTTATTTTTATTTACTTATGTCTTATTTTTACTTATTTTTGTCTTATTACACTTACTAGGATGTCCAGAACAGTTTTGAATAAGAGTGATGAGAGGACATTCTTGCCCTGTACTTGATCATAAAAGGAAACCATTTAGTCTCTCACCATTATGATGTATGATTTAGATTTTAGATATAGATTTTTTTTACATATATGCTTTATTAGGTTAGGAAATTCCCTTCTATTGCTAGATTTTTAAGAGTTTTTATTATGATAGGTATTGGATTTTGTCAAATACTTTTAATGCTTCTATTAATATGATCATATTTTTTTCTGATACAGATTGAATAGTCTGTTAATATGATCAATAACATTGATTGATTTACACATGTTGAACCTGTCTTGCCTTCCTGAAATTATTCTCCCCTGGTTCCGCTATATAATCATATATACGTATTGTTGGATAACATTTTGTTAAGGATATTTGCATCTATGTTCATGAGAGATATTGGCCTTTAGTTTTCTTTTTTGCAATGCATTTGCATGGTTTTGGTATTAGTGAAATGCTGGCCTCATAAAATGAGCTGGGAAATGCTCCCACTGCTTCTATTTTGGGGAAGATTTAATATAGACATAGGACTACTCAGGTTATCTATTTCTCCTTGACTGAGTTTTGGTAGTTGTCTCTTTCAAGTAATTCATCCATTTCACCTAAGTTATCAAATCTGCATGTATAGAATTCTCCATAGTATGTCCTTATTAACTTTTTAATGTCCATAGGATCAGAAGTGACTTTCTCTCTTTCATTTCTGATATTGCTTTTTAAAAAATTAATTAATTAATTAATTAATTTTATTTTTGGTTGTGTTGGGTCTTCATTGTTGCACATGAGCTTTCTCTAGTTGTGGCGAGTGGGGGTTACTCTTTGTTGTGGTGCACAGGCTTCTCATTGTGGTGGCTTCTCTTGTTGCAGAGCACAGGCTCTAGGCACATGGGGTTCAGTAGTTGTTGCACGTGGGTTCATTAGTTGTGGCTCAAGTGCTTTGTTGCGGCATGTGGGATCTTCCCAGATCAGGGTTAGAATCTATGTCCCCTGCAGGCGGATTGGCAGGCGGATTCTTAACCACAGCACCGCCAGGGAAGTCCTCTAATATTGTTTGTTTGTATCTTCTAACTGCCCTAGTTAGAGGTTTTCAAGGTACCATACTTGTGGTTTTCCACTGTAGTTCTTATCCTTGTTCTTTTATAGGTAATATATTTTACTTCAAATATTTAGTTTCTCTATTCTCTCATTTTTATCATTCTGGTATTCCAGTTATGAGTACATTATTCCTTTTAATATTGTCATACAGTTCTTGTATGTTCCATTCTTTTGTTATTGTTGTTCATTCTTTTTTTCTCTTTGCATTTCAGTCAGAAAGTTTCCATTGACTTATCTTTGAGTTCACTGATTCTTTCCTCCACCATGCCAAAAGCCTGTGTTGTTTGTTGTAGCTATAGGTATCAAAGGCTTAAAACCTCCTTTAGTGACCTTGTTTTTGTCTCCTCTTTTAACTCTGGGAATCCCTATATTTTACCATTTAGAATGAGTCTGTACCTTGCAGCTGTTTCAGCTGTAATATATTTATTTATACTGGGGTTGCTTTAGTGTGATCATAAGGTCTGGAAGTGGGGGGATTCCATAATCTTCTGAGTAAATATCAGCCTTTTTGTTTGCTTGTGTCTTAGGGCTGTGGGCTTCATGAAGTGTTTATGTTCTTCTTCTCTTAGGAAAGCTTCCTTCCACCCTATGGCTTGATGCCTACTCTCTTCACTGCTTACATATTCTGAATGTATTTCCTTGAATCAGTGTTGACTATGGTTTTTGTTTTGTTTTGATTTTTCCTTAGGTGGGACAGTAAGGCTGGAGGGGGTTGATGGGGGAGAATAGTCCCCTGCCCCGAGCTGGGATAAGGTTTCAGAACTGTGTCCCAGTGAAGTCTTTTCCCCTGGAGAATGGCTACCTTATGGAGAAGGCTCTGGGTGTGTTTCATAATGGTTGCATCCCTCTCCCCCAGAAAGGGCTGAGTTGGGTATTTCAGAGATACTCTCTTGGGGAGGGAAAGATGTGGGTTTACTTTAAGTCTTATTTCTGCTTCTAATTCAAGAAACTTTGTCTGACAAGTGAGCAGAAATGAAGTAGTAAAGTCCTCCATGCCAATTATGGAGGAAATTGAACTCTCGTATACTGCTAGTGGGAGTAAAAAGTGATTCAACCCCTTTGAGAAAATGTTTGGCAGTATTTAGTAAAACTAAATATACATATACTCTATAACCTGGCAAATTCCATCCTGACTACGTACTCAAGAGAAATGATTGCTTATGTTCATCAAAAGACATTTACAACAATATTGATAACAACTTCATTTATGTTAGCCAAAAACTGGAAACAATCCTACTATCCAACAGCAGTACCATGGGGCAATAAACCATGCATAGTCACACAATGGAATAATGCACAGCAATGAAAAATTAATATGAAACCATAGAGACCTGTAATAACAGGACTAATCTCAGGAACAAAAATGTTGAATGAAAAGGACCACATATTGCATGATTCCATTCATGGAAAGCTCAAAATCATTAAAAGCAAACCTATAATGTCAGAGGTTAGAATAATGCTTGGCTTGAGAAGGACACTAGCTAGACACACAGGGACCTTCCAGGGCCATGGGAAATGCTTTATATCTTGGTCTAGGTGATGGTTATACTATGATTGTAACTTCATTAAGGTGTATATTTAATATCTGTGTATTTACTGGATAAATATATACTTCTGTTTAAAAATTAATAAAAATTAACTTTTTAGATTGGGGTTCGTGAGGTTGCAAGCCCAGCTCTGTGAAAATGAAGATGTGTATTAGTATGTGGAGGAAAGGCAACCAGTAGACCCTTTGGTCTAGGAGTCTTGGTGGAAGTCTGTCCTCTAATCTTTCTGCACTGAGGGTTTTTCTCTCTCCCCATCTCTTCACATTCATTGAACATGGTGGAGCCAGTTTCTTGCCAAGCCCTACCTGCTCTCTGTCTCTGATTTCATGGGTGTTAGTTTCATGGTGACACCAAAGGGATGATCATAAGTGTTACTCCCCACAAAGTCTTCTCCTGCCAGAAAAAAAAAAAAGTGTAACCCTGGGATAGTATAGTTTGGTATGAGCTGTGGGTGCTCTAATTTGGGGATAGAATAAACATTTTTAAGTCCTGCTGTTTTGATAACCTAACTAAGAATGAATGGTAGTTACTGAAATTTAATAAATGGCAACTTAAGATCTGTTGGGGTAGGAGGGAAAATTGATTAAAGAGAAAAACAGAAAGAAAAAAAAAACATGGTCAGAAATCTAAGCTCTGCTTGCTCACTGTTGACCCCATTCCTCATTTTCATCCTCTGAAACCCCTTTTTAAATGTGGCACTCAGGATATCATTTATGAACTCATTGAATATATACCAGAATGTTTGCTTTGAGCTTGTCTTAGGAATGAGAGTCATGCTCTGCTGTGGGATGTGACAACTCTATACTGGGAGGTGACCTTTGGAAGCATGATGACTCTTCATGTGCTGGAGGGCTTTCTTGGTACTGTATTCTCCTCTTAACTCTGCACACAGGCCTAATGGAAGGTGTGGAGAGTAGGGTTGGAGGAGAAGTAGAAAAATGATGGCTATTGTTAAAGAGCAGATAGAGGCTTTCTAGCACTGCCTTCTTTTGCTTGGTTCTTGATCCTGGTAAACTGTCACTGTAGATGTAGACCAAGCAAGGCTCCCTGTATATATCCCCAGTCTGTCCACCTTCTGCCCTGTCCTGTGGATGAAACATGGGAACATCTCACACAAGGAGCTATCAAGTGACTGAGCAAACCCAGGTAATATGTGATAATGACATGTAGTGAAATGTGATGGGTGTTTGTTTTGTTTGTTAAGTGGATAAGTAATACATTTGAGGAGCATAACTGAAGAAGAGTGGCTTTAATCCCCAAAATGGGAAGGGTACACATGTCCGGCACATTTTTCATTGAACATGGCTGGGTCCCAGATGGTTTCTCTGTGTACAGGGCAGAGACTTAAGATGGAGAGAGTAGATATGAGTTATCTAATGCGCTACAATATTTTAACTGGATTAAGCAGATTATTAACAAAGGTTGGCACCAGAACTGTCAAGGGCCCAACTGTGTTTCTGAGATAAAAGTCCAGAGAGTTGCTTGAGGATTTGGGAGTGATGCAAGGAGAGAGGAGGGTTTGGTGTGGGTACATGAGGTCTCTCCCTGTGACTCCTGGGGGCAAAAATGAGAGAGACAATGCCTGTTTCCTTGTCTCCTTTCTCTGCCTAACCCCTCCTTTTAAAAAAATATATTGATGTATAGTTATTTAGTGTTGTGTTAATTTCTGCTGTACAGTAAAGTGATTCAGTTATACATATATATGTATGTACACATTATTTTTCATATTCTTTTCCATTATGGTTTATCACAGGATATTGAATATAGTTCCCTGTGCTATACAGTAGACCTTGTTGTTTATCCATTCTCTATATAATAGTTTGCATCTGCTAATCCCAAACTCCCAATCCATCCCTCCCCACCCACTTTCCCTCTCGCAACCACAAGTCTGTTCCCTATGTCTGTGAGTCTGTTTGTTTCATAGATAAGTTTATTTATGTCATATTTTAGATTCCATATATAAATGATATCATATGGTATTTGTCTTTCTCTTTCTGACTTACTTCACTTAGTATGATAATCTCTAGGTCCATCCATGTTGCTGTAAATGGCATTATTTCATTCTTTTTATAGCTGAGTAATATTCCATTGTGTATATGTACCACATCTTCTTTATCCATTCATCTGTCAATGGACATTTAGGTTCCTTCCATGTCTTGGCTATTGTAAATAATGCTGCTATGAATATAGGGCTGACCCCTCCTGTTTTGAGCTCATATTTACCAGTGGACCAGTGGGACATTTTTTAAAAACTAGTCCTTACAGACAGAGTCCTAAGTGTTACAAATGTGACTTCAGACTAATTCCCTCAGTCGTCCTTCACATTTCCATTTCCACGTGGAACATGACTGCAGGTGTCCAAGTTTGTCTTGGGCTACTGCATAGGCATAGGATAAGATTATTCACCTTGACAATCTATGAAAAAAGATGTTCAGTGGTGAGACAGCTACACTTTCATAAGGATTGGTTGAAGGTCCATGTGACTAAAATTTCAGGAGGACTGAATGGAAATATAAAGCCCACTTAAAATATGTGTGCTCTGCTCCCCCATGGTCCGTCTCTGCATCCTGGCCTGCTGCTGTCCAGACATTTTCTCTAAGCAGAGACACAGAAGAGGGGTTGAGGAGACGGTGTGTGTGACCCATCCTAGCCCAAGGCAATGTGTCTGAAATTGTATTCACAATGTTGTAAATTGTTATTGACAATACCTGGTCTTCACAGCCCTCCCTGACAAGGTAAATGCGTGTTTGTTTTTTTTTTTTTTGCGGTACGTGGGCCTCTCACTGCTGTGGCCTCTCCCGTTGCGGAGCACAGGCTCCGGACGTGCAGGCTCAGCGGCCATGGCTCACGGGCCCAGCTGCTCCGCGGCATGTGGGATCTTCCCGGACCGGGGCACGAACCTGTGTCCCCTGCATCGGCAGGCGGACTCTCAACCACTGCGCCACCAGAGAAGCCCTAAATGCGTGTTTTTGGTGGCATCAGGAAGTCATTCTGCAGCCTGGGCTAAGGAAGTACAGCTATCAACCTATGAGGCAGGGTTATGATCCAACTCTCTGTTCCTACTGCCGGTTCCAAAATCACTATCTGGCAGAGAGGAGGGGATACAGTGCTGAAAACCAGCTGTGTAAGTCAGGCTGCAACAGAGACACATTTTTTTTAACCATCCCTCCATTTATTTTTTAATTTTTATTTATTTTTATTTTTTAACATCTTTATTGGACTATAATTGCTTTACAATGGTGTGTTAGTTTCTGCCTTAAAACAAAGTGAATCAGCTATACATATACATACATACCCATATCTCTTCCCTCTTGCATCTCCCTCCCTCCCACCCTCCCTATCCCACCCTTCCAGGTGGTCACAAAGCACCAAGCTGATCTCCCTGTGCTATGCGGCTGCTTCCCACCAGCTATCTAGTCTACACTTGGTAGTGTATGCCACTCTCTCACCCTGTTATGGGTGTATGGCAAGGGTCCATGTCACTCTATCACCCTGTCACAGCCTACCCTTCCCCTCCCCATATCCTCAAGTCCATTCTCTATTAGGTCTGTGTCTTTATTCTCGTCTTGCCCCTAGGTTCTTCATGACCATTTTTTTCCCCTTAGATTCCATATATATGTGTTAGCATATAGTATTTGTTTTTCTCTTTCTAACTTTCTTCACTCTGTATGACAGAGTCTAGGTCCATCCACCTCACTACAAATATCTCAATTTCATTTCTTTTTATGGCTGAGTAATATTCCATTGTTTATATGTGCCACGTCTTCTTTATCCATTCATCTGTTGATGGACAATTAGGTTGTTTCCATCTCCTGGCTATTGTAAATAGAGCTGCAATGAAAATTTTGGTACATGACTCTTTTTGAATTATGGTTTTCTCAGGGTATATGCCCAGTAGTGGGATTGCTGGGTCGTATGGTAGTTCTATTTGTAGTTTTCTCGGGAACCTCCACACTGTTCTCCATAGTGGCTGTATCAACTTACATTCCCACCAAAAGTGCAAGAGAGTTCCCTTTTCTACAAATCCTCTCCAGCATTTATTGTTTGTAGATTTTTTGGTGATGGTCATACTGACCCGTGTGAGATGATATCTCATTGTAATTTTGACTTGCATTTCTCTAATGATTAATGATGTTGAACATTCTTTCATGTGTTTGTTGGCAATCTGTATATTTTCTTTGGAGAAATGTCTATTCAGGTCTTCAGCCCATCTTGGGATTGGGTTGTTTGTTTTCTGATATTGAGCTACATTAGCTGCTTGTAAATTTTAGAGATTAATCCTTTGCAGTTGCTTCATTTGCAAATATTTTCTCCCATTCTGAGGGTTGTCTTTTCATCTTATTTATCGTATCCTTTGCTGTGCAAAAGCTTTTAAGTTTCATGAGGTCCCATTTGTTTATTTTTGTTTTTATTTCCATTTCTCTAGGAGGTGGGTCAAAAAGGATCTTGCTGTGATTTATGTCATAGTGTGTTCTGCCTATGTTTTCCTCTAAGAGTTTTATAGTGTCTGGCCTTCCATTTAGGTCTTTAATCCACTTTGAGTTTATTTTTGTGTATGGTGTTAGGGCGTGTTCTAATTTCATACTTTTACATGTACCTGTCCAGTTTTCCCAGCACCAATTATTGAAGAGGCTGTCTTTTCTGCACTGTATATTCTTTTCTCCTTTAGGAAACATAAGGTGGCCATATGTGTGTGGGTTTATCTCTGCACTTTCTATCCTGTTCCACTGATCTATATTTCTGTTTTTGTGCCAGTACCATACTGTCTTGATTACTGTAGCTTTGTAGTACAGCCTGAAGTCCAGGAGCCTGATTCCTCCAGCTCTGTTTTTTGTTCTCAAGATTGATTTGGCTATTTGGGGTCTTTTGTGTTTCCATACAAATTGTGAAATTTTTTGTTGTAGTTCTGTGAAAAATGCCAGTGGTAGTTTGACAGGGATTGCATTGAATCTGTAGATTGCTTTGGGTAGTAGAGTCATTTTCACAATGTTGATTCTTCCAATCCAAGAATATGGTATAACTCTCCTTCTGTTTGTATCATCTTTAATTTCTTTCATCAATGTCTTGTAATTTTCTGCATACAGGTATTTCATCTCCTTAGGTAGGTTTATTACCAGATATTTTATTCTTTTTGTTGCAGTGGTAAATGGATGTGTTTTCTTAATTTCACTTTCAGAATTTTCATCAACAATGTATAGGAATGTTACAGATTTCTGTGCATTAACTTGTATCCTGCAACTTTTCCAAATTCATTGATTAGCTCTAGTAGTTTTCTGGTAGGATCTTTAGGACTCTCTATGTATGGTATCATGTCATCTGCAAACAGTGACAGCTTTACTTCTTCTTTTCCAATTTGGATTCCTTTTATTTCTTTTTCTTCTCTGATTGCTGTGGCTAAAACTTCCAAAACTCTGTTGAATAATAGTGGTGAGAGTGGGCAACCTTGTCTTGTTCCTGATCTTAGTAGAAATGATTGCAGTTTTTCACCATTGAGGATGATGTTGGCTGTGGATTTCTCATATATGGCCTTTATTATGTTGAGGAAAGTTCTCTTTATGCCTATGTTCTGCAGGGTTTTTATCATAAATTGGTGTTGAATTTTGTCAAAAGCTTTCTCTGCATCTATTGAGATGATCATATTGTTATTCTCCTTCAATTGGTTCATATGGTGTATCACATTGATTGATTTGCATATATTGAAGAATCCGTGCATTCCTGGGATAAACCCCACTTGATCATGGGGTATGATCCTTTAAATGTGCTGTTGGATTCTTTTTGCTAGCACTTTGTTGAGGATTTTTGCATCGATGTTCATCAGTGATATTGGCCTGTAGTTTTCTTTCTTTGTGACATCTTTGTCTGGTTTTGGTATCAGCATGATGGTGGCCTCATAGAATGAGTTTGGGAGTGTTCCTCCCTCTGCTATATTTTGGAAGAGTTTGAGAAGGGTAGGTGTTAGCTCTTCTCTAAATGTTTGATAGAATTCGCCTGTAAAGCCATCTGGTCCTGGGCTTTTGTTTGTGGGAAGATTTTTTTTTTTTTTCAGTATGCGGGCCTCTCACTGCCATGGCCTCTCTCATTGCGGAGCATAGGTTCCCGACGTGCATGCCCAGAAGCCATAGCTCACGGGCCCAGCCGCTCTGCAGTGCACGGGATCCCCTGGACCGGGGCATGAACCCACATCCCCTGCGTCGGCAGGTGGACTCCCAACCACTGTGCCACCATGGAAGCCCTGTGGGAAGAATTTTAAACACAGTTTCAATATGAGCACTTGTTATTGGTCTGTTCATATTTTATATTTCTTCCTGGTTCAGTCTCGGAAGGTTGCGCATTTCTAAGAATTTGTCCATTTCTTCCAGGTTGTCCATTTTATTGGCATAGAGTTGCTTGTAGTAATCTCTCATGATCCTTTGTATTTCTGCAGTGTCAGTTACTTCTCCTTTTTCATTTCTAATTTATTGTCTTGAGTCATCTCCCTTTTTTTCTTGATGAGTCTGGGTAATGGTTTATCAATTTTGTTTAACTTCTCAAAGTACCAGGTTTTAGTTTTATTGATCTTTGCTATCGTTTCCTTCATTTCTTTTTCATTTATTTCTGATCTGATCTTTATGATTTCTTCCCTTCTGCTAATTTGGTGTTTTTTTGTTCTTCTTTCTCTAATTGCTTTAGGTGTAAGAATAGGTTGTTTATTTGAGATGTTTTTTGTTTCTTAAGGTAGGATTGTATTGCTATAAACTTCCTTCTTAGAACTGCTTTTGCTGCATCCCATAGGTTTTGGGTCGCCATGTCTCTATTATCATTTATTTCTAGGTATTTTTTGATTTCTTCTTTGATTTCTTCAGTGATCTCTGGTTATTAAGTAGTGTATTGTTTAGTCTCCATGTGTTTGTATTTTTTACTGCTTTTATCCTGTAATTGATGTCTAGTCTCATAACATTGTGGTCAGAAAAGATACTTGATATGATTTTAATTTTCTTAAATTTACAAAGGCTTGATTTGTGACCCAAGGTATGATCTATCCTGGAGAATGTTGCATGAGCACTTGAGAAGAATATGTATTCTGTTGTTTTTGGATGGAATGTCCTATAAATATCAATTACGTCCATCTTGTTTACTGTATCATTTAAAGCTGTGTTTCCTATTTATTTTTATTTTGGATGATCTGTCCATTGGTAAAAGTGGGGTGTTAAAGTCCCCAACTATGATTGTGTTACTGTCAATTTCCCCTTTTATGGCTGTTAGTATTTGCGTTGTGTACTGAGGTGCTCCTATGTTTGGTGCATAAATATTTACAATTGCTATATCTTCTTCTTGGATCAATCCCTTCATCATTATGTAGTGTCCTTCTTTGTCACTTGCAATAGTCTTTATTTTAAAGTCTATTTTGTCTGATATAAGAATTGCTACTCCAGCTTTTTTTTTTGATTTCCATTGCATGGAATATCTTTTTCCATCCCCTCCCTTTCAGTCTGTATGTGTCCCTAGGTCTGAAGTGGGTCTCTTGTGGACAGCATATATACTTGTCTTGTTTCTATTTCCATTCAGCCAGTCTATGTCTTTTGGTTGGAGCATTCAATCTATTTACATTTAAGGTAATTATCCATATGTACGTTCCTATTACCATTTTCTTAATTGTTTTGTGTTTGTTATTGTACGTATTTTCCTTCTCTTGTGTTTCTTGCCTAGAGAAGTTCCTTTAGCATTTGTTGTAAAGCTGGTTCAGTTGTTCTGAATTCTCCTAGTTTTTGCTTGTCTGTAAAAGTTTTAATTTCTCCATCAAATCTGAAAGAGTTCCTTTCTAGGTAGAGTAATCTTGGTTGTAGGATTTTCCCTTTCATCACTTTAAATATGTCCTGCCACTCCCTTCTGGCTTGCAGAGTTTCTGCTGAAAGATCAGCTGTTAACCTTATGGGGATTCCCTTGTGTATTATTTGTTGTTTTTCCCTTGCTGCTTTTAATATTTGTTCTTTGTATTTAATTTTTGATAGTTTGATTAATATGTGTCTTGGTGTGTTTCTCCTTGGATTTATCCTGTATGGGACTCTCTGTGCTTCCTGGACTTGATTAACTATTTCCTTTCCCATATTAAGGAAGTGTTCAACTATAGTCTCTTCAAATATTTTCTCAGTCTCTTTCTTTTTCTCTTCTTCTTCTTCTGGGACCCCTATAATTCGAATGTTGGTGCATTTAATGTTGTCCCAGAGGTCTCTGAGACTGTCCTCAATTCTTTTCATTCTTTTTTCTTTATTCTGCTCTGCAGTTTTTATTTCCATTTTAACTTCCAGGTCAGTTATCCATTCTTCTGACTCAGTTATTCTGCTATTGATCCCTTCTAGAGAATTTTTAATTTCATTTATTGTTTTGTTCATCACTGCTTGTTTGCTCTTTAGTTCTTCTAGTTCATTGTTAAGCATTTCTTGTATTTTCTCCATTCCTTTTCCAAGATTTTAGATCATCTTTACAACCATTATTCTGAATTTTTTTCAGGTAGATTGCCTATTTTCTCATTTGTTAGATCCAGTGGGTTTTGGCCTTGCTCCTTCATCTGCTGTATGTTTCTGTCTTCTCTTTTTGCTTAACTTCCTGTATTTGGGGTCTCCTTTTCGCAGGCTGCAGGTTCGTATTTCCCATTGTTTTTGGTGTCTTTCCCTAGTGGCTAAGGTTGGTTCAGTGGGTTGTGTAGGCTTCCTGGTGGAGGGGACTAGTGCCTGTGTTCTGGTGGATGAGGCTGGATCTTGCCTTTGTGGTGGGCAGGTCCACGTCTAGTGGTGTGTTTTGGTGTGACTGTGCCTTATTATGATTTTAGGCAGCCTCTCTGCTAATGGATAGGGTTTTGTTCCTGTCTTGCTAGTTGTTTACCATAGGGTGTCCGGTACTGTAGCTTGCTGGACATTGAGTGGAGCTGGGTCTTGGAGTTGAGATGGAGATATCTGGGAGATTTTGCCGTTTTATACTATGTGGACCTGAGAGGTCTCTTGTGGACCAGTGTCCTGAACTTGGCTCTCCCACATCAGAGGCACAGCCCTGACACCTGGCTGGAGCACCAAGAAACTTTCATCCACATGGCTCAAAATAAAGGGAGAAAAAATAGAAAGAAAGAAAGAAGATAAAATAAAATAAAGTTATTTAACTAAAAAATAATTATTAAGAAAAAACAATTTTTAAGTTAAAAAGAAAAACAAAAAAACACCAGGCAGAACCCTATGACAAATGATAAAAGCAAAGCTATACAGACAAAATCACACACAGAAGCTAAGATATACACACTCACAAAGAGAGAAAAAGGGGAAAAAATATATATCTTTGCTTCCAAAGTCCACCTCCTCAATATGGGATGATTCGTTGTCTATTCAGGTATTCTGCAGATGCAGGGTACATAAAGTTGATTGTGGAGATTTAATCCTCTGCTCCTGAGGCTGCTGGGAGAAATTTCCTTTTCTCTTCTTTGTTCACACAGCTCCCGGGGTTCAGCTTTGGATTTGGCCCCGCCTCTGCATGCAGGTCACCTGAGGGCGTCTATTCTTCGCTCACACAGGTCGGGGTTAAAGGAGCAGCTGATTCTGGGGCTCTGGCTCACTCAGGCCGGGAGGAGGGAGGGGTACGGATGTGGGGCAAGCCTGTGGTGGCAGAGGCCGTCATGGCATTGCACCAGTCTGAGGTGCACCGTGTGTTCTTCCGGGGAAGTTGTCCCTGCATCACGGGACCCTGGCAGTGGCGGGCTGCACAGGCTCCTGGGAGGGGAGGTGTGGATAGTGACCCGTGCTTGCACACAGGCTTCTTGGTGGCTGCAGCAGCAGCCTTAGCGTCCCATGTCGTTCTCTGGGGTCCACGCTGATAGCCGCGGCCTGCGCCCGTCTCTGGAGCTCCTTTAAGTGGCACTGTCAGTCTCGTCTCCTCGCTTACCAGGAAACAAAGAGGCAAGAAAAAGTCTCTTGCCTCTTCGGCAGCTCCAGACTTTCTCCCGGACTCCCTCCCAGCTAGCCGTGGCACACTAGCCCCCTTCAGGCTGTGTTCACATAGCCAACACCAGTCCTATCCCTGGCATCTGACCTCCGAAGCCCGAGCCTCAGCTCCCAGCCCCCACCCGCCCCAGCGAGTGAGCAGACAAGCTTCTCAGGCTGGTGAGTGCTAGTCGGCATCGATCCTCTGTGCGGGTATCTCTCCGCTTTGCTCTCTGCACCCATGTTGCTGTGCTGCCCTCTGTGGCTCTGATGCTCCCCCCCCCCCGCTCCACCACCTGCACTCTCCACCCACGAAGGGGCTTCCTAGTTTGTGGAAACCTTTCCTCCTTCACAGCTCCCTCCCACTGGTGCAGGTCCCATCCCTATTCTTTTGTCTCTGTTTTTTCTTTTTTTTTTCACTACCCTGTTACGTGGGGAGTTTCTTGCCTTTTGGGAGGTCTGAGGTCTTCTGCCAGCATTCAGTAGGTGTTCTGTAGGAGTTGTTCCACATGTAGATGTATTTCTTATGTATTTGTTGAGAGGAAGGTGATCTCCGTGTCTTACTCTTCCGTCATCTTGAAGCTCCCCTGAGACACTTTTAAATTGGTGTCCTTTTATAAAAACATTATTTTCAGGTAAAACTATGTGGAGTTATGATTCTGAAAACCTTTGATTGACAACTTGTATGTGGAAACAAATGAGTTTTGAAGAGACAAGACAAGTGGGTTTTGCCCTGGGCTGGGAGGGGTTTCCCTTATGCTTGGCCACTTTTCTGTTGCACTATAGAGCCTTTTTCCTGCCTTTGCTCCCTTACAGTGGGGTGAGGTATAAAGAGGTGCCTTTTCATGTCGTAGCGTTTCCCAGGAGCACGCCTCTTTGCTGTACTGTGCCTGCTTTGATTCATTGAAGGGGAAAAGAGGTAAAGTGACTATTAGTTTGTTTTAGAAGAGAAAAGTTGCAAAGATAGTACTGAGATTTCCCATATACTGCACCCCCACTTTCACCTATTGCTAACATATTGAATTAGTTTGGAACCTTTGTCACAGCTAATGCACCAATACTGGTACATTACTGATGACTAAAGTTTATTGATGTTACCTTAGTTATTTTTTATTGTACATCAGCTTTATCTTTTTATTAGATTTTCTGTTTTTCTCCCCTAGTTGCTGGATAAAATCCATACAAATGAAATATTGACTCACTCAATAAATAATAATGAAAAGGTAAATTCATTTCACAGAGAAGCCAGTACATGTAAGACATCATCTTGAAGATATTACCTTAGTTTTTACCTGTTGTCCTTTTCTTGTTCCAGGATACCATCCAGGACACTACACAACAGTTAGTCATCATGTATCTTCGGCTCCTCTTGACTGGTATTTTCTCAACTTTTGGTGACCTTGACGGTTTTGAGTAGTACTGATCAGGTATTTTGCAGAAAGTCCCTCTACTGGAATTTAACTGCTCTTTTCCTCATGATTAGGTGGAGTTTATGGGTTTGGGGAAGAAGACCACAGAGGGAATCTGCTAAGGGCACATGTGATTTATCATTATTGACGTTGACCTTGATCACCTGGCCTAGGTAGTGTTTGTCAAACTTCTCCACTCTGTTACTCTTTCAACCTCCTTGGATACTATAATCTTTGGAAAGAAGTCACTTTGGGCAGCCCACATAAGGGATAGGGAGTTATACGTCCTCTCCTTGAGGGCGGAACAACTATATAAATTATCTGAAATTCTTTTGCACACAGCTCTCATTTTAAATCTATACCCTGAGAGATACAGGCTATCAAGTGTTAGCTAATAAAAATCATGATGTTTAATTGTAAGTCTCTTGTATAACCCGGTATCCAGTCTTATATTAGTTAAAATAGATATGCTTTAATTCCTGAGGGAGAGATTGGTAGCAGGTATCTGGAAGAGTGTTTGGAGAGCTGAAGTGAGGCAGAGATTTTACAGAACCCACTCACTAACCGTGGGCACAGTTGGGTTATCTTGAGTGCCTTAATCTTCTCCTCAAAATGTTGAAGAGAGTGAGGAAGGTTGTGAAGGGGAAGGTGGACAGGTATTTGGGTCTGGGGGTAAGAAGACTTTGAAGGGAGTTGTGATGGTCAAGGTGCTGAGACCCTAATGAAGTAAGGAAAATATCCAAGGACAGTGTCCAGTACAGGGTTTGGTTGTGTGAAAGTCCGTTCTTTCATAGCAAAACCTTGGTTTCCATTATCTTTAAAATGCACATGTACTTAATGCGTCTACAGGATGTAACTAGTCTCCCACGGTGGTTGCTGTCCTCTCTGTGTACCTTCTCCCCTGTCTCAGACCCCATACTCTGCCAGACTACAACATAC
The DNA here is from genome assembly GCF_003676395.1 of Aethalodelphis obliquidens. Lineage (NCBI taxonomy): Eukaryota > Metazoa > Chordata > Mammalia > Artiodactyla > Delphinidae > Aethalodelphis > Aethalodelphis obliquidens. Next base: position 797,726 of record NW_020838078.1, on the reverse strand, counting down.
ACACGCCTTTCTAATCCTCTCAAGCTCAGATACCCCATGCAGTGCTGCCCCTCTCATATGGAAAGTCACTCAGGATTTCTCACCACCCATTTTTTCCCCTGAGATTAAAAAAATACAGAGAGAGGCCAGTATGTCTGACCCTTGAGCTGTAGGACAAAATGAGATACTAAGGACCTCTTTTCTCAGACTTTTTCCTGAAAACAAAGCCGAACAAATGAAGTATATGACATTTATATGTCAGCTTTCATTATGTTATACCACAGTATCAAAGACTCCTGAAATTTCACTGACTTACAATCAAAACATTTATTTCTTGCTAATGTATACACCAGCAGAGGTCAAGTTTTGCGTTATGTATCTTCTGAGACCCAGGCAGAAAACACATCGCATTCTTTTTTTAAAAAAATTTATTGAAGTATAGTTGATTTAACACATCACATTCTTATAGCAGAAAGAAGAGAAACCCTACATCCTTGGATGGGTCTTCAAGTGTCTGGTTGGATATGGCATTCACCACTTCAGCTCACATTCCAAAGGCAGTACAATGGCAAAACCCAATGTCTATGGCACATAGAATATATCCTGTTTTGCAGAGAGGTGGGAAAGAAACAATTGGGAACTACAATGGAATCTGCCACAATCCAACCCTTGTTACAAAAATTACTTCCTTCCCTCAAGTATGCAGAATTCACTCCTTCTTCTAAGTGAAATCTCCAAAGTGACATCTCATCATACTCTCAGATTTCAAAAGTCCCAAATCTCAGGACAGCACTTTACACTGTGTTAATTCTTCATCATCCAGAGATAGGAAAAGATCATTTGTCTGTTCCTCACACAATCAACTATATTGATGCAAGGTCATCTCAGTAAATATTCTCCTTCAGAAAGGGGTAAATTGGGATGCACTCAGCTTAAATTGCAGGAATTCTGAAATCCTTCTTGATGGACATTAGGTGTCCCCTCACCTCCAGCTAATCCGTAGACAATCTTCTTTCACTAGTCCCAGTGTCTGTTCTCCTGGAGCAGGTATCCAGTCTCTGTGGTTCTTGGCCCTACCCTCTGAGAGTCCATAATTCTCCATCACCCTCTTTGGCCACATTGGAATAGGGTGTTAAAGAATATTCCGTCTTTGGGGGTGAACAGAATATTGGGGACCCAAAGGTCATTTTAAGTCTCAAACATCCACAGGCTATTTTAATATAGGCTGGTGGCTCTTTGACAGTACAACTCTCTCAAAACATAGTTAGCTTTTATTTTGTATGATTCCAATGTGCCTATAGCCACACCCACAATTCTTTCCAAGACATGCTCCACTTGTAGCTTAGAGTAATCTGAGGTAAATTGATGTAAGTTGAGGCAATTGGGCTTCTGAGAAAGAGTCACACTTTTAGTATTTTTTGTTCCCTGGGACATTTTGAACAACTAAAATGGTTGACTGAATGACCCTTTAATCAATTCAGAGGTTGTAAAAAAGAGTGTGAAGACAAGCCCTTGATTTGGTCTTTACTACAATGTTGAGTTTTGATTTTTTTTCTAACTTCACCTTTCATTGTTTGGAAAGATAAACAATCCCATCTTTCAACCTTGCTATCAAATCAACAGGTTATTTTCTGAAATATCTTTTTCTTATAATACCTTTTCTAGTAACTGATAACAGCCAAGTCATGCCAGTTACCTTCACATTCCCAATCTGATTGCCTAATCCCATATGCTTATCCCAAGTTATCACACACACCAATTTTAACAAATGTTTTTTCAATAAAAACATGGGTCACTGTATTTGCTAGGCATCAATAACCACTTTATACTAACTCTTCTCAGGAACTGTTATAAATATTTTAGTTTTTTGTTCTGGTGGCACCTCATAACCGGTGGATTCATTTGTTCATTTAGTTTTCACTAAGTATTGTTATGGTAAGAAATGAGCTAAACATCTCTGGTACTCATAATTACAAATATTTTATTAATTTTTTTTTATTTTTAAAATTTTTATTGGAATATAGTTGATTTACAATGTTATGTTAGTTTCTACTGTACAGCAAAGTGAATCAGTTATACATATACATATATCCACTCTTTTTTTTAACATCTTTATTGGAGTATAATTGCTTTACACTGGTGTGTTAGTTTCTGCTTTATAACAAAGTGAATCAGTTATACATATACATATGTTCCCATATCTCTTCCCTCTTGCATCTCCCCCCCTCCCACCCTCCTTATCCCACCCCTCTAGGTGGTCACAAACCACCTAGCTGATCTCCCTGTGCTATGTGGCTGCTTCGCACTAGCTATCTATTTTACGTTTGGTAGTGTATATATGTCCATGCCACTCTCTCACTTTGTCAAAGCTTACCCTTCCCCCTCTCCATATCCTCAAGTCCATGTTCTAGTAGGTCTGTGGCTTTTTTCCCATCTTACTCCTAGGTACTTCATGATCTTTTTTTTTTTCTTAGATTCCATATATGTGTGTTAGCATATGGTATTTGTTTTTCTCTTTCTAACTTTCTTCACTCTGTATGACAGAGTCTAGGTCCATCCACCTCACTACAAATAACTCAATTTCATTTCTTTTTATGGCTGAGTAATATTCCATTGTACATATGTGCCACGTCTTCTTTATCCATTCATCTGTTGATGGACAATTATGTTGCTTCCATGTCCTGGCCATTGTAAATAGAGCTGCAATGAACATTTTGGTACATGACTCTTTTTGAATTATGGTTTTCTCAGGGTATATGCCCAGTAGTGGGATTGCTGGGTCGTATGGTAGTTCTATTTGTAGTTTTCTCGGGAACCTCCACACTGTTCTCCATAGTGGCTGTAACAATTTACATTCCCACCAACAGTGCAAGAGTGTTCCCTTTTCTCCACACCCTCTCCAGCATTTATTGTTTCTAGATTTTTTTATGATGGCCATTCTGACTGTGTGAGATGATATCTCATTGTAGTTTTGATTTGCATTTCTCTAATGATTAATGATATTGAGCATTCTTTCATGTGTTCGTTGGCAATCTGTATATCTTCTTTGGAGAAATGTCTGTTTACGTCTTCTGCCCATTTTTGGATTGGGTTGGTTTTTTTTGTTATTGTGCTGCATGAGCTGCTTGTAAATTTTGGAGATTAATTCTTTGTCAGTTGCTTCATTTACAAATATTTTTTTCCCATTCTGAGGATTGTCTTTTCGTCTTGTTTATGGTTTCCTTTGCTTTGCAAAAGCTTTGAAGTTTCATTAGGTCCCATTTGTTTATTTTTGTTTTTATTTCCATTTCTCTAGGAGGTGGGTCCAAAAGGACCTTGCTGTGATTTATGTCATAGAGCATTCTGCCTATGTTTTCCTCTAAAAGTTTTATCCACTCTTTTTTAGATTCTTTTTCCATATAGGTCATTACAGACTATTGAGAAGAGTCCCCTGTGCTATACAGTAGGCCCTTATTAGTTATCTATTTTATATATGGTAGTGTGTATATGTCAATCCCAATCTCCTAATTTATCCCTCCTCCCCACCCTGCTTTCTTCCCTGACAAACATTATTTTCTGGTTCACATGAATAGTGCAGTTCCCTGCATGTCTTCTTTATTCTGGGACCCAGGATGAAGGACTTGCCTTTCTGATGGCAAGAGGAACAAAAGCAATCACAGGAGCCCATGATGGCTCCCAGGCTGATGCTTGGGTGTGACATCCCTCACTTCTGCTCACATTCCAAGAGTAAGTCACATGCCTACACATTGGATGGGGCAATAAAATATTCTGATAGGAGAGTGGGCGTCTAAGTGGTACCAATAATACGGTCTGCTGCCATGGGATAGGGAGACAAGGAGGAAGTGCCTGTTCATGATATATCTCCACAGAACCTACATGATATTATTTGTGTAATAAATAGATTTCTTTGCACCTGTATTCCCCACTTCTTTATTTTATTTTATTTTTCTAAAGGAAAAGGGGAGGAATGAGACTGGGGATGCATGGAAAAAAAGAAGGAGCATCTCATTGCCTTTCCCTCCTTTCTGGAATTGATGTACCCTAATAGACCTTTTTCTATACTGTTGCTATGGAGATAGAGCAAAATATGGCTCAACGTTTACCACCTGTTTTCCTGTCGACATGCATTGTAGTCACCAGGCTTTGAAACGGATTAAACTGATTTCTGACGAAGGTGCCTATGTTTCTCACAAAAGTACTCTGAAAATCAGTGATTTAAGTAATTCATGAAATATGGAATTGTATATAGAGTAAGCTAACAGTTGTGAAAAATAAGGAAACATTAGCAAATTCTCATGAAGGAAACGCTTATGCCTTATGAAGAGCACAGGCCTCACAATACAAGCTGTGTCTTCATCCCATGTATTCATTCCTAGAAGCATTTTTCTGGCTTCAGGATGGGGCAGCTGCTGAGGACATGTTATGTGATTCACACTTTTACAAGCCAAAACATGTAAAACTGGGGTCAGGGTTTCTTTTTAAAAGTGATCCTTCATGCAAAGCAATGTTCAGGTCTATTTGTTCATATTTGGCTAAAGAGAACAAAGTTTTGAAACAGGTACATGGTGGGCATGTAGGGGTAAGGGTCAAAGGAGAGCTCCTGAGTCTGTCTGGATTCCACACAGCTTTTTGTTTGCACTGTGAACATTCTTTCTGCCCACAGACAGCCTTGCCTGTCTCCTGAAAAACAAGTGGGATTGTCTCCAGGAAGGTGTTAGCTGAGATCACAGTCTCATAAAAGTTATTTTAACTTGCCAATTTGGGGAAACAATATCTTGAATTAACCCATTCTGGTATCCTTTTAAAATTATTTTTCTGAACACTGAAAAAATTACACTAGCATATTACTCTTGATATGCATTCAAACAATATAGTCTATTTCTTAGCCATATCTGTCTCAAACACCATTCTCTGGTATTTTGGAAATATATATATATGGAAAATGCTACTTATGTCATTATTCCATAATATTATGTCAAACATTATTATAGCTGTAGTTTATTTATTTATTTATGGATATACAATTTTTAAAGGTTATTTTCCATGTACAGTTTTCCAAGATTTTGTATCATCTTTACTATCATTATCCTGAATTCTTTTTCAGGTAAACTGCCTAGTTCCTCTTCATTTGTTGGGTCTGGTGGGTTTTTACCTTGCTTCTTCATCCACTGTGTGTTTTTCTGTCTTCTCATTTTGCTTATCTTACTGTGTTTGGGGTCTCCTTTTCACAGGCTGCAGGTTTGTAGTTCTTGTTGTTTTTGGTGTCTGTCCCCAGTGGCTAAGGTTGGTTAAGTGGGTTGTGTAAGGCTTCCTGGTGGAGGGCACTAGTGCCTGTGTTCTGGTGGATGAGGCTGGATCTTTTCTTCCATGTACAGTTTTTACAAAATAGTTTCTATATTCCCTGTGTTGTATAATACATCCTTGAGCCTATCTTACTATGGCTGTACTTTGTGAAATGTACTTATAGCTGTAGTTTTGAAATAATTGACACCTTAAATGGACATATATTTTAAACTGGTGAAAAATTTTTCCACAGGTGTTGCAGAACATGGTAAATTGATATTTTCAGTTCTAATTTTCATTAATATGTTTATGAAAATGGAGAACATGTAAAATGAGTTGAAAATATGAGAAGTTTTCAAAGGTAAAGGATACATAAAATACTCAAATAAAATTAGAGAAAAAAAGGTACAATAGCTAAAATTAAGAACTCCATATATAGTAGAACAGCTTGAGTGATTGAATAAGAAATAGGAAGATGGACCAGTAGCAAATATACACAGATAGTTACAGAGAATAAATAATTGAAAAATTATATTTAAGACATTAAGAACAGAGTAAAAATATCTAACTCATTTGTAATCAGAATCTACAAAGTAGAAAAGAGAGAAATGGGGGCCAAAGTAATACTTGAAGAGATAATGCCTGAGAATTTTCCAAAATTAATGAAAATATCAATCAACAAATTTAAAAATTCCAGTGAAAATCAAGCAGGATAAATACAAAGCAAACCGTGCTTATGGCACACTTAGTAAAAGCAGTGAATACCAATTTAATGAGGAAAATTTTGAAAGAAGCCAGAGAAAAACAGATACATTATGTCTAAAGAAGTAACAATAAAACATTTCCAAACAGAAATAACTGAAGCCAGAAAACAATGGAATATCTTCTCATAAGTAAAAAGGAAATAACTGCTGACCAAGAATTCTATATTCCATGAAAATATCCTTTAAAATTAAGGGAAAATTAATATGTTTTCAGATAAATTTTGCCAACATACCTGCCCTAAAAGAACAATCAAAAGAACTTCTTCTGGTAGAATAATCCCTAAGAGAAACATTAGAAATAGAGGAAGGTAAGAAGGACAAAAGACAGGCTAAATAGATCGTTAAATATAAGTGGATATTGGTGTGAAAACAATGATATTAAGATCTTATAGGGTTCAAAATATAAGTAGAAATAAAATGCAAGTCACTGATAATGCAAAGGAGAGAAAACTAAAGTATTCCATGTTTCTATCATCACCGGAAAAGTGACAAAATTAGCAATTCACATTAGTATTTATTAAGCTAAAAGAGCATACTGTAACCCATTAGATGGTCAATAATGATAATAAAATAATACATAAATAATAATTCTAGAGATTAAAAATGAATGACTAAACTATTTTATTGATTTTAAATTAAATATTCAAGAGAGGGGACAAGAAATATAAACCAAGTGAAACCCAAATATAACAGTAGTTTATAAAATATAAATGGACTAATTACTCAAATGAAAATACAAAGATTGCATTGAACTTATATAACTCCCACACTTAAAGTCCAAAAGAGCCTGATTAAATCAGCATCATGATTTCTTTGGGGAATTCACTGGAATGTGAGGTTGGAAAACAAGCTAGCCAAAAATCTAAGAAGAATCTCTTCCTACCAGGATTAACAAGACACAAACACACACTCACCTAGGGTAAATGTAACCAGAAACTAGAAATAATAATTCACTTAGAATAGCTGAAAATTTACAATAGCATAAAAACCAAATACTTAGGATTCTTATATGCAAATTATAAACATAAATAATGGAGGACAATGCCATAGTCATACATTGGAAGAATCAATATTGTAAATATGCCAGTTCACCTTGAATTGTCTATACTTTCAGTGCAAACCTAATAAAAATTCTAGCGTTTGTTTCAGAAAGTGACAAGCTTCTTCCAAAATTTATATAGAAATATGAAGATCAAAGAAAAGAAAAAGGAATTTGAAGAAAAAACACAAAGTTGGAGGAATTACACTACCAGATACAAGGCTGGATACAACACAAAGTACAGTGCATTAATGGTACCAAATTAACAGATCAATGGCACAAAATAGAGAATACAGACACAGGTCCACCTATATATGGCCACCTGAGCTATGACACAATTATACTGTAAAGCAGTATGAAATAGTCTTTTCAAAAATTTTCCTAGATCAGTATGGAGAAAATAGGTAGATAGATAGATAGACAGATAGATAGACAGATATGCAGAGAAAGAGAGAGAGAGAGAGAGTTGCATCTTGGTCCCTACCTTATACCATACAAAATGATCAACTATTGAAGGCTTTCAGATCTACACATGAGTGGTGAAGTATAAAAACCTTTACAAAATAAAACATGAGAATAACGTCATGATTTTGCAGTCAGCAAATATTTCTTAAACAGGAACCTGACATATATTCCATTTCCTTGGGGGGTGTCACCAGCTTTGTTATCAGGAGCAAAATCTGAGAAAATGTATCCTTAACACTTCGCTTCCACATATAATCCACTTTTCAGATAACCTGTCTCTCTGTGTCCAAATTACACAGGGTTTTCTCACCACCCATCTTGTCAAAATCAACAAAATTAGAGATGTCATAATTAGGAACTTTGGTGACAAAACCCCACACCCCTTTCTGACTTTAGGTCTGTGAATCTTCATGCCTCTTATGCATGACAGCAAACACCTGGAAACAGCCACAATGCCCAAACTTTGGTATACAATGAAATACTACTCAACAACAAAAAGGAATGAATCACTGATATATGCAACAATGTGGGAAAACCTCAAAAACATTATGCTGATGAACAGTAATCTATCATAACATAGTGCATGCAGTTTGATTACATTTATATGATTTTCAAGAACAGGCAAAATCATGTTGTTCCGAAAAATCAGATGATTTGTTGCTTTGAATTGACTGGGAAGAATTGCTCCACAGCACGTGGGATCTTCCTGGCCCAGGGATTGAACCCGTGTCCCCTACATTGGCAGGTGGATTCTTAAACACCGTGCCACCAGGGAAGCCTTGATAGGGTTTTGAGGTCCTTTTGTTCACCCATTTGTCAAAATTCATCACTTAGGAGTTGTGCATTTCACTATATTTAGGTTGTATCTTAGAAAGTAAATATTGTCATCTTATTAATATGTATAAGGGTGATATGTACTGACTTCTGCAATTTACCTTGAAGTGCCTAAAAATAAGATGGGTTGAATGTAGGAATGGATATATGGAGAGATATTTGCTAGAACAAATATAATAAATATTAATTGTAGAATCTAGGTGGTGGGTACATAATTCTTTCAACATTTTTGTTTGAAATTTTCCATAATTAAATGGGAAAAAGCAAGGAAGGACTAAAAAACTAAATATTCAGGCCTCAAATGGTGTTTACAATTTAATTCTTCAATCCTTAACTTGTTGTTTGGACCATTACAACATGTGGAAATATTCTTTTTTTGTTTATCCTGCTTTGCTGGATAAGTTTATACTCTCTACTGCCATGGAATAAAATTGAGAAATCTCATGATTTTACCACACCTATGTTTGGTTATACAGTCAAAACAATCATGAATAAAGACAACTTATTTGTTAAGATTGTTCCCTTAAAAGTAATGTGTGTGTGTGCGTGTGTGTGTGTGTGTGTGTGAAAGTTACTGTGAGGCACAAAAGATAGTACCTTTGACCAAAGGGACCAAAATATTAACATAGTGAGACTAAAATATTTAACATTTCAACACAAGAAATGTAATTGAAAATATACTTACAGTTTTGTTCTTTTTGTTTAGTTAGTTAGTTAGTTAGTTAGTTAAGGACAAAGGTGAGTGTCAGACAATAACAAGTAGCAGTGTAGAGGTTGGGGTAGGCAACGCTCTGGGACATGAGAGGTCTTACTGGAAATGGAACAATGTTTATGGGTCAGCACAGCAGTCTTTACTATATTTGTGACCTCAGGTGTACTCATTGCCATATAGGAGTTTTGTAGGTGAAGGCATTATGGAACCATGAATAGGGGGCTGAAAGTGTCCCCTGTCAGCTTCATTCACAAAAATCTTTATCTCCATCTCTTCCTCTTTCTGATCATGCTCTTTGCAACTAAAGGTGTTCTTGAGAGCTAAGATTTGGAACCAAATTTGGGGTTGTTGCTTGAAGAAATTATTAACCGAGCCCTAACAATTTATCACTTAGGTGTTGGCCTGCAGTTTCACATGATTATTTGTGAGAACTTACAGGAGAGGCAGGGTCTTCAAAATATGTATTTGTACAACCCTGGGGAAATATTCTGTTTCTTTTGGATGGTATCTTCTGGTTTTGTGATTAGCCCCTCCTCGGCCTGAACACATTAATCTGCAGTATCAGACCTCCTCCCTGTCCTGTACTGGGTAGCACTGGGATTTCAGAGAGACTGGTGAGCAATGACAGGTTTTAGTAGGTGCCCAACACTTCCATAAGAGTTCTGAGGTACATGGTACTGTTCTCAGGACTTTGTACAATTAATTCATTTAAACATCATTAGAACACTATGGCATCAGTGCTATTATTACTTTTCCACTTTACACTGAGATAACAGCACAGAAAGGTTAAATGATTTACACAGAGTCACGCAGGTAATAAGAGTCAGAATCAGGGTTTGAGGCTGGCTCTGTTCTCACCCAGCTTGCTCTGCCATTCCCCAGAGTGTCTAAAGCAACAATGAGAATGAGGCTTGGCAAGGGGTTAAGCAACATGGAGGATAAAATGACAAGAACAGCTGCCCGTGATCTATTTAAGACAAGGAATGGAAAATCCTGTGAAAGTTGACCGGGGTTGAGGTAAGAGCTAAGAGAGCCAGAAGGGTTCCTGGTGGCCAAATGGCCCAAACAGCAGCACCTAAGGAATGGCCTTCCTGATCTCAGAACCATGAGCTGTGCCCTTGCCAGCTGCTCCCCTCACCCCAGGTTCAGTCCGGCCTGTTTGGACTGAAGTGGGGTGAAGCCATGCTGACGGAAGTGGTTGTGTTTGAGCTGGTGTCTGGGGAGATGTGGTGCTGCCCATTGTAAAGTTAAGCAGGTTGGGCCTCTCAGAGAATAGAGGTGGAGATTTCCAACAAGGTAAGGGCACGTGGTGGGAGAAGCAGTCCTTTCTGCTAGATGACAACTTATTCCACCAGCAGGTTCTTTTCTGTCCTTCCAGCTTCTTCATTAAACCTGTGCCTTTCTCACAGATCAGAGTATGGGAGGGGCGGTGAGTAAGGTTGTTTGTCTTGCTATTTTCTTCCCCACATCAGTTAGCACCCCCCCATGCATACCCAAAACTCATGGTTTCTGGATTTTTTTTTCCCATTGTGCATATGCTTGCTGAGGTTGGTCCACCTATCCATAATAACTGTCTCGTACCTGCTTTCCTAGTGACATACAGCTTCTTGGTCTAGGACTTTGGGTGGGGTTCTGCATATCCCAGATGTAAGTTCAAAGTGTACAGACTCCATGATATTTTAGAATGTGAGCTCTGGAATGGATAGCAATTGTAGTTTCAGAGGTGCATATTGAAGGTGTTAGATTTGTACATCAGGATGACTGAGCAAAGAAAATATCATTGCCTGATAAATCCCAGAAAGTACCCTGTCTCCTATGCTATCAGCATCCCTCCCTCTTGGCCTTCAAGTTGCATGAAACTTGGGAACTAAAAAGCATGAATGAAATGGTGAGGACACACTGTGTGCCATGTATGTGGAAAGGCCCAAATAATTTCTGTTTAGAGACATTTGGGATTCGCATCCCCAGTTTTTCATATTTTGTTCCTGAGAATCACAGGGGGTAATCATGATCTCCTCTGGGATTATGAGGTGAGAGAAAAACATGACAAGCCAGGATTTTCCCGGAGCACCCACACTGTACTCCATGCCCTGTGTGATGGGTCTTAATTACAGCCATGCTGTTTTCACAGCATATATGGAGAAGTTTTTTTGGGGGGGCGGGCTGGAGAAGCTGGGGGACCTGCCTGACCATTCATCCCTCTTGCATCAGCCATGTTGTATTTTTTTCACAACACAGGCTCTCGCATTTGGCTGCGTGTAAGTTACACAATTCCCCTTCTTAGTCTGCCTGTATGTAACCATGAGAAATTCATTTTAAGGTATAATATTGCTATCTCTGGTTATGGTGTGAAGGGAAATCTCTGTTAGCTTAAGATATGGAATAACCAAATGAATGGAGTTTTGTGAAGGAAAGCTAAGAGCTTGGTGGGACTAACATTTTCTGGTATAAAACTGAGTGAAGCATAGGCATACATTGTATTTTCTTTCTGACTACTAATAGGACCTAGAAGCAGCAACACCCTAGTAGCAATGAGTGCATAGAATGCCCTGATGTTAGTTTCTAGATACTACTCTCCAGTAAAAGAACGAGGTCTTTGGGTGACTCTAAGCCCGGGACAGCAAAAATATAGTGTGAACCTAAAACATCTCACAATGCCAGACAATGAGGAAATGAAAAACAAAGCCCAACATGGGACATGCCACAAGGACACAGAAATAGACTGAAAAAGCTCCCAATAGCTAAACAAAGCTGGAACAATTTGAACAACAAAATAAGAATAGTTTTGGAAAATAATAAAATAAATACCTATGAGTCCTTACCTATACTTTAAAATAAATGATTGCACAAACAAACAGTAGAGGAGTTCTTTACAAAAGAATTCCAAAGTATAGATGTAGATATTCACTCCTCCAGGAGGTATAGCTTAATTCCCCTCCCTTGAGTGTGGGCTTAGTAACTTGCTTCTGAGGATTATGGAAAGTGAAAAATAGTAACTTTACAGTGGAGAAAAATAACGGATACCACCTTTACCAAGTTATTAAGGTTAATGTCACCAGAAATAGGTCATGTTGAAATCATGTATCCGCAGATGTGATTTGATGCAAAAGGAACTTCACTTCTGTGGTATTTACCTCCAAAACCTGCAACCATAGCTTAATAATAAGAAAACATCAGATAGACTCAAACTGAAGGACAGTCTACAAAACACCTGACACATACTGTACTCTTCAAAAGTGCCAAGGTCATGAAAAACAAAGAAAAACTGAGAAACACTCACTGGTTGGAGGAGACATTATGGCCAAACACAACATGGTATACAGGAACAGAATACTGGAACAGGAAAAATGTCATTAAAGCAAAAACTTGTCTCATCTGGATTAGGACTAGTTTAGTTAATATTCTGTACCAATGCAAATGTCTTGAGTCTTTCCCAGCTTTATTGAGCTATAATTGACAAGTAAAAAGTATATATTTTAAGGTGTACAATGTGATGTTTTAATATAATATCCATTGTGAAATGATGACCACAATCAAGCTAATTAGCATATCCATCTCCTCACACAGTTACTAATGTTCTGTGTGTGTTGATGACACTTAAGGTATACTCTCAGTAAATTTCAAGTGTGCAATTAAGTATTATTAACCATAGTTGCCATGCTGTTCATTACATCTGAAGAACTTATCCTGCTTAACTGAAACTTTATACTCTTTGATCAATATTTCCCATTTCCCCCATGCCCCAGTCCCTGGCAATAACCATTCTACTCCTTGCATTTATGAGTTTGACTTTTTAAGATTCTACATGTAAGTGAGATCAAACAGCATGTGTCTTTTTGTCTCTGGCTTATTCCACTTAGCTTAATGTCTTCTAGGTTTCTCCGTGTTGTCACATACAGCAGATGTCTTTCTTTTTTAAGGCTGAATAGTAGTATTCCATTGTATACACAACCACATACACACACTATGGAATTCTATTCAGCCTTAAAAGAGAAGAAAATCCTGGCATTTGTGACAACATGGATGAACAAATCTAAGTGTCTGTGTCAATCAGTGTATCTGTCAATCAAGCTGGGTGTCTAAGATAATCAATCTAAGTGTCTAAATGATTACCATATCTTGGCTATTGTGACTAACACTGCAATGAAGATGGGAGTGCAGATACCTCTTCCAGATACTGATTTCATTTTGTTTGCATATACACCCAGAAGTGGGATTGTTGGATCATAGAGTAGTTCCAATTTTTTAATTTTTAATGTCCATACTGAGTTCCATAATGGCTGTACAAATTTATATCCCCACCAACAGTGCAGTTATCCATGTTCTCAAAAACACTTGTTGTTTCTTGTCTTTTTGATAATAGTCATTCTAACAGGTATGGGGTGATATGTCATTTTGGTTTGGATCTGCATTTATCTGATGATTAGTAATGTTGAGCATATACCTGTTGGCCCCTGTATGTTTCTTTGAGGAAACAATTAACAAAGTAAATAAACAACCTATGGAGTGGGAGAAAATATTTGCAAACCGTATGTCTGATAAGGGGTAATACTGAAAACATATAAAGAACTCAATACAATAGCAAAAAAAAAAGATTAAATAATGGGCAAAGGATCTAATACCTTAGTTTTGATAAATGGTTTATGATAAATACGATGTTAACATTAGGGGAAGCTGGATAAAGTATATACAGAAGTTGTTCGTACTATCTTTACAATTGTTCCATGAATCTAAGATCATTTTGAATTTTAAAAATTTAGGAGACAATGGAATACTATACAGCAATAAAAAGGACCAAAAGGAATAATTTGTTGATATATACATTATAGAAGAATCTCAAAGTCATTATGCTAAGTTAAAAAGACAGACAAAAATGAGCACATTTTAAAGAGAATTATTTTATGTATACAAAACTCCAAAAAGTGAAATCTAATCTACAAGAAAGAAAGCATATCAGTGGTTGCTTATTGAAGAGGTTAGAGTGAGGAAGGTGAGATTACAAAGGGTCACAGATATTTTGGAGGGTGGTAAAATGTTATCTTGATTATGGTGATGGTTTTATGAGTGTATACACATGTGAATACTCACCAAATTATACATTTTAAATATATGCAGCTTTTAGATTTTACCTCAATAAATATTTAGAGTAATGGAGAAAGAGATAGGTAAATGATAGATAGTTGGATAGATGGACAGATAGATAGACAAAAAGAGTTATTAGGGAGGAGCTCTTCTTTCTTTTGTTAATAACTACAGAAGGAGTGGTAGAAGTAGAAAATAAGCATTTGCTAATCCCCAATGTAATAACTGAGTCAGGCAGGATAATTTATCAAGGCTACAATCATCATGTGAAAGGCTCTTAAGTGTCAGCGTAGTCATGTAGTCTCAAAGCATTACCCCACAGATAACTTATCCAGCCCAAAGGGGAAAAATGTTCCCGTACAATGTGCAGTAATCAAATCCAGTGTCCCTGATGGTGTGGCAACCCAACCCAAATTTAATCTTGAGGGAAAAAAATCAAACAAATCCATAATGTAGATCACTCTACAAGACAACTGCCCTGGACTCTTGAAAAACAATGTCATTAAAAAATAAATGAAAAGTCATGAATGTGTGTGCGTTAGTGGAAGGGAGGAGATCATGCTAACTTAAAAGAGACAGAACAACCAAATACAGTGCATGGACTTTGCTTGCATGCTGAAGCCAATGTTTTTTTATTTTTAAATGCTGAAGGCCTTCCCTGGTGGCACAGTGGTTGAGAGTCCGCCTGCCGATGCAGGGGACATGGGTTCCTGCCCCGGTCCAGGAGGATCCCACATGCTGCAGAGCGGCTGGGCCCGTGAGCCATGGCCGCTGAGCCTGCGCGTCCGGGGCCTGTGCTCCGCAACGGGAGAGGCCACAGCAGTGAGAGGCCCACGTACCACAAAAAAAAAAAAATGCTGTAAAAGATATTTTGGGGACACTGAGAGAGTTTAAACATGGACTACATATTAAATATTATTGAATTGATTTTAATTTTCTTAGATGTGATATCATAATTATGTATCTATATGTCAGATAGGTAGATAGATACACAAACCCATAGATACATAAACACATAAATAGATGGATAGATAGATAGATAGATGGATAGACAGACAGGTAGACTATTAATGTGCCAAGCTGTTAACAATTAATGAAGTTAGGTGAGGTTAATACAGAGGCTTACTTTACTATCCTTTCAGTTTCCTGTGGGTTTAACATTTTTTCAAAATATATAATTGGGGGAAAAGTGGGGAAATAGCATAAAGAAAGAACAGCATTGTTCTGTTTTCAGCTGCCCAGCTTCTGCTCTTGTGCATTCTCATCGTCTTGGTACATTCTCATTGTCCAGGTCGCTGACCCTCAGAAGCCCCTTCTGGTCAGGATAGGGTGTTGTGAAGTGGCCATATTGTCACCAGATTGTTTGAAATGGAGGCGTTTTGCAAAAAGGTGGTGTATCTAGCCCTGGTAGGGGAAGGCAGGATGTAGGGAGGGCAGTCGTCATGGAGCCCTCTCTACTGGGGCTTAAGGCTTGTTTATATTCCAGAGAGGGATGGGGGCGGAGAAAGGAGGAAAGGAAGGATGGGGGCTTAACTCTTTCTCACAGGTTCGCCCGCCCACGGGGCTTATTATCCTTGATTGCCTGTTTTCTACTTTCTGTTGCCATGGAGTCGGGACTAAAACGTGACTCTGCTCAGATTTACGCACTTTGCTCGCTGATGCCTTGTCCCCATACCTGCTGCGTCTCTGCCTACTGAATGCGGCTGTATGAAGGCGGGTGATTAACTAGGTGGCTGTCGTGAGCCCATGGTGGGGGCGGTGAAGCGTCGTTAGGGAATTTATGAGAACAGAGTTGTTGTCAGCCTCATTACCCAGGGCAGGCTGCTAAATCTTGGAAATGTTTTCCAGGCAGGGGGTTGGGAGCATCATGCTATGCTACTGACGACATGCTGTGAGGTGACACAGCCTTGTCCAACCAAGCACGTTCAGGTATTTATCACTGAGACCCCTGGGCGGAAACATTTTGAGATTCATAGATGCAAATTTGGTCCCTAAGAACAGGTCATAACAACAAACCCTTTGGAAAGGGTAGAGCAGACAAGTCTGTGCTGGGAGTGGGGGGCTTCACCAAGATCATTGACGTTTTCTTTAACATGGGAAGGGCCCCTGAGAATACACATGTTTTTAAGTGCTGACAATAAAGCATCCTCAAGGGGTTTGGGCAAGAGGGTGGAGAAAGGTACATAGGGTGTCCTGGGAAGCAACCCATATTTGGACAGGAATTTTCTAAGAGTCTTGTGGCATATGAAGAGCTTACAGAGTCTTCCTCAGGTCTGTAGCCCTTCCCGGTGCAAGGAAAACATGGGGGATTTGCAGGTGTGAGACAGCAGGAAATAGAAGCTTTTTGCCATTCTTCTGTCTGCCTATTCCTGTAAATAACTCCATGCTGGCTTGTCCACCATTTGGGGGTCTCCACAAACTCTTTGCTGAGACATAAGATAGATTTCTGAGGTTTCTAGAGGGGGTCCCTGTTTTTTGACGTGGGTGCTACCCTAAGAGTCAGTAGCTAAAGAACTTGAATGAATTGAGCATTGAGGGAGGTGCTGGTTTTCTAGTTATGCAAATAGAGGAAGCTGAATCTTAGGAACTTCTTCCCAGATCTGAGAAATATGAGCAATGTTCTCACTGAGATGCATTTTTTCCAGCTTTATTGAGATATAATTGACATAAAACATTGTGTAAGTTTAAGATGTACCATGTGATTATTTGATACACATATAGATTGTGAAATGATTACAACAATACGTTTAGTTAACACTTCCATCACCACACATAATTACAATATTTTTGTGTGTGGTAAGAACACTTAAGGTTGACTCTCTTAGCAACTTTCAAGTATATGGAGCAGTAATGTTAACTGTAGTTACCGCTCCCAGAACTTGTTCATCTTACAAATGGATGTTTGTACCCTTTAACCAACATCTCCCCATTTCCCCAAACTACTCAACCATAGCAACCACCAACCTACTCTCTGTTTCTATGAGTTTTGCTTTTTTAGATTCCAAGTATAAGTGAGCTAATACTGTATTTATATTTTTCTCTCTGAGTCATTTCACTTAACATAATCCTCTCAAGTGTCATCCATATTGTTGCAAATGGCAGGATCTCCTTATTTTTTTGTTCATTCATTTGTTGGTGGACACAAGTTTTTTTCCCTTGTCATTGCTATCATGACTAATGCTGCAGTGAACATGGGAGTGAAGATATATATTCAAGATACTGATTTCATTTCCTTTAGCTATATACCCAGGGGTGGGATTGTTAGATCATATCCTAGTCCTATTTTTAATTTTTAGAGGAACCTCCATACTGATTTCTATGATGGCTCTACCAATTTACATTCCCAACAACAGTGTACTAGAAGTTCTGTTTTCTCCACATTCTCATAATCACTTATCTCTTGTCTTTTTAAAATTTTTATACTAGCCTTTCTAATAGGTGTATGGTGGTATCTCATTGTGGTTTTGATCTGCATTTACCTAATGATTAGTGATGTTGAGCACCTATTCATATACCTGGTGGTCATATGTATGTCTTCTTTTTTTTTTTTTTTTTTTGCGGTATGCGGGCCTCTCACTGTTGTGGCCTCTCACATTGCGGAGCAGAGACCCTGGACGCGCAGGCTCAGCAGCCATGGCTCACAGGCCCAGCCGCTCCGCGGCATGTGGGATCTTCCTGGACTGGGACATGAACCCGTGTCCCCTGCATCGGTAGGCGGACTCTCAACCACTGCGCCACCAGGGAAGCCCCATATGTATGTCTTCTTTAGAAAAATGTTAACTTAGATCATCTGCCCATTTTTAAATTGGATTATTTGTTTGTTCGTGTGTTTTTTTGCTATTGATTTGTATGAGTCTCATATATTTTGTGTATCAATCCCTCCTTTTTTTCTGGCTGCACTGCACAGCTTGGAGGATCTAGTTCTCCAACCAGGGATTGAACATGGGCCATGACAGTGAAAGCAGCGAAGCGCTGAGTCCTAACCACTGGACTGTCAGGGAGCTCCCATATGTGGCATATTAACCCCTTCTCAGGTAGATTGGTTGCAAGTATTTTCCCCATTTTGTACGATTTGTTGTTGTTGATTTTTCTTTTTTTTGCTGTGAAGACTCTTTTTAGTTTGATATAGTCCCACTTGATTTTTGCTTTTGTTGCATGTGCTTTAGGTAGCATATCCATAATACTGCCAAGACTGATGTCATGGGGCTTTTTCTCAATGTATTCTTCTAGGAGTTTTGCAGTTTCAGGTTTTACATGTTATGTCTTTAATCTATTTCAAGGTAATTTTTGTGAGTGGTGTAAGCTAGGGGTTCATTTTCATTATTTTGCATGTGAATATCCAGTTTTCCCAGCACCATTTTCATTATTGAAGAGACTATTCTTTGAGCATAGCTTATTATTGGCTCCCGCATCAAACATTAGTTGACCTGATATGTGTGAATTTATTTCTGGGTTCCATTGGTCTATGTGGCTGTTTTTATGCCAGTACTGTACCGTTTTGATTACTATAACTTTGTAATATAGTTTAAAATCAGGACCTATGGTGTCTCTGGCTTTGTTTTTTTCTCAAGATTGATTTGGTTATTTAAGATCTTTTGTGTTTCCATACTGATTTTAGGATATTTTTTCCTATATCTGTGAAAAATGCCATTGGAATTTTGTTAGGGATTGGACTGAATCTATCCATGGTTTTGGGTAGTATGGACATTTTGACAATATTAAATTTTTTGATCCAGGGGCACAGAATATCTTTCCATATATTTGTTTCTTTGTCGGTGTCTCTTATCAATGTTCTAAAATTGTCAATGTATAGATCTTTCACCTCTTTGAGTACATTTATTCCTGAGTATTGTATTGTTTTTGATGCTATTATAAATGGAATTTTTTTCCTTACTTCTTTTCCAGATAGGTCATTGTTAGTGTATACAAACACAACTGATTTTTGCATGTTGGTTTTTTATCCTGAAACTTTACTAAGTGTAAAAATTTTAGTTCTAACAGTTTTTGGATGGAGTCTTTAGGGTTTTCTATACACAAAAACATGTGATCTTCAAACAGAGACCATTTTACTTCTTCCTTTCTGATTTGAATTGCTGTTATTTCTTTTTCTTACCTAATCGCTCTGGCTAGGGCTTACAGTACTATGCTGAATAGGAATGGTGAGAGTGGGCATCTTTGTGTTTGTCCTTATCTTAGAGGAAAAGCTTTCAACCTGTCACCACTGAACATGATGTTAGCTGTGGGTTTGTCATATACAGCCTTATTAAGTTGAGGTAGTTTTACTCTATACTAAATTTTTTGAGAGCTTGTATCATGAAAGTATTTGAGTTTTGTCGAATGCTTTTTTCTGAATTTATTGAGATGATCATGTAATTTTAATATTTTACTCTATTAATGTGGTGTATCACATTTATTGATTTGCATATGTTGAGCCATCCTTGTGTGTCAGGGATAAATCCCACTTGACCATAGTAAAATTTTAATGTGCTGTTGAATTCAGTTTGCTAGTACAGTTGACCCTTGAATAACATGATTTTGAACTGTGTGAGTCCATACTACATGATCTACAGTTGGTTGAATCCATGTATGCAGAACCACAGATATGGAAGGCCGACTGCAAAGTTATATGTGGATTTTCAATTGTATGGGGAGTTGGTGCCCTGACCCATGCATTGCTCAAGGGTCAACTGTATTTTGTTGAGAATTTTTGTAGCTACATTCCTCAGGAACATTGCCTGTAATTTTCTTTCCTTGAAGTGCTCTTATCTGACTTTGATATCAAGATAATGCTGGCCTCATGAAATGAGTTTGGGAGTATCTCTTCCACTTCAGTTTTTTGGAAGAGTTTGAGATGGATTGGTGTTAATTCTCTAAATGTTTGGTAGAATTCACCCATGAAGTCATCTGGTCTGAACTTTTCTTTGTTGGGAGGTTTTGGTTACTGATTGAATTACCTTATTTATTATCGGTCTGTTCAGATTTTCTATTCATGATTCAGTCTTGGTAGGTTTATGACTCTAGGAATTTGTCAGATCCATTTCTTATCCCCTTGTTTCCATCCACAGAACTGTATTATCTGCATCTCCCTGCAGAATATTCCTTTGGGCTCCCCAGATTGCGCATAGTTATTTCATGACCTGTCACTTCAGCAATACTCTCACTCAGTGCTAAAAGTGCTGGCTATACCCAATTCTGCGGTGTTACAGTTCAGAATGAGCTATGGGGTACACATTGCAAATACTGAATAAAGAAGAAATGTGGAGTTATTTGAATTATTCCTATTTAATATTTTGGGTGAACCTGTGCGAGGAGTTTCACATGGGACTGCCCAGGGTGGAAGGGGGCTTCGTGAAGTCTGAATAGGGAGAACTAACAGTCCCGGATACAGAAATATGAGCTGTGTGCCTGGTCAGCTACATTCCTCCTTTCAGGCTTCTAATCCCCAGAATCCTTTTCTTGCCACAGGGTGGGAATGTGACCTTGAAATCTGGCTTCAGATGTTGGTCTAATGCCTGTGTGCATGCTTTAAATGGCTGTCTTCTGAGAATTGTGTTGTCTAGGCCAATATTGCCATACTCTGGCAACAAGTGGATTAGGGAGATATGGGTAATTGGGCTCTCCTTCCTCTAGAATCCCCATGGCGTCTGTTCACCCTGTTTGGAGCTTGGTGCACAGTGAAACTTGGGAGGTTTGTGACCTTGTATTGGAACACTGCTCAGAGAACCTCCTCCTCCTTTAAGCACAGTCCCCTGATCTCATTCTGTGCTACTTTGCCCTTCTGTACAGAGTCCCTACTTGGTCAAATTTCAGTGTGGCTTTACCACCCATCATCCCTTCCTCCAAACCCCTTCCTCCAACTCCTACCTCTTCCATTGTGACTATGATTCAGAAAGTCTTTCTAGATCCCTTGGAGATATGACATCCCCAGTGTGGGCACTGAAGAACTAGTTAGAAACTAGAGAGAAAAGGAGAATAGGATTTGACCAGTAGTTAAGCCTGGAGTTAAAACAGGTTACTGTAACCCAGACCTACTGAATTAGAAAATATGGAGGTGGGGCTCAGAAATCTGTTTCCCTAGGCTCACCAGCTGGTTTGGATGCATTGTCCAGTGCATGAGATGGGCTGTGGATGGATCCAAACTTGAGAGAGAAGCAAATGAAAAATACAGCTCTCTAAGGCTCAGTCATGATGTCCTCTTACTCAGTGAGGGCAAGGGGTCTTTCTGCTCTCTGTTTTCAGTGCAAAGCTGCATCTTTCCCCATGCTGGTTTCCATGGTGACTGTGCTTGTGCTCATAGCATATGTGGGAAGTTTAGGAAAATGGAAAGAAGCTAGATTCTTTTTTTCACTTTGCTATTTTCTCCCTATTTGACCATTCATCTCTCTCAATCAATATAGATGATAGACATAGCTTAAAAAGTAAAGAGGTTTAATTAAGAGTCTGGTGTAGCCAACACATTTCCTAAGCACTGAATGAGAAAGAATAGGACCTCACTGGCACATCTCTCTTTGTGGCTACTACCTGGTGCCCGTGCTTTGTGCATTTCTAATTCTGGGTCTCGGACCCCTAGAAGCTTCATCTGTGAAGTGGTAGGTGGTGCTGAGACATATTTGTAATTTGATCCCAGAGTATTTAGATCCTTTGAAATTGGTATTCTAATTTGATTCATTTATAGACTAATTCTGTAGCTTTATAATTCTATAGACTCATTTCCTGAGCTAGTGGCAGGCAGTTGAGAGGTGAAAGAGACAGCTGGTAGTCTTCTGTGCTGGCCAAGGTTTTGTTGCAATCTTAACTGAGAACCCACTTTGCTTCTGTGTTTCCCATTTGTACTCTCTGGGGCTGACTTGAGGAGCAGAAAGGTAGAGAATGTGCCACCTTGCCTTCCTCTCCTCCCTAAGTTCACCCCTTCTGTTTCTTTACCATCACCAGGGAGAGAAAACAAGTAGGGCTGGCTAGGGCTCTACGCTCAGATCAGTGGTCCCCTGCTTGCTCACATGTCCTTGTCAGATATTGTCTGGGAAAGGCCTGGAGGATCCACATTGATAGTGTATAATGAGTGAAAAACTAAATTTGGATACATGTGTATTGAAATAAGATTGTAGGGGAACAAATGTCTTTGAGTATAAGGAAGTTTCCAGAAGGTTGTGTGGATAGTTTTTCTGTTCTGGAGCTCTTTTGACTTCAAATATGAGCTGGTTTCCCATCTATCTTAATTCCTGATTCCAGGCTTCTTTTTCCTTGAAGCACATTTTAGTTGTGGGGTATGGACAAGATGGTGTGGATGTTGAGCCTCATATGGAGAATAATGTTCAAAACCAGAGCCAAGATTGTTTTTAATTGAGACTTTTGGTATGGCTGGTGTGCAGGTGTCTCAGTGCAAACTGTGTCTCTGTAACACTCTTGAACTTCTCTAAGCTGGGACAGACCATATGGAGGTTTTTTTTCTTGGCTCTTTGTGACACCTTCTTGATGCCTGCTCCCTGGCCTTGGCTCCCTGCAGAAAAGAGTAATGGATGTTGAATGTGGTATGTTTAATTTTCTCCCCCTACCTGCCCCTCCTTTTTTTCCGAGTCCACAGTTTCTCAAGATCTGTGTTTTGACCTTTTATCGTGGTAACAATCATCAGGATAACTTCTTGGAAATTTCCCTTTTCTGCCATCTATGACCCTTCCACATTGTAACTTGGAGCTATTAGGAAAGGGCTCCAGAGTTGCCTCAGTGCCTTAAAGTTAAAGAAAATTCTCTAATAACTCATGAATTTATAAGTGAAAGAGAAACATCAGCCATAGGTGTGTGCTAAAGACTTCCAAGGACAGAGGGGAGACCAGAGGATTTCTGAAGAGAACAACTGTGCCTGAGGAAACCTGAGGCACAGCTCAGACCTTCTCCTGCCAGCCCAGCTCTTCATGTTCAGGCTCTGATGTTCATAATCCCTCTCTGTCTAGGAGGCTGCTGTGGGGACCTAGGCTGAATACGCTGTGGAATGGCCTCTACCAGGGAAATCTGTTACAGATTCATAATCTTGTTGATACATTTTCCCATGGGGAAAAAAGAGCTGGTATAAGGCAAGTGGAAGGGGCATAGGAGAATGTGGAGAAAAGTCTGCAGTCCTTTCTGATGAGAAGGCTCTTTCTGGTGTCTGCTTGATGTTCACGGGGCCTCCTGTGACTCTCCATGGCACCTACACCCACAACATTTCTCAAAGGAAAGGAGGAAGCTTGTAACTTGGGAGCTTGGGAGAAAGGGCCATATGAATCCCCCCTTCAGTGGCATGCAGTCCAGTGATGCTCTGATCTGTGGACACACAGGCCCTTCCCCTCCTCCATTATGTGATTTGTGGTTTCTGGTCCAGAACTGAAAAGCACCCCACAGCTCACTTCTGACCCTGTGTTACTGCTGGCTGGGAAGAGTGTTCCTGACGCCTACACACACTTCCGGTGAACCAAGGGATTTCCAGGGCCAGAGAGAAGACTAGGGTCTCAGGGAGGTGATTTGCCATCTTATTCCTATATATTAATTCATTCATCTCATCTGGTTTCTAATCAGCAATGTTAACTCTCTTATCAGTGTTACTCACATAAACATCTTTCTAATTTTGTTTTCCCACTTCACCAAACTCTGGCCTTATTCAGAAATACTTATTATTTTTAATATGCACATTTTCACATTTTAACATCTTTGAATCCATAGCATCTTGGAATTGAGTCTTTATTTAATTGGCTATTTTTTTTTAATTGGCTATGTTTTTTCTTAATGTTGCATCAAATAATGGTGCATTTGAAGTCAATGACCTCTTAGATTTAATGAAATACATATTTGTGATGATTTGGGGTGTGGGGTGTAATATAAGGGTCCATGGTTGTGATGTGGAGGGAAACAACACATTCTAAATAAAAGCTTGGTGGTACCCATGCCCTTATGAAAATGAGGTGACACTGACAGTGACTTTGGCAGTCCACTCTGCTTAGAGACAGAATTGGTGCCTTCCCTCCACATCTCTAGTCCCCAGAGATCCTGTGGCAAAGCTCAGGATTAAAGCTTGGATAGGCATGAGATGTGACCACACCTTGTCCCAGCCATGTGAAATTGAGTTTTCTTAGAGCATGAGGTATCTGGGCTCTTAACTGTGTAGATTCTCTTCCTGGGATGGAGGTGCTGAATGCAAACTAGGAGATGGCACTTGGGGCCCACTTCTGATTTTAGAACTTAGAGGGGGCTTCATGGAGCATAAGTACTTCTATAGGTACATAAGTATTTATGTAGCATAAGCACAATGTAGGGAGCTGTGCACTTGTGCACAAACTTCCACTGTGTAAGGAGAAGATTGGATGACTGTGTCTAGGAGGCAGAACCTCTAGTTCTCTTGCCCTTGCTGATCCCTTCCCCCTTCAGTAAGCTCATGGGTCTTGGGGGCTGTTTTCTATCCTTCCTCTGTGGAATTATATCAAACAAGGCCCAACGTAAATGCATGTGTACTCAGACCCTAGATTCTCCCTCTATGTGTAGGTCACAGCATTGGAATTTGGGACCCTCATAAAAATATCTGGTGGTGAAATCCTTCAGTTTACCAGGAAATGAGTAATAATTCTTGATAAGGGGTGAATTAAGGGTCTGGGAGTATAAAGGGACTTCCATATGGCCCACGATCATACTGGTTGCAGCTTATAAAGAATAATTCAGATTTCAGAGACATGAGTCATATTCCCTGCCAATGTAATTTCTAGCTCTGGATTGTGGTTTCCTAGAAACCTTTTCCAGTAATGGGGAAGGGGACAGACTGCTAAAGCAACACTGTGTGATTTAGTCTGATACAAACCAATACTTTCAAATACACACCAGGAATTTTTAGATTGGTGCCTCTGATGAAAACTGATTTTTGAGTCTGTCTGTACAGATTTCATTGCTGAGAACAGGGCTCAGTAGCAGGCAGCAGGAGAAATAACAGGAGGGGCTGTGGATTTCTCACTCTAGGAGGAATCCTTGGTGCCATAGCTGAGCTGGGCCTCCTCCACGAAGGGGAGTAGAAAAGAATCAGAATATGGTCTGACTTTCTCAATGTGGTATTTGCACAAAGATAGAAAAATAAATCAATGAATAAAAGAAAAGAGAGCTCAAAAATGAACACATGCATATAACAGCAAATCATTTATAAGAAAGATTGATGTGGGAAGATGGATTTTTCAGTAAACTTTCTAATAGATTGAATAGCCACAGAGGGAAATAAAATCTGATCTTTAACCTTATATTTCACACAAAATGAATTCCATGTACAATATAGACGTAAAATATAAAAACAATTTAAACTAATAAGGGCATCTGTATAGCACAGGGACGTCTACTCAATACTCTGTAATGGCCTATATGGGAAAAGAATCTAAAAAAGAGTGGATATATGCATAACAGATTCACTTTGCTGTAACACCTGAAACTAACACAACATTGTAAATCAACTATACTCCAATAAAATTTTTTAAAAGTAAAATAAAAAACAAAAATGAAAACAATTTAATACAGTATCTAGAACGTACGTTAGGAAAATGAAAACAATTTAATACAGTATCTAGAACCTACTTTAGGAAAATAATTTCATGACATTGGGGGAGACTGAGAAACTAGACTCAGAAAGTATCAATATTTACCATAAAAGAGAAAAGATCTTCTAGCATAGTTGATGAAAAACTTGAGACAGAATGAGTCGTGCTCAAGATTCTTCCATTCATTTCTGGTAGTAATATAGCTCAGATTCAGAACTGAAACTTGGAATGATATTAGTGTCTACCTTTTTGAGATGGAAGGATTGAACAAACTCATGATATATAAAGTGTGTGGCTAAAATCGGATCTATAGTAGCCACTAAGTCAGTATGGGCTAATATTGACAGCTTTTTCTAAGTAATTGCAAAACTATATCAACTGAAGAATTCATCGTTATTGTGTATATATCACAAGGAAGGAATAAAATCACTGAAAACTACGGCACAGTTATTTCTTGCCACTTAGAATTTTATCTTATTTATTGAAAGAGTTTATTAAAAACACTTTAAAATGTGTATAAATGTGTATATTTGTCTTCTATCACAATTATGATCACAAGATGGAAAATATAAGCAATATGTACTGATAAAGTTATTCCTAACATTTTTCCCATTCAGAGTCAAACTCCTCTGAATAGCTTTTCAACTTATCTTGACCATAATTTTCCCCACATTATCATCATCTGTGCTAATCAGGAGCTTTAGGAATGTCACATTTCTTGAGAGAGCTCTATACTTCTCTCTGTGAGATTATCTTCCAACTTACTGACACCCCCCATACAAGTTTTGATACCCATATTACCAGAAGGTGTCAACAGAAGATTTTTTGATCAGTTCATGCATGTAAACACAAGAACCTCTTGTTATTGCCTTCTGAATAATAGTGCTTGTACACTATCAATTCTAAGATGAACCTCTATTTGAAAGATGTGGAAATGTACACTCTAGCATCAGTGAATTCACTATTTTTCTCTGTGACTGCCCACTTCTTAGTGTAAAATCATAGTGGCCCATCTGTTGAATTCTGTTCCATTATTGAGGAAACATACTTAAATGTAGTTTAACATAAGTTTACCAACTCCATTTGCCTTCTATTTGACCATTGGATATATTAGAGGTTATAGGGAGCGACTGGAATTCCTAGATTATATATGCAGAGGTAATTTTATTACCTCAAGATATCCACTGAGACGAAAGATAGACATGGCTGAGTTAGTGGAAAGTTTGCATTGGAGCAGTAGCTTTCTAAAGACTTAGAAAGAAGCTGTATCTTGCAAATTTCTGCCCTAATCGTAGAAATATGAGCAATGTCCTCTGTGTCATTTTAAATTCAATATTTCAGTCTATAACAGTTGTATATCTATCATTTTTCCTTCCCCTTTCTTTCTTCTAATCAGATGGATGGTGATAATACAATCACTTTACAATTTTTCAGTGCATAGCAGTTGTGTTATGATCTACATAAATTGTTTTCCTCTGCCTACTTGCTACTCTGACCTATTCCACTTTTAAAATTGGAACAAGCTTTGGTGTTCCCTGATGAATGTATTAAGGGAATAAGAAACTCATATAATTCATAATTTAGGATGTTGGCTGAAATTGTACCTAGAGTTTCAAGCTCCAAGAAGGCTGAATTAAGTGAACAGCCAATTTTGATCTCAAATATACGAGTCATGCATCCGCTGGACTCCATCCTCTATTCAGGCTCGAGTACGAAGACAGGGTGATAGGTTCTTGTCTCATGGTGTAGTCTAAGACTTAGGGATGTTTGTAGGAACATCTTTCTGAGAATTCTGGTGGCCAGGCCAGCTTCTGTGAAATCTAGGTACAGGTGGTTTAGAAGGTTGTGGGAAATCATATAGTCCATGCTATCAGAGAGCAGTGTTTGAGGACTCAGAGCTTAGCACTGTGTCCTCTGTGCCTGTGACATTATGTCATATTGTGTCTATCTACTGTCTTCTCTTAACTCTAAGCACTCAGGGCCCTTTGGTTTGTTAGTTTATTTGCCACTTTTGAGTTTAGGTCACTCCTTATCCAGACCTAACGGTGACTTGTTTAAGGCCTGCCACTCTAGCTTTTGTTTTTTTTTCATTGTGGTTTTTGGTTTTGTTTGGTAAAGAGCTTAGTGATGGATGACATTCATAGTATACATCATAATATATTATAATGTGTGCATTGAAATGAAGATGAAGGGGAGATTTGACAAGTCATTTAGCTGTTATAAGAACTCCAGATAAAATGAAATGAATAGAATAAACCTCTATGTTTTAAGATGTGGAATTTAAATGAGACTGTCCTTTCTTAAGGTGTGAACTTTGATCTTGGAGGAGTGAGAAGGTTTCTTGAATAACAAATGCCCAAAATATTAGCACCTAAATAAATGCTATCCTGATTCCAGAAGTGAGAAATATGGTCCAGGTCAGCTGTATCTCTTACTCTAGGTCTCCAGGCCCCAGGAGTTAGTTTTCTCATTGAAGGCATGAATGTGATATGGAGAATATACCCTATGATTATGGAACATAAAAGCAAGAGCCTTGCTTCTGCAGATATCCATGGGAGTATAATATGTAGTTCTATGGCTTTGTAGACAGAGCTCCTAGAAAATTCCCTGGTGCCAGCTGGCAGGACTGCTGTGGCTGTGAATAGGGAGCTGTGCGAGGGAGGAGCATGTGGTCCTCTCTCTGGGAGGATATTTGTTTAACCAGCACAGATGCAGTCATCATTCAACTGTGTCCATCCCTCAGACACAGCATGGAGAGTTGAGATATATTTTATTGTGCTTGTTCTTTCCTTTTTTCTGCCAGGCTTTCTCCACCCAAGTAAAACACATCCTGAATAATTCACTTGTCTTCATCTGCCAAAAATTTGGTACATAAAGGTTCACATCCAAGTATGTATAATCAGGGACTGGCCTGAAACACATAAAAAAAGTTTACACCCAGCTCACCTGCTGCTATGACCATATCTATTCTGTGGCTTTCAGGCTTGGCAATGGGTTGTATAATTCCACAATGTGAGTGTCAAGAGAATAAATGGACCCAGTGAATTGGTGATGGAGTCTGTCGAATGGGAAGAATTTAGTCACAGATTCCCTCAAGGGCTTGAAAATCTTTTGAAAGTTTGAAGAAGGAAACCCTGTACCAAAACAAACAAACAGACAAAACAAACAAAACAAAATCTCCTGAATGCAGAAATGTGATTAATGTTCCCTATCACTTGCATGTATCAATCTTGGCTTCTAATATCCAGAAGCCATGTCTTTCAAAAAAGATTTAGTGGTATCCTGCAGATACACTGCCAAAAGACGTAGACCTACCCTATTATCCAGCAATCCCACTCCTGGGCATATATCTGGAGAAAAACATGGTTCAAAAGGATACATGCCCCTCAATATTCATTGCAGTACCGTTTACAATAGCTAAGACATGGAATAAACATAAATGTCCATTGACAGATGAATGGATAAAGAAGATGTGGTATATATATACAATGGCATATTACTCAGCCATAAAAAACAGCAAAATTGTGCCATTTGTAGAGACTTGGATGGATCTAGAGAATGTCATACAAAGTGGAGTAAGTCAGGCAGAGGAAAACAAATATCACATGATACCACTTATACGTGGAATCTAAAAAAATGATAAAATGAACTTATTTACAAAACAGAAACAGACTCACAGACTTAGAAAACAAACTTATGGTTACCAGGGGGGTATTGTTGGGGGGAGGGATATTGGGAGTTTGAGATTGACATATACAGTGCTATATTTAAAATAAAATGGGTTTCCATGAAAAAAATAAAAATTGTGGGAAAAAAGGAAAATGGGATATGTGAGGCACAGATACCTATTTTTAAAGAAGTGTTTGCTGAGACAAAAACTGGTGACAGAGTAATGGGAAGTATGAAGAAAAAAAAAAAGAAAGAGGTGGAGAGTCCCTGGAGCTTGAGAGGCTCTCCTGAAGCAAGTGCATCTGTGTTTGGAATGGAGGATAGATTAGGGAAACTGCTTTGCCCTTTTCTCTCTACAGGTCCTTTTACCCTCTGAGTCCAAGTATTTTTGTTTATGTTTTTGAGAGTTTTTTGTATAAGAATAATACTTTTTCAAAAATGTTTTGAAACAATTTTAGATTTGCAGAAAGTAGCATAGATAGTACAGAGAGTTTCATATACCCTTCAGGTTGCTGTAATATTAACATCTTATATCACCATAGTTTATTTATAAAAACTGAGACATTAACAGTGGTATAAAACTATTAAAGGAAATCTGGACTTTCTTGATATTTAATCAGTAGGTTTGCCAACTAAGGTCATTTTTCTTTTCCAATATTCCAGGACACAACATTACATTTATTTGCCATATGTATCACATAATTTTTTTTTGCTAATAATAAATTACCACATAATTTAGCATCTTAAAATTACACACATAGTGTCTCAAAATTTGTGTGGGTGAAGAATCCAGATGTAGATAATGTCCAAGGGTAAAGTTTCAACAGAAGGCTCAGCCAAGGAAGAATTCCCTTCCAAACTTACATGATTGTTAGAATTCAATTACCTGCAGTCTGTTGGACCAAGGGCCTCCGTTCCTTACTGGCCATTGTCTATAGGTTGCATTCAGTTCCTTGCCATGTGGGCAAGTCACAGTTCCTGTCCACACACACGAGCAGGGATTAGAATACAAAATTGTATACCAAGAGGTGGGGATCATCGGGTACCATCTTAGGGTCTACCCGCCACATCAGGTATTCTCCCAATCTGCAACACTTTCCCAGTCTTCACTTATTTTTCATGAACTTTACCCTTTTGAAAAGTACTTGTCAAATATTTTGTAGAATGTTCCAAAATGTGGATTTGTCCCATGTTTTCTCATGATTATGCTAGTGATATGGATTAATTTATACACATATTTATCTAAGTTTGAAGATGAGCAAAGCTGCACAGTATGTTATTTGGCAATAGAAATGTAGAGAGAAAAATAATAAGGAGAAATAAAGGAATGATGAATAGAGACTTCAAAATAATACTAAATAACACCTTCAGTGGGTAGGGAAGAGGATGAAGTTGGGGATATGCATGCAGGGAATATTACAATATTGCTAATGTTCTTTATATTAAGCTCAGAAATGACTTTTCAAAAATAAACTTTTAAAATTTAGAACAGTTTTAGATTTACAAAACAGTTGTGAAGACAGTACAGAGATATATTTCAGAAATATACATACACCCCACACACATTTTCACTTCTCCTATTTAACCATCCTCTTTCTCAAGCCCCTGGTAAACACTAATCTGCTTACTATCTCTGTAGTTTCCCCTTTTCCAAAGTGTCATATAAATGGAATCACACAATATATGGTCTTTTCAAACTTCTTTCCTTTAGCTGAATGCCTTTAAGATTTGTGAAGTTTACCTCACTGTACATAAGTTTGCATTTCCCTAATGGTCAAAGGTTTTGAGCATCTTTTTATGTGCTTACTATATGTATATATCTTCGTTAGAGAAATATCTATTCAAATTATTTAACTATTTTTAATTGGAATATTTGATTTTTTAATTTTTGAGTTGTAGGAGTCCTTCATATATTCTGGATAAGATGCTCTTATCAGCTTTATAATTTACAAATATTTTATCCCATTCTTTGGGTTGTCTATTCACTTTCTTGACAGTATGCTTTGGATCACAAAAGTTTTAAATGCTGATGAAGTTCAATTTATTTCTTCTGTCACTTGTCCTTTTGTTGTCATAAGCTAGAAACCATTGTTTAACTGAAGGTCATGAAGATTTACTCCTATGTTTTATTCTAAAGTTTTAGCTTTTATATTTAAGTCTATGTTCCACTCTGAGTCAATTGGTATATGGTGAGAGGTTGGAGTCCAACTTGCGTGTGGATATTCACTTGTCCTAGCAACATTTGTTAGAAAAAATCCACGTTGAGTTGTCTTGGCAAACCTGTAAAATCAACTGGCCAAAATGTAAGGATTCATATTTGGTAACTAAATTCTATTCCATGGATCTATATGTTTAGCCTTATGCCAGTGCCACAATGTCTTGATTATCATAGCTGTATGTGAGTTTTGAACTCAAGAAGGGTAAGTTGAGTACTCCAAATTTTGTTCCTTTTTAAGGTTATTTTGATTATCCTGGATTCCTTGCATTTTCAATTAATTTTAGTATCAGATTGTCAATTACTGAAAAAAAGAGGCAATTGGAATTTCGACACAGAGTGCATTGAATCTGTTGCTCCATTTGAAAAGTATAGTTACCTTAACAATATTAGGCCTTCTGATCAATGAACCTGGGGTGTTTTTTTCCATTTATTTATGTCTTCTTTATTTTCTTTCAACAATATTTTGTAGTTTTCCATGTACATGTCTCACACTTATTTTGTTAAGGTCATGCCTAAATATTTTATCCTTTTTGATGTTATTTTGAATTGAAAAGTTTTCTTGGTTTCATTGTCATTTTGTCCATTGCTAGTGTATAGAAATACAATTGATTTTTGTATATTGACCTTGTACACTGCAACTTGCTGAACTCATGTTTTAGTTCTAATAGTATTTTAGTAGATTGCTTAGGATTTTTATACACAAAACCATGTCATTTGCAAATAGAGATAGTTTGACTTCTTTCCAATCAGGTTGCCTTACATTTGTTTTTCTGAATAATTGAGCTGGTTAAAACCTCCAATGTTGAAGAGAAGTGACAAGAGTGGCCATTCTTTTCTTGTTTCTCATCTTGGGCAAAGTACTGAGCTTTCACAATTACATATTAGGTCATTTTGTTTTTTCATGGATGCCCTTTATTAGATTCAGAAAGTTCCCTTCTATGCTTAATTTGTTTAGTGTTTTATCATAAATGAATGTTGGGTTTTGTCAAATGCTTTTTGTGCATGTTTTTGAGATGATTATTTTGTTTTTGTCCTTTATTCTACTGCTATAGCGTATTATATTGTTTTTGTGTTTTGAACCAAACTTGAATTCCTGAGATAAATCTCAGTTGGTCATGGCATTTAACTTTTGTATATGTTGCTGTATTTGGCTTGCTAATATTTTGTTGATGATTTTTGTATCTAGATTCATGAAGAATATTGGTCAGTAATTTTATTTTCTTGTAATGTCTAGCTGTGGTATTAGGGTAAACTGGCCTTGTAGAATGAGTTGGTAAATATTTTCTTATCTTCTGTTTGTTTGGAGGAGTTTATGAAAGATTTATATTACTTACTTAAACATTTGGTATAAATTAACAGTGAAGCCTTCATAGATTAGATTTTTAATGATATATTTTTTTAAATTACTAACTTATTTTTGCTACTTGTGTAGATCTATTAAGGTTTTCTTTTTATTTTCTTACCAGTTTTTTCCTTTGTAGGTATTTACCCATTTCATCCAGGTCATGTATTTTGTTAGCATATTCTTCATAGTATTTTTAGTACTCACTGATAATCCTGATCTATTCATGGAAGGTTGGTAATAATGCCCTCTTTCAGTAATTTGATTTTCATAAATTGAGTCTCTTTTCTGTCTTCTTTCTTCTCTCTCTCTCTCTCTCTCTCTCATATTTTATCAATTTAGTTGCTATTTCAAAGAACCATCTCTTAGCTGTGTTGATTTTCTCTACTGTTTTTCCATTTTCTATTTCATTTATTTCCACTCTAATCTTTAATACTCCCTTCCTTTGGTTGATGTGGGTATAATTTATCTTTTCTCTAGTTTCTTTAAGTATAAGTTTAGGTTTTTTAAGTTGAAATATTTTCTATTTTAATATGGATGTTTAAATATATTAATTTTCCTCTAAGTACCATTTTAACTATATCTCTTAAAACTTGGTATGCTGTGATTTTTGTTTTCATTCATCTCAAGTTATTGTCTATTTCTGAAAATTTAAAACTTCTTCCAGTTTTACTGAAATATAATTGACATATAACATTGTGTAAGTTTAAGTTGTGCAACACAATGGTTTTATACCATATATTACAAAATAATTACCACAATAAGTTTAGATTTCCTTGTTATTTCTTCCTTGACCCATTGATTATCTAGGAGTGTGTGGTTTAACTGCCACACATTTATAAATTTTTATGTGTAGCTGATTTCTAATTTTATTCCATTATGGTCAGATTATATCCTATGCTTGATTTCAGTTCTTATATATTTACTGAGACATGTATTATAGCCTAAAATATGGTCTATCCTGAACAAAGTTCCATGTGTGTTTGAGCAGGATCTGCATTCTCCTGTTATTAGGTGGAATGATCTATAGATGTCTGTTAGATTACTTGAATTATTGTGTTGTTCAAGTCTTCTATTTCCTTGTTGATCTTCTTCCTAGTTGTTCTATCCATTATTAAAAGTGGGGCATTAAAGTCTCCAACTATTACTGTTTTATTGTCTATTTGTCCCATAAATTATGTCAGTTTTGCTCTATGTGGTTTGAGTTCTATCGTTAGATGTATATAAGTTTAAAATTATGTCTTCTTGATAGATTGGCCATTTCATTATAAAAAGTCTTTCTTTTTAGTAGCAGTTTTTTTCTTAAAATCTATTTTTGTCTGATAGCTCCTCAGTTCTCCTTTGGATAATGTTTTTTTAGTATATATTTTTCATCATTTTACTTTTAATCTATTGATATCTTTGTTTCTAAAGTGTTTCCCTTTTAGAAACGTATTTAGATAATATTTCATCAATTTTGAAAATGTATGCCTTTTGATATGATTTTTAATCCATTTACTTTTAATGTAATTACTGTTACTGATGGATTTATGTCTTCCATTTTACTATTTGTTTTTGATATGTCTTTAAAAAATTTTTTTATTGTGGTAAGTCACATGATATAAAACATACTATTTTAACCATATTTAACTGTACAGTTCAGTGGCACTAAATATATTCACATTGTTGTGCAGCTCTCACCATCTCCTGAATTTTTCACCTTCCTAAACTGAAACTCTGTCCCCTTCAAACACTAATTACTCATTCCCCCTCTCCACCCTTCCCACACCCCAGACCCTGGCATCTACCAATGTACTTTCTGACTCTATGAATTTGACTATTCTAGGTACCTCATATAACTGGAATCAAGCAGTATTTGACTGCATCTAATGTATATTGGAATGCATTTTTAAGATTAACTTAATATATGTCCTGCAAACAGATTGTACCTTCTTTTTATTCCCCTGTGCTATACAGTAGGCACTCACCAGCCATTAACTTCCTACATAATAGTGTACATATACCTCAATCCCAATCTCCCAATCCATTCCACCACCACCCTTGGTGCCCGTACATTTGTTCTCTACCTCTGTGTCTGTATATCTGATTTGCAAATAAGTTCATCTGTATCATTTTTCTAAATTCCACATATATGCATTATATACAATATTTATTTTCTCTTTCTGACTTACCTCACTCTGTATGACAGTCTATAGGTCCAGCCACATCTCTGCAAATGGCACAATTTCATTCCTTTTCATGACTGAGTAATATTCTATTGTATATATGTACCACATCTTCTTTATCCATTTATCTGTTGATGGACATGTAGGTTGCCCTGGCTACTGTAAATAGTGCTACAATGAACATTGTGGTGCATGTATTTTTTGGAATTATGGTTTTCTCCAGGTACATGCCCAAGAGTGGGATTACTGTATTATATAGTAGTTGTATTTTTAGTTTTTTAACGAACTTCCATACTGTTCTCCATAGTGGCTGTATCAATTTACATTTCCACCAACAATGTAAAAGGGTTCCCTTTTCTCCACACCCTCTCAAGCATTTATTGTTTGTAGATTGTTTGATGAAGGCCATTCTGAATGGTGTGAGGTGGTACCTAATTTTAGTTTTGATTTGCATTTCTCTAATAATTAGTGATGTTGAGCACCTTTTCATGTGTCAGTTGGCCATCTCTATGTCTTCTCTGGAGAAAAGTCTATTTAGATCTTCTGCCCATTTTCCGATTGAGTTGTTTGTTTTTCTGATGTTGAGATGCTTGTATATTTAGGAGGTTAACCCCTTGTCAGTTGCTTCATTTGAAAAGATTTTCTTCCATTCTGAGTGTTTTCTTTTCATCTTGTTTATGGTTTCCTTTGCTGTGCAAAACTTTTCAGTTTAATTAGGTCTCATTTGTTTATTTTTGTTTTTATTTTCATTATTCTAGGAGGTGCATCAAAAAGATCTTGCTGTGATTTATGTCAAAGAGTGTTTTTCCAATGTTTTCCTCTAAGAGTTTTATAGTGTCCAGCTTTACATTTAGGTCTTTAATCCATTTTGAGTTTATTTTTGTGTATGGTGTTAGGGAGTGTTCTAATTTCATTCTTTTACATATAGCTGTCCAGTTTCCCCAGCACCACTTATTGATGAGACTGTCTTTTCTCCATTGTATATTCTTGCCTCCTTTGTCATAGATTAATTGACCATAGGTGCATGTGTTTATCTCTGGGCTTCTTATCCTACTCCAAGGATCTATACTTCTGTTTTTGTGCCAGTCCCATATTGTCTTGATTACTGTAGTTTTGTAGTATAGTCTGAAGTCAGGTAGCCTGATGCTTCCAGCTCCGTTTTTCTTTCTCAGGATTGCTTTGGATATTTGGGGTCTTTTGTGTTTCCATACAAATTGTAAAACTTTTTTGGCCTAATTCTGTGAAAAATACCATTGTTAGTTTGATAGAGATTGCACTGAATCTGTAGATTGCTTTGGGTAGTAGAGTCATTTTCACAATGTTGATTCTTACAATCCAATAACATGGCACATCTCTCCATTTTTTTGTCATATTTGATTTCTTCTTCTTCTTCTTCTTTGATTTCTTCTTCTCTTCTGTCATATTTGATTTTTTTGTCATATTTGATTTCTTTCATCAGTATCTTACAGTCTTCTGCATATAGGTTTTTGCCTCCTTAGGTAGGGTTATTTCTAGACATTTTATTCTTTTCATTGCAGTGGTAAGTGGAATTGTTTCCTTAATTTCTCTTTCTGACCATTTGTTGTTAGTGTATAGGAATGCAAGAGATTACTGTGCATTAATTTTGCATCCTGCAACTTTACCAAAGTCATTGATTAGCTCTAATCATTTTCTGGTGGCATATTTAGGATTTTCTATGTATAGTATCATGTCTTCTGCAAACAGTGACAGTTTTACTTCTTCTTTTCTAATTTGGATTCCTCTTATTTCTTTTTTTCCCTCTGATTGCCATGGCTAAGGCTTCCAAAACTCTGTTGAATAATAATGGTGGGAGTGGACATCCTTGTCTTGTTCCTGATCTTAGAGGAAACGCTTTCATTTTTTCACCATTGAGAATGATGTTTGCTGTGGGCTTGTCGTATATGGTGTTTATTATGTTGAGGTAGGTTGCCTCTATGACCACTCTCTGGAGAGTTTTTATCATAAATTGGTGTTGAATTTTGTCAAAAGATTTTTCTGCATCTATTGAGATGATCATATGGTTATTCTCCTTCAATTTGTTCATATGGTGTATCACATTGATTGACTTGAGTATATTGAAAAATCCTTGCATCCATGAGATAAATCCCATTTTATCATGGTGTATGATCCTTTTAATGTGTTGTTGGATTCTTTTTGCGAGTATTTTGTTGAGAATTTTTGCATCTATGTTCATCAGTGATATTCGTCTGTAATTTTCCTTTTTATGTGATATCTTTGTCTGGTTTTGTGATGTTGGCCTCATAGAATGAGCTTGGGAGTGTTCCCCACTCTGCAATTTTTCGGAAGAGTTTGAGAAGGATAGGTGTTAGCTCTTCTCTAAATGTTTGATAGAATTTGCCTGTGAAGCCATCTGGTCCTGGACTTCTGTTTTTTGGAAGATTTTTAATCACAGTTTCAATTTCATTACTTGTGATTGGTCTGTTTATATTTTCTATTTCTTCCTGGCTCTGTCATGGAAGGTTGTACCTTTCTAAGAGTTTGTCCAGTTCTTCAAAGTTTTCCATTTTATTGGCATATAGTTGCTTGTAGTAGTTTCTTATGATACTTTGTATTTCCACAGTATCAATTGTAATCTCTCCTTTTCCATTTCTAATTTTATTGATTTGAATCCTCTCCTTTTTTTCTTGATGAGTCTGGCTAAATATTTACTAGTTTTGTTTATCTTCTCAAAGAATCAGCTTTTAGTTTCATTGATCTTTGCTATTGTTTTCTTCATTTCTATTTCATTTATTTCTGTTCTGATTTAATGATTTCTTTCCCTCTACTAACTTTACTTTTTGTTTGTTCTTCTTTCTCTAGTTGCTTTAGGTGTAAGGTTAGGTTGTTTATTTGAGATTTTTCTTGTTTCTTGAAACAGGATTGTGTTGCTATAAACTTCCCTCTTAGAACTGCTTTTGCTGTATCCCATAGGTTTTTGATCACTGTGTTTTTGTTGTCATTTGTTTCTATGTATTTTTTGATTACCTCTTTGATTTCTTCATTGATCTCTTAGTTATTTAGTAGCATGTTGTTTAACCTCTGTGTGCTTGTGTTTTTTACAGTTTTTTTCCTCTAATTGATTTATAATCTCATAGTGTTGTGGTCAGAAAAGATGCTTGGTACAATTTCAATTTTCTTAAATTTACCAAGGTTTGATTTTTGACCCAAGATATGATCTATCCTGGAGAATGTGTTTTGTGCCATTGAGAAGAAAGTGTATTCTGCTGATTTCAGTTGGAATGTCCTATAAATATCAACTAAGTATATCTGGTCTAATGTGTCATTTAAAGCTTGTGTTTGCTTATTAATTTTCTGTCTGGATGATGAGTCCATTGGTGTAAGTGGAGTTTTAAAGTCTCCCATTATTATTGTTTTACTGTCGATTTCCCCTTTTTCTTGCCTTATGTATTGAGGTGCTCTTACGTTAGGTACATAAATATTTATAATTGTTGTATCTTCTTCTTGGATTGATCCTTTGATCATTATGTAGTGTCCTTCCTTGTCTCTTGTAAAAGTCTTCATTTTAAAGTCTATTTTCTATGACATGAGTATTGCTATGAGTCCAGCTTTCTTTTGACTTCCATTTGCATGGAATATCTTTTTCCATCCCCTCACGTTCAGCCTTTATGTGTCCCTAGGTCTGTAGTGGGTCTATTGGAGACAGCATATATATGGGTCTTGGTTTTGTATCCCTTCAGCAAGCCTGTGTCTTTTGGTTGGAGCATTTAATCCATTCACATTTAAGGCAATTATTGATATGTATGTTCCTATTACCATTTTCTCAATTGTTTTGGGTTTGTTTTTGTAGGTCTTTTCTTCTCTTGTGTTTTCCACCTAAAGAAGTTCCTTTAGCATTTGTTGTAAAGCTGGTTTGGTGGTGCTGAATTCTCTTAGCTTTTGCTTGTCTGTAAACCTTTTGATATCTCCATCAAATCTGAATGATATTCTTGCTGGTTAGAGTGATCTTCATTTTAGGTTTTTCCGTTTCATCACTTTAAATATATCCGGCCACTCTCCTCTGGCCTGCAGGGTTTCTACTGAAAAATCAGCTGATATCCTTATGGGGAATCCCTTGTATATTATTTGTTGCATTTCCCTTGCTGGTTTTAATATTTAAAATTTTTTGAATTTAATTTTTGTTAGTTTGATTAATATGTGTTTTGGCATATTTCTCTTTGGGTTTATCTTGTATGGGACTCTCTGTGCTTCCTGGACTTGAGTGGCTATTTTTTTTCCCATGCTATTGAAGTTTTTGACTATAATCTCTTCAAATATTTTCTTAGACCCCTTCTCTTTCTCTTTTTCTTTTGGGACTCCTATAACTCAATTGTTGGTGCATTTAATGTTATCCAGAGGTCTCTGAGACTGTTCTCATTTCTTTTCATTCTTTTTTTCTTTATTCTTCTCCACATTCTATCTTCCAGCTCACTTATCCATTGTTCTGTCTCATTTATTCTGCTATTGATTCCTTCTAGTGTATTTTTCATTTCAGTTTTTGTGTTGTTCATCACTGTTTGTTTGTTCTTTAGTTCTTCTAGGTCCTTATTAAACATTTCTTGTATTTTCTCAGTCCGTGACTCCATTCTATTTCCAAGATTTGGATCATCCTTACTATCATTACTCTGAATTCTTTTTTGGGTAGATTGCCTGTTTCCTCTTCATTTAGTTGGTCTTGTAGGTTTTTACCTTGCTATTTTGTCTGTAACATATCTCTCTGTCATTTCATGTTTGCTGATGGTTTGGGCTGTGTTCCTGTCTTTCTTGTTTGACCTGAGGTGTCCAGTACTGTAGTTTGCAGGCAGTTGGGTGGATCCAGGTCTTGGTGCCAAGATGAGGACCTCCAGGAGAGCTCACACTGATTAATATTCCCTGAGGCTTGAAATTCTCTGTTAGTCCAGCCGTTTAGATTCAGTGTTCCCACCTCAGGGGCTCAGGCCCTATCCGCACCCTGGGAACCAAGACCCTGCAAGCCACACAGTGTGGCACAAAAGAAAACCAAAAAAACTAAAAACTAAACCAAAAGACAGACAACAAACAATGGAAGAACAATAACAAAGAATAAAAAATAAAATAAAATTAGAAAACTACAAAATATATTAGGAAAAATAAAAATGAAAATGAAACAACAACCACAAAACAAAGCACAACAGGAAAAAAAATTGAAAAAAAATCCCTGGTGCTTCTGCTATCAGTGTCCTTGCCCCATGGTGAGCTACATCTGACTCCTACCTCTTGGAGGAGGGCCTCCGAGACCTCTAGGTAGGTCTCTGGACCCACTGTGTCAGCTCCACATCTGCATGTATTCATTTCACCAGCATCTGCTCCTGAAGCTGGCCCAGAGCACACTTGCCCATGCAGGCTAGCTGGGACCCAGGCTTATATGGGTGTGTCTGCAGGGGCCAGTGCAGCTGGAGGAGGCTTTGGAGGGGGGTGGTGCTCAGCCCACTAGGACCCAGTCAGCCTGTGGAGGCTTTAGGGGTGATGGTGCTTTGGTTCACCAGGACCAGAGGAGGCCTTGACAGGGGCGGGTCTCAGGCCTGGGATCCATGTGGCCCCCAGAAGCTTTGGTGGGGGCAGGGCCCAGGCAGGGGACCCACGAGGGCTGAGGAGGCCCTGGTGAGGTGGAGCTCAGGCCTGCCCCCCTAGCAGGCTTGCCATGGTTTGAGGGATGGGCAAGCCTGCTCAGGTGTATGCCCCCACCACTGCCCAAGGAGCCCAGTCCAGCAGGCGGGGAAGGGTGCCACAATGGTGGCCCCACCCTTTGCATGCCACTCAACAATAGTTTTCTGCTTCCTTGGTGGCCCAGGCCTCCCCTGCCAGCTTTCCCTGCTACAGAGCCCTTTCTCCTTTCACCTCAGGCTGCCTCCTTACCCCCATCAGCCATCCCCTCCCAGGATCCACCCTCCAAACCCCACTCTCCAGCACCTAGCCCTCCTCCACACCAGGAGACATGCAACCCAGGCCAGGGTGCGCAGGGCCATGGCAGGTACCATGCACCCAGGCCCCACTCTGTCCCAACCCCCACAAACCAGTCTCTGCTCCCCTCTGGCTCCCAAACCCCCGAAGGTCCCCATCTGTTTCCACTGATCCCCCTGCTGTGGGTGAGCCACCCTGAGTGCAAGAAACTCTCCTCTCCTCCAGCCCCCACCAGGGGTGCCAGTCTCATCCTGTTTCCACCCCTCTTCCCCCGCTTCCTTACCATGCCCCACCCAGTTGCACGGGAACTTCTCCTGTCCCCTTAGGTGTCCAAGGTCCCCCAGTAGCACCCAGTAGGGGCTCCACAAGAACTGCTCCAATTCCCCCTTGCTGCACCAGTGAGAAGATTCGAAGTCCACATCCTCCTACTCTGTCATTTTGACTCTGACCTCTGATATGTCTTAACTCATTTTTGTTCCACACTTAACCACCACTGTCTTCTTGTGTATTTTCTAGTGTACTCTTTTAATCCCTTTGTTGTTTCTTTAGCTATATTTTTGGAATTATTTTCTCATTGGTTGTCCTGGTTATCACAATTAACATTTTAACTTGAAGCAGTCTAATTCACATTAATACTAACTTAATTTCATTACTATAAGTTAAAAAAATTACTCCAATGTTACCATTCCTTCCC
The DNA here is from genome assembly GCF_003676395.1 of Aethalodelphis obliquidens. NCBI lineage: Eukaryota > Metazoa > Chordata > Mammalia > Artiodactyla > Delphinidae > Aethalodelphis > Aethalodelphis obliquidens. Next base: position 756,006 of record NW_020838078.1, on the reverse strand, counting down.
CTTCCTTTGTGCTATTATCACTATATGAATTATATCTTAATGAATTACAAGAAGGGAAGAGTTACACACAAAATATAATACATTCTCTTTTATATTTACCTATGTAATTATCTTAACTTGTACTTTTTATTTCTTTGTGTGAATTCAAGTTACTGTTCAGTTTCTTATCATTCCTCCCCAAAGAACTCACTTTAGTATTTCTTGTACATCATGACTATTAATGACAAATTTCCTCTGTTTTTGTTTATCTGAGAGTGTCAATTTCTTCCTCACTTTTGAAGGGTAGCTTTGTGGGTATAAAATTCTCATTTGACATTTTTTTTCTTTCAGCATTTTGAAATCCACTGCCCTCTGGACTCATGATTTCTGACTATAAATCAACTCTTAATAATTAAAGGATCCCTTGTAACCATATCCATATCCACACCACTTTTCCCTAGCTTTAAACATTCTCTATCTATAGCTTTTGATAATTTGACTATGCTATATCTTGGTGTGGATCTCTATGTTTACCCTATTTGGATTTTATCTGACTCTTGAATGTGTAATGATTTTCATTATATTTGGGAAGATTTTAGCTATTATTTTTCTAAATATTCTTTCTGCCACTTTATCTCCTCTCATTCTAGGAATCTTGTTATGCATATGTTTGTACACTTGATAGTGTCCCAAAGATGTCTAAGTCTCTGTTCAATTTTCTCTATTCTTTTTTTCTTTCTGTTGCACAATATGATGATCTCAGTAGTCCTTTATTCAAGTTTGTTGATTGTTTTTTCTGCCTATTTAAATAGGCTGTTGACCTCTCAAGTGAATTCTTTATTTCAGTTATTATTTTGAAACTCCATGATTTCCACTTTTAAAACAATACTTTTTATTGGCATTTTCTAGTTGATGAGATACCTTTCTTACACTTTAATTATTTCAGCATGGTTTCCTTTGATTCTTTGAAATAGCTGTAATTGCTGATTTTATACCTTTATCCTTTATGTCCAAGGTCTAAGCTTCCTGTAGGAGAGACAGTCTTTATTGACTGCTTTTTTGTTCCATGCACAGGGAATATTTTTCTTTATATTTGTGTGTATCATAATTTTGGTTGTTGAAACTAGACATTTTAAATAACCTGCGAAAACTCTGGAAACCCTTTTCAGTGTTTATTGTTGTTAATACAGGTTGCCATTGCTGCTGTTTTTTAAATTTAGTGACTTTCCTGAACTAACTCCATAAAGTATGTATTATTTGTCATTGTGGCTACTGTGTTCTCTTTCATTTAACTAAGTGTCCAGTTAATGACTGGACAGAAATTTTCTTAAATGACTTGAACCAGTAAGTTTCTCAGCCTTTGCCAAGGAGCTTTATGTAGGGTTGGGAGACAGTTTAATTCTTCAACTATTTACAACTCCACCTTAGCCCTTCAATTCCTGCCTGTGCAGAGCCTCAGGTAAGAGAAGTTATATCCACAGGTGAGAGAGCAAGGATTTTAAAGTCTTTTCTGAGCCTGCATACAGCCATCACATGTACATGTATTTCTAGATCACTAGGAATATGTCAGACCTTTCAAAAGTGTCTTATGGATATCTCACCTCCCCAGTTTTCTTTTTAAGATTTTGCCACCCTCTTATTTACCTCAACTGGCATTACCACCTCAGCTACTTGCAATGTTAAACAAATGCTGCTTACTGTTTCTGATAAAAACCCTGGGAATAGGGTATTCTGACTGAGCAAGCTCTTAGTCACATCCAGTAAAGACAAGCCTTATGGATGGGTATTTTCAGGGAGCTGTCCACTAAAATAGTGATAATTGCCTAGGAATAGAGTTTGGGAGGAAGTTTGAAACCCACTTTTCCCCCTCCAATGACTGCTAGGACACTGGTTTTCACAGATAAAGTGGTTGCAGAGATGATAGATTTCAAAATTACTGTGGAATTCAGGAGGGGCGAATGTGAATAGGGAAAATTAAAATGACACAAAATTACTGTTATTACTGAAATTAATCATTTATAAAAATAAATGGTCCTTCAATTTTTGCAAGTCTTTGTTTAATTTCCAGAGTTCTGAAAAGGATCATTTTGATACTTTTTACCATGCTCTTATTGCTATTATGAAGGAACAATTTTTCAGAGGTCATTAGTCTGTGATTACAGAATATTTTTCCTCTCCTTCACTTTTGATGGATGATTCAGCTGCATATGGAATTATAGACCCGTGTTTTTTTTCTTTTAACACTTCAAAGATCTTCATTTCTTGCTTGAATTGTTTCTGAAGACAAGTACACTATAAAATTATCTTTATTCTTCTATAAGTAAAGTTTTGTTTTCTCAGGTTTCCATTAGAGTTATCTCTTTGTCTTTGGTTTCCTGCAGCTTGACTGTGAAACGTATAAGTGTTCTTTTCTTTTTTCTTTTTTTTTTTTTTTTTGCTCTTTATCTTGTTTGGTTTTCTATGTTCTTCCATTTCTTTTGCTGTTTATCTTGGTTTGGTGTTTCTCAGTGATTTTGGACATTCTTGGTCATTATTACCTCAAAATCTTTACTCTGCCTCATTCTTTCTTTCTTCTGCTCTTCCAACAATGATATTGTCACACAGTTCTTGAATGTTCTCTTCTTTTTTATTTCACTTTTTCCTCTTTCCATTTCAGAAGTTTCTATTGACCTAACTTGAGTCCTCTGATTTTTCCCTCAACCATATCAAGTCAATTGACTAACTTAATACACTCTTCATTCTGTTCCTCTGTGTTTTTCTAATTTCTCATATTTCATTTGACTATTATATGAGCTTTCATCTCTCTGTCTTACCAACCTGTTCTTGCATGTTTTCTAGTTTTCTTCATTCATCCTGTAACATATTATTTTATATTCCCTCTCTGATAATTCCAACATCAGTGTCATATCTGAGTCTTCCAAAGATTGTTTTGTCTCTCTAGTCTGTTTTTTCTTGCTGTTTTTCATGGAATTGTGTTGTTCTTTTTGAAAGCTAGACACATTACACCTGCCAATAGGAACTGAGGTAAACAGAACTTTGGTGTGAGGATTTATGTTAATCTGGCTAGGAGTTGGGTTGTCTTTGTTATTTGTGGTAGCTATACGTACCAGAGGCTTCAAATTTTCTTAGTGGCATTTTTTCACCTCTCCTCTTAGCTTTGGGGATTCTTTATGAGCTGCAACTTAGAAATAGTTTGTGTCTTGCTGTGGTTTCAGCTCTAATCTACTCTATTATACTGAAACCATTTTGATGTTTTGATAGGTATGAAGGGTATGGAGTATTATACAATATTCCAAGTTAATCTCAATCTTTTAATTTGCCTGGGTCTTGAGGCTGTGTTCTTTACAAATATTTTTGTCCCTCTTTCAGTTGTGAGAGTGAGACACTCCCACTCTTTTCCCCCCTGCTGGCTTCCTATTCCTTTAAGTTCGTACAGCATTCCAAACACTTTACCTTAAATCCCTGTCTTCAGTTTACTCTGAGTTTTCCCACCATAGGTGAGACAGAAAAGCTAGTGGCTGCAGCGTTGGGGAAAAATCTCTTCCAACTACCTGGGGCAAGGTTTTCAAATTGTCCTCTGGCAGAATTTACCTCCCAAAAGGGATATATATGTGTGTGTGTGTATATATATATACATGTGTGTGTGTGTGTGTGTGTATATATATATATATATATATATATATATATATATATATATGGAGAGAAGGCACTGGACATATTTTTACAATGGCTACTCTTTTTTTCTCCTGCCAGGGCCACCAGGGTCCAGGCTAACCATGAGAAACTGGGAGGGTTCCTGGAGGGAAAGTCCATGAAAGTACAAGGCCTTCCTAAGACTGTGGCACCCAGGAGGCTCCCACCCTCACCTTAGTCCACACTCAGCCTTTATCAATTCATCAAATCATCATTAAACATTTCTACTAATTTATGATTCCATCACCTTCTGCTCCTGGTAAGAAGACCTTGGTTGACATATGTCTCTGACTGTGTCTGTCTCTCCATAGTTTAGAGTGAAGACTTGCTCTGTGGCCTCAGTTCTCTGTGGGTCATCTAAGGTAAGTAATTGATTTTCAGTTTGTCCACCTTTTCTTGTTAAAAATAGGGGTGACAACCTTCAAGTTGTTTATATGCCAGGAGTATGGGATGTGGATATTTAGGAAGAGTAACACAGAGGTGAAACACCCTTCTCATTGCATCATATCAGGAGTACGTCATGGCCACAAAATTTTTACTGATGATGTTGAACTTGATCACTTGGTTAAGATGCTGGCTGCCAGATTTTTTTCCCTATAAAGTTACTGATTTTTCTTTTCCATCTTTTATGCATTGGAAGCAATTCTCTGAGTCTATCCCATAACCAATAGGAGGAGTGAATTATCAAGGAAATTAATAGATTTATGTTAAAACCACCACAATAATTAAAAATGTTTTGGGAAAGATACTTTGAGTCTTGCAAATATTTTGTTTCTTCTTAATGTTACACAAACTAATTTTAGCACTCATCAGTGGATCTTGTTTGAAGTAATTATTATTGTGATGCTGTAAGATGATGGTCCATTTTCTTTATTCATTTTGTATTTATTATTTCAAATTATTCTATAAACTATTTATTTTTTTATACCAATATTGGTGTATTGATTTTTCTAGATTTATTGAAATATAATTGGCATATAATGTTGTGTAAGTTTAAATTGTACAATATGTTGATCGATACACTTATATATTGCAAAATGGATATTACAATAGCATTAACTACAACCTGCCTCAAATCACTTACTTAATATTTCTTTTTTGTGCTGAGAATATTTGGAATATACTTTCTTAGCAACTTTCAAGTATATAATACCGTAATTTTTTAAAGTACTTGCTACAGACTCATCTTGTATTTTTTCTGTCTTAACCCTAAACTCAAACATTTCTTCAAGAAACTCTGCTTTGTTTTCATTGTTCTTGTTGGAGAATTGTATTTCAAAATTAGTTGTGCTTGTTAATACTGGAGTGTCACTGCTTGTAAGCTTTTTCAGCAAACAGAGAGCTAAGAATATGTGTATGTACTCATGTACACCCACATTTCTATATTTATTTTTCTAAATCTTTTTGAATATATAGATATATTAAAATGAGTTATTAACATGAGTTACTGCTGATATCTACAACTCTAGTCCAGAACTGTGGGATTCATTCTTAACTTCCCTCTTGGTTATTCATAACCTATTTATTTATTTTCTTCCTTATTTAATTGAAGTATTGTTGACTTACAATATTATATTAGTTTCACATGTACAACAGACTGATTTAATATTGTTATAGATTATACTACATATATAGTTATTATAAAATATCAGTTATATTCCCTGTGCTGTACATTACATTCTTGTATCTTATTTATTTTATACCTAGTAGTTTATACCTCTTAATCCCCTTCCCCTATCTTGCCCCACCCCCCATTCCTCTCCCCACTGGTAACAATTAGTTTGTTTTCTGTATCTGTGAGTCTGTTTCTGTTTTATTATATTCGGTTATTTGTTTTAGTTTTCAGATTCTACATATAAGTGAAAACATACAGTACTTGTCTTTCTCTGTCTGACTTATTTCACTAAGCATAATACCCTCCAGGTCCATCCACGTTTTCACAAATGCATAATTTCTTTCTTTTTTATGTCTGAGTAATGTTCCAATGCATGTATATGTCACATCTTCCTTATCTATTCATCTGTTGATGAATACTTAGATTGGTACCATATTTTGGCTATTATAAATAGCACTGCTATGAACATCAGGGTGCATGTATGTTTTCTAATAAGTGTTTTTATTTTCTTTGGATATATACCCAGGAATGGAAATTTTGGATCATAACTTCTTTCTTTGACAGGGACAAAACTTCCCTGAGTCTCAGATTTTCAATTATTATATTTTTCTTTATACATACACAGGCTGATTTAAATCCATCTTTATTTATCTTGTGCTGGTATCTAAATCTCAGCCACAGTGATTTGGGTTGGGATACTTGGTTTCTGGAAAAAGTGATAGGAAACATTGGACTTGATCATCTATGTTTATAGATGTGAAATTAAAAGCAGATTGGAATTTGGCAAAGAGTGGGCCAATAGCTTAGTGAAATGAATACATTACATGAACCCTCAAATATGTAAGGAACAGAATTCAGGCAATTTGGTCCATTCTAAGATATGCTTGTGGTGACCTCCATGGGTTGACCCTCTGTCTCCCAGAAATACTTTTGGTGTAGGACTCAGAGGTAGATGCCAGTACGTACACATTATTGGGACACCTATTTCATAAGATGTTAAAACTGATTTCTGGTGAACTGTGGTCTTATTTCCACAAACTGTGTAGATTTACCTTCTAAGGACAAAACTGAAAACAGACTAAACCCTTGACTGATTCAAGGGTCTGAACCCTTGGAAAGATGTTGTGGAACCTGAATACCCTCATGGCATGCATACCCTCAATTTTCTCATGGAGAGAACTGACTCCCCAAGTTTTCCCACTTGCTCTCCCACAAAACTCATGCTTCCTTGTAGTGTTTTCACCTTACTGTATTGAGAAAGAACCAAATATAGCCTGGCACAAAATCATGTACACTCATGTATGGGTGTACATGAGTACATACATATATTCTTAGCTCTCTGTTTGTTGAAAAAGCCTACAAGCAGTGACACTCCAGTACTAACAATGCTCCTGTTTCCATATGTTCTTTTTGGCTTCAGGGCTCTGAGATTCTCTATAGAAGTGACAGTGGTATGAGCAAACACACTTTGATAATAAATGACCTCACCTGTGCCCTAATATGAGTACTGGAGGAGCAACAGGACCAGAGGATGTCATGAACAGGAAATCTGGAGCACAAAAAGAGCTGTTCTGGACCCAAGGGTCTGAGCTTCACATTCCATGATAGGCTACTCTTTGCTAGAAGCCTCTTCATATGAGGCAGGCTACTGAAGACATGCTATATGATTTCTCATACTAGACAGCAGAAATTTTAAGATAGGAGTAGTAGTCAAAGAAATGAGTGCCTGTGGTAAAAACTGGATTTTTGTACATACTTTGCTTGCTGAGAATAAAGCTTGGTAATGGGATAGTTTGTAGACAATAGCATGTCAGAGGTGAGGAGAGGAAGAGAAGAAAACTGCTGTCTGAACTGGTAAAGGTCTGAATGGAGGCTGCATGTATCTTGGGGATAACCAATCAGTCCTCTTTGTGCCTACAGAAAGCAGGGAGTAGCAGGAGGAGAGCTGTGACCTAGCTTTCTTCCTCTGCTTGCCCTTCCATCTACCTTAGCCCTTGGCCCTCTTTTTTTTTTCTTTATTATTTCTGTAACATCTTTATTGATAGATAATTCACATACCATGCAATTTACGCACTTACCACATACAATTCACTGTGTTTTAGTATATTCACAGAATTGTGCAATCATCACAATAATCAATTTGGAATCAAATTCAAAGCAAATATAGAACATTTACAACCCAAAAAGCACTGTACCCTTTGGCTTTCACCCCCTAGCCCCCATCCTCCTCAGCCCTAAACAACTATTAATTTAATTCCCATCTCTAGGGATTTCCTATTCTGGACATTTCATATAAATGGGATCATAAAGTATATGAGCTTTTGTGACTAGCTTCTTTCACTTACAAAAATGTTTTCAAAGTTCATTCATGTAGCATGTATCAGTACTTCACTCCTTTTTATGGCTAAATAACATTCCATTGCATGTATATACCACATTTTATCCACTCATCTAATTGGTGGACCTTTAGGTTGTTTCCACCTTTTGGCTATTATGAATAATAATGGTGTGGACATTTGTGTATAAGTTTTTCTGTGGCCCATGTTTTCATTTCTCTTGGGTATATATATAAGAGTGGAATTGATGGGTCAAATGATAACTCCACGTTTAACTCTTTGAGGAACTTTCAAACTGTTTTCCAAAGGGGCTGCACCATTTTACACCCCCACCAGCGATGTACGAGAATTCTGTCTTCTTCACATTTCCTCAACAGCTATTAGTATCTGATCCCACACCTTTCTATATGAGATCTATCCTCTTTTGCCTTGGCTTCTCTTTACCTAATTACTCTACTCCCTCTTTTCTCAACACATCTACAGTTTTTGAGAAGTTGGTCTTTTTATTGTTCCCATAACATACTGTGTTTATTCCTAACTTGATATTTTTGTTCATGCCATTCCCACTGTATTTTTTAAAATGGATTTTTAAAATTGTGGTAAAACACACTTAACGTAAATGTCATTAACCATTTTGAGTTGCATAGTTCAGTAACATTAAGTACATTCACATTCTTGTGTAATCATCATCAACATTCACTTCCAGAATTCTTTTCTTCCCACAAAATTGAAACTCTAGACCCATTAAACAATAACTTCCCATTTCCCCCTTCCCCGGTCCCTAGAAACCACCATTTTGCTTTCTGTCTCTATGAGTTTGAATACTCTAGATGCCTCATATAAGTGGAGTCAACAGTATTTGTCTTTTTGTAACTGGTTTATTTCACTTAGCATAATGTCCTTAAGGTTCATCCATATTGGAGCATGTTTCAAATGTTCCATCCTTCTTAAGACTGGATAATATTCCATTGTATGTAAATAGTACATTTTGCTTATCCATTCATCCATCAATGGACACTTGCATTGCTGCCATCTTTTGGCTATTGTGAATAATGCTGCTATGGACATGGGTATACAAATATCTGCTCAGGATTCTGCTTTCAATTATTTTGAGTATATATGTAGAAGTGATAGTGAAGCACCATATAGTAATTCTATTTTTAGTTCCTTCAGGAATCACCACACTGTTTTCCATAGTGGCTATACCATTTCACATTTTTACCATCAGTGTGCAAGAGTTCCAATTTCTTCACATCCTTACCAACACTTGTTATTTTCTGTAATAGATGTGAAGTGGTATCTCATTACAGTTTTGATTTGCCTTTCCCTAGTGATTCGTGATGTTCAGTTGTGTTTTTTGGCCATTTGCATATTTTCTTTAAAGAAATGTCTATTCAAATTCTTCGCTTATAATGTTTTGGGTTTTTTTTGGTTTTTTTTTTGGTCTCAGGACTCTTAAAGGATTGTTCACATAACTCTCATTGCAGATAATTTTTCACAAAGCTTCAAAGAAGTGTCTCTACTCCTAACATTTCCACCTGTAACTATGGGCCACCTCAGATAGAATGGGCAGAAATCCATAGTGTAGATACAGTGGAAAGGAGAAGGTACTCGAAATGTATAAATCAATGTGGGTGATCTGTTGCAGCTGAGATATTAAGTGGGTGATTAAAGATCTAAGGAGATGAGAAGATGTGAGGAAATTTCAATCAAGAGACATATAAAAGTATGGTAGTTATGAGGAAATCTCAATCAAGAGTAAAATAACGTGTGGTAGTCATGACCACAGAAATTTGAGCTTTGCTATCTGACAGGCACTTTCTTATTTTACAGATATTTGGAGGAAAAGATGGGAACTAAGTCTGTTCAGTACAGTTGAATGCTCAAAGCTAGAATCTTTAGGTATGTGTTTGGTTGGAAATCCCTCTCCAGGCTCCTATTTGTGCATGTCAGCCCCACACCAGATTAAAGCTGACAGCCAGCAAATACAGAGAGGTGCAGACTCTGAGACACCTCAGACCAGCCTTTCTGTTTGGAATGCCTATGCAAAGTCTGGACAGTGTTCCCTGAGCACTGCAGTTCTTGTTCCAGGGTCTGTCTCTCCATGACCCAGATCTCCCTTAGGGAGTTGGGGTATGGGGGGTACAGTGTCAGGTTTAGAGGGTAAGGGGAAATTTTCCCTTACCATCTTCTTCCTGCCGACCCCTTCCTCCATCTAAACTACACCAGCCATTACCTGACTTATTGATGTAGTGGCCAATGTAAACATTGCTCCATCCACCAGCTGTGTGTCAGAAATAAGTGGGTGGCCTTGGGTTTCTGTTGGGCTAACTTATCTTAAATGAGGTGGGAAAAATTTCCTATTCTTTTATTAAAGAAGTAGGGTAAATAGGAAGCCTGAATTTTTAAGATGTGAATTAAAAGTCTAGAGGGTATAAGCCTCCTAAAAACCACAATGAGAAAAAGTTGCATCTTAGGAAGATCTTCCATGGCCTGAGAAAAATGAGCAATTTTCCCTATATTCCATATTAGATTAAAGTTTTTCTCTTTATCTTCCTAGGCCATTTGCAGAGGGGTCTCTCATGAATAAAATATCTTGCTCATCCTCATGACACCTTGGCCACATGTAACACTGAAGTATGAGATGTGTTACCATTGTCTACTGCTGTGTAACAAACCATCCCAGAATTATTAGCATTAAAGAACAACTATTTTGTTATGCTCATGGATTCTGTGGCATAGTAATGAAGACTTTTCTTTGCTTCATAATGTCTGGGGCCTCAAATGGCAAAACATAAATGGCTGGAGAGTGATTCAAACTATTGGGGGCTGGAATAGTCTAGAGGCTTCTTCACTCACATGTGTGATGTGGGGCAGAGACAACCCAAATGCTGTGCGAGGAGTATCAACAGGGGCTCTCCATGTGGCTTCAACTCTCCACAGCCTGGAAACCTATTTGGGCATAGTACATAGCGGCTTAGATTTAAAGGGTCAGTTTTCCAGTGTGCAAGACAGAGCAGCATTCATTTTGCGATCCTGACTCAGAAGTCGCAGAACGTGCATGCCATCCTATGTTAGTGAAAGCACTCCCAAATCCACCCAGTTTCAAGGGGAGAGAGAATAATCTCTGCCTTTTGATGGAGTAATGTCCAAGCATTTGTAGTGAAATTATTTTCCCAGAGATATTTAGAGGCAAGTTTTGTTTTTTGGGGTTTTTCGTGGTACGCGGGCCTCTCACTGTTGTGGCCTCTCCCATTGCAGAGCACAGGCTCTGGACGCGCAGGCCCAGCGGTCATGGCTCACGGGCCCAGCCTCTCCGCGGCATGTGGGATCTTCCCGGACCGGGACACGAACCCGTGTCCCCTGCATCGGCAGGCGGACTCTCAACCACTGCGCCACTAGGGAAGCCCTCCCAGAGATATTTAGGATTATCTTTCTTTTTTTAATTGAAGTGTAGTTGATTTCCAATGTTGTGTTAGTTTCATGTGTACAGCAAAATGTATATATGTATATGTGTGTGTGTGTGTGTGTGTATATATATATATATATATATATTCTTTTTCAGGTTCTTTTCCCTTATAAAATATTAGGTATAGTCCCCTGTGCTATTCAGTAGGTCCTTGTTGTTTGCCTATTTTATATATAGTAGTGTGTATGTGTTAATCCCAAAATCCTAATTTATCCCTCCTTGCTCTTTCCCCTTTGGTGACCATAAGTTTGTTTTCTATGTCTGTGGGGATCTATTTCTGCTTTGTAAATAAGTTTACTTGTATAATTTTTTTAAACTCCACATATAAGCAATATTATATTACATTTGTCTTTCTCTGCCTTAATTCACTTAATATGATAATCTCTATGTCCATTCATGTTGCTGCAAATGGCATTATTTCATTCTTTTCTATGGCTGAGTAATATTCCACAGTGTGTGTGTGTATACCTGTGTGTGTGTATATATATACATATATATATATATATATATATATATATATATATATATACATACACACACATGCCACATCTTCTTTATCCATTCATCTGTTGATGGTTACTTAGGTTTCTTCCATGGCTTGACTATTGTAAATAGTGCTGCTATGAATATTGGGGTGAATTTATCTTTTTGAATTACAGTTTTCACCAGGCATATGCCCAGGAGTAGAATTGTTGGATCATACGGTAGCTCTATTTTTAGTTTTTTAAGGAACCTCCATACTGTCTCCATAGTGGCTGTACCAATTTACATTTCCACCAACAGTGTAAGAGGGTTCCCTTTTCTCCACATCCTCTCCAGCATTTATTAGGGAAATTTTACAAACACCAAAAGTTTGGGAAAAGCTGAATGTTTCTCTAGTGGAAACACTAAATGAAGGGGAAACCTTGATGATTCACAGCTTAAAATATTACCGGGCTTCCCTGGTGGTGTAGTGGTTGAGAGTCCGCCTGCCGATGCAGGGGATGCAGGTTCATGTCCCGGTCCGGGAAGATACCACATGCCGCAGAGCGGCTAGGCCCGTGAGCCATGACAGCTGAGCCTGCGCGTCCAGAGTCTGTGCTCCACAATGGGAGAGGCCACAACAGTGAGAGACCCACGTACAGAAAAAATAAATAAATAAATAAATAAAAATATTATCTCTGTGCAAAGATTTTCAAGTTCTTTAAATAAGTTCTTGGAATAAGGGTGCAGATTCAAGGAAACTAAAATGAATATTTTGGTGCTTTTTCCTGATTTTGGTAGTATCGGCTGCAATTTATTTTATCATTTAATCACAACAAGACATTTCTTTTGGGAGATAGAGACAAGAGCTAGGATTATTGCTTCATGTTTTGGTCTAAAAACTGTAGGGGTGTTTACAATTTTAGGATTTGTTTGTTGTTTCTTTTGAGAATACTGTAGTTCAGGCCAGTCTCTCTGTGAGCAGATTAAAGTTGGTGATGCATGCTCAGCAGGGTAGCCCTATAGTCTATACTGCATGCATTGTGTACTGTATGACTTTTGTGATTGGTCCTCAATTGTCATCACTTTACTGGGACAGCTTATTATCTCTTGACATGAAGAATCCCAAGCTCATTGATCTCATTCTCCAATTTTTGTTTTGTAATTTCTACAAATGATGGTTATAAAACACATACCTATTCATCTTTACTGCTTACCTGTCCACATGGTCTGAAATAAATTTTGGACTGAATTTGACTTGAAAAAAATAAAAGGTAGCCTATTTGTTGACCAGAACTTCAAGTAGGATGAAGTGGGGTGGGGGAATATATCCTCCCATATGAGGAACTATATTGACAATATGTGAAGTAAGAGCCCAAAGGAACAACAAAAAGGCTACGTGAAGGTGATAGTTCTAGCAGTCTGTGTCCCTGAGAGACACTGTGGAGGAGATACGCCTACCCATCTATGTAGTATGTAACAAACTAATGTGTTCAGCCACAGATACTTTGGGTTAAGTTTGTTACCACAATATAGCCTAGCCTAATCTAAAATGGTCATGAAGAACCTAGGGGTAAGATGGGAATAAAGACCCAGGCCTACTAGAGAATGGACTTGAGGATATGGGGAGGGGGAAGGGTAAGCTGTGACAAAGTGAGAGAGTGGCATGGACATATATACACTACCAAACGTAAAATAGATAGCTAGTGGGAAGCAGCCGAATAGCACAGGGAGATCAGCTCGTTGCTTTGTGACCACCTAGAGGGGTGGGATAGGGAGGGTGGGAGAGAGGAAGATGCAAGAGGGAAGAGATATGGGAACATATGTATATGTATAATTGATTCACTTTGTTATAAAGCAGAAACTAACACACCAGTGTAAAGCAATTATACTCCAATAAAGATGTTAAAAAAAATAACATGAAGGGCTTCCCTGGTGGCGCAGTGGTTGAGAGTCCGCCTGCCGATGCAGGGGACATGGGTTCGTGCCCCGGTCCGGGAGGGTCCCACGTGCCGCGGAGCGGCTGGGCCCGTGAGCCATGGCCGCGGAGCCTGCGCGTCCAGAGCCTGTTGCTCTGCAACGGGAGAGGCCACAACAGTGAGAAGCCCGCGTACCGCAAAAAAATAAAAAAATAAAAAAAAATAACATGAAAACCAAAATTTGCAGTTTTAATTTAGCAGTTAGTAGCAAGCACTATAGAAACAGATATCTGAGCCTAGTAAGATAATCATCTGTCTCTGGCAGTGGCAAAATATAGGGTTACTCTGCTGCCTTCACTAAGTTGGGAGGTGAACCACATGCTTCCTGAACCAGCAGCTTGTGGGGAAGTCTTTGGGAAATAAAATCTTACTTCTGAAGTTGGCAGTTATTGCCTACAGTGAGTGAAATATCATAAGCTAAGAAAAGAACAGACCAGTTTGAAAGCAGGAAGAAAACGTGGGGATAGGAATGATATTTTGTTTTTTATTTAAAAAATGGCCAGTAAAATACATCAATGTGCTAATATACCTCATCAGAAATATCCAAAGGTTGTAATCTTCCTCCTTTGTGTTCTTTATAGGTTAAAGATACCCTTTCCTCTACCTTTATGTTGGAAGAGAAAGTCATGGGGATGAAAACACAAGGAAATGGCTAATTGACAAGTTCTCAAAAGTAATTGTGGGTATGGATACTTGTACAAAGACCTGATAAGAAGCACATTCATGGGAAGTCTATGGAGTTTTTAAGATAGTTAAGAATATCTCTCTTTAAGAATTAAAACAACCACCTAGTACAATAATTTTGGAAAATTGTCAGTTTCTTATAAAGTTAAATGTATACTTACAATAGGAATTTGCAATCCCATTCCCAGTCATTTATCTAATAGAGATGGAAATATATCTGCAGAAAGACTTGTTCACAAATACTCATAGCAGTTTTATTTGTAATAGCCCCAATCCAGGCAGAACTCCAATATCCTTCAACAGGAAAATAATAAACACATGGCGATATGTTCATACAACAGAGTATTGCTCCACAATAAAAAGGAAATGCGCCTGATATCTGCCACAGCATAGATGACTATTAAAGTCATCTATGATATGTGCTCAATAAAAGAGGCTAGAATAGAAGATTATATACTGTGATTGTACTTGTGTAAAACTAGAAAAGAAAAAATCAGACTAGTGCTAGAAATACTGTGCAGGGAGCCACGGAGTCCAGTGAAATATCTGAGAAAGTCCCATTCTTATATAAAGTTTCAGATGGGCTAGGGAAAGAAAAAGGCAGAAGTGAATGGAACAAGGGGACCCGGCCCCTTCAAGGAGGGTGTCTCTTCATGCTTCTCTACAGGATATTTACTCCTCCTCTGAAATCACTGCATGGGAAGGCTTAAAGTTTCATCTTTCTTTTCCTATGAGCTCCTCTAAACTGCCAATTGCCATATTTCCCCCATATATATTTGCCTCATTACACACCACAAATTCCATATGCACACAACCCTGAAAGCACTTGTTTCTAAAGGGATAATTTTGTGGATTTTACACACACACACGCACACACATCTGTGAAAGTTGTCTCACACAGCCTGCCTATGCTCAATGCTCATGTTACATCTGGGGAATTAAAGTTTCAGTTCGGTACTATGGTATTGACCCTTGACGGCCCATTGTATTATATATTTTTTAAACATCTTCACTGAGATCACATGACATATAATTCACCCATTTAAAAGGTACAATACCATGGTTTTCAGTATAGTCACAGATATGGGCAGACATAACTGCAGTCAATTTTAAAACATTTTCATCACCACAAAATCATTGTATGCTTTAGCTATCACCCCCAACCCTAAGCAACCACTAATCTACTTTCATTACCTCTAGATTTGCCTATTCTGGACAATTCATATGAATGGAATCATGTAATACAGGGTGTTTTGTGACTGACTTCTTTCTTTTAGCATGATGTTTCTGAAGGTCAGCCCTGTTATAGCATGTATCACTTCATTCATTTTTATAACCAAATAATATTATCTTGTATGGCTATACCACATTTTGTTGATCTCATCATGTTATTTTTGAATGACAGGATTCTTCAGTTTGCATGGGCTTTATTGAGGGCTTTGAAGAACAAGAATACCGAAGGGAACTACGCCTCAACTATCACTACCTAAAGCACATAAATATGACCTGTACTCCGTGCTCCCCACACTTCTCATTCTAGGCCGGTAAGAGGTTATAAAATTAAAAAGATTGCTCAGAACATGCTGGGTGATACAACAAGAGAGAAGGCAGAATATTAAAATTAGGGCTCAATAAGAGATGCTGTTCTTGAATTGGTAAAGCCATGAGATGGAGGGGTTGCAAGAAATAGTAACACTCTCTTAGCTTATAGGGGTCTTCCCAGATTCCAGATTCTGTGTTATGTTTATAGTGTACAGCAGGTGCCCTCATTATTACTCAGGTAGATTGAAGGGAATTAGGAGGATGATAAGATCTCCAATTCTAGCCATTAAACCAGAGCTTGGGCTGGACTCACTTTCCTGTAGTAAAAAAACAAACCAAAAAAATACCTAGAAAACTGGAAAAACTGTGAAACAGTTATTTTCAAACAATGGAAGCAGGCAGCATAAAACATGGTCCCAGATAGAAGAAAAAAAGATGGTTGCTCCACTTTCTGCCTGGAAGTGTTTTCCCACTGCAATGGAGGTAGGGGCACCCCAACCAATAGTGCAGTCACTCTGGTAAGAAGAGGCAGATATCAGCACTCAGAGGATGAGGTGGATCGGATTTATGGGATACAGTAACCAAGAAAGGAAAAATATGAAGAAAAAAGCTCCCAAAATCTGCATAGTGGTCCCATTGAGTCTGTTACTATTCCATGGATATGTAGACAACAAACAACCACAGAACTGTAAACTGAACAATTCCTAGACATCAGGCAGAGCTGGAGAATATTCCAGTACAGACAGGCAGGGTGGAGTAACTTCATTTAATGACAAAACATTCAGTGGTGAACCAAAAAGGGCCACTCATTAGTAATAAGGCCAAACACTCCCTAAAGTAAAAGTAATTCTAGACTTGTCCTAAAAATGTCTCAAAACAAGCCTCAGAATGATTGAGCTGATTTGCAAGTTACTTAATAGCCTTTCAGAACAAAGGCCAACAGAATCCAGGCAATCAACACTGAAATACTTACAATATTCACCATTCACTCAAAAATTACTAAATATGCTAAGAAGCAGGAAAATATGACCCATAACTGGGAGAAAAAATGTGCCAGTCGAAACAGACTCAGACACGATGGGATTAGCAGATCAGAATTTTAAAAGTAATGTTATAAGTGCTGTTAATAACTCTTTTATTCACAGATGACATGATAATGTATATATAAATTCCTAAGGAATCTACAAAATATCCATTAGAATTAATCAGTGAATTTAGCAAGGTTGCAGGGCACAAGTTCAAAATACAAAATTTAATTGTATCTCTATTTAGCACCAGCAAGCAATTTGAAAATAAAACTTTAGAAACAATACCACTTATAATAGCGAAGACACCTATGAAATCAGGATATATTTTAACAAAATATTTGCAAGATATCTGCACTGAAAACTACAAAGCTTTGCCATGAAAATTTAAAGAAGAATCTAAATAAATGGAAACCTATGGGATGCTCATGGACAGAAAAACTCAATATTGTTAAAATATCAAGTTCTCTTCAAGAGGACGTATAGGTAAAACACAAACCCAGTCAAAATCAGAGCAGGATTTTTGAAGAAAATCACAGCCTGATTTTAAAAGATGTTTGGAAATGCAAAGTACCTAGGGCAACCACAATGATTTTGAAAAAAAAAAGTCAAATTTGGAGGATTTACACCGTCTGACTTCAAGTTACTATAAAGCTACACTAATCAAGAAAGCATGTTATTAGTATAAGGATAGGCATATAACTCAGTTGAATAGTTTGGAGGGTCAAAAAATAGATTCATACATAAATGACCAATTGGTTTTCAACAAAGTTTCCAAGGTAATTCAGTTAGGAACAGAATCTTCTCAACGTGTGCTGGAACAACTGGTTATCCATATGGGGAAAAAGTGAACCTAGATATTTACATCACATCACATCACACACGAAAATTAATGATATGGACCATAAACATAAAAGCTAAAATTATAAAGCATCTAGAAGAAAACGTTGGTGAAAATATCTATGACCTTTAGGGTTATGCAAAGATTCATGGTTTAAAAAATTAGTAAGTTTAACTACATTTAAAACTTGTGCTCTTTGGGGCTTCCCTGGTGGCGCAGTGGTTGAGAGTCTGCCTGCCGATGCAGGAGACGCGGGTTCGTGTCCCGGTCCGGGAAGATCCCACATGCCGCAGAGCGGCTGGGCCCATGAGCCATGGCCACTGAGTCTGCGCGTCCAGAGCCTGTGCTCTGCAACGGGAGAGGCCACGGCAGTGAGAGGCCCGCGTAAAAAAAAAAAAAAAAAAAAAAAAAACTTGTGCTCTTTGAAATACAGCTTTGATGAAATGAAAAGACAAGCCACAGACTCTGTGAAAGTATTTACATTTAGCCTATATAGCAACAGTTTTGTGTCTAGATTATATAATGAACTCTTAAAATTCAGTAATAAGATAAACAACTCAATAAGAATAAGAAAAAGATTTGACCAAATTCCTTACCTAAGAAGATATATGAATGGTCAACTGACCCTACAAAGATGCTTAACATCACTAATCATGAGGGAAATCCAAAGTAAAACCACAGTGAAATACCACCACACACCTACTAGAATGGCTAAAATCTAAAAGACTGGCAATACCAAGTGTTGACATAGATGTGGAACAATTGAAATTCTTATATATTGCTGTGGAGTAAAATGGTAAGGCAGTTTGGAATAGAGTTTGGTAATTTCTTATAAGGGCAAACAGATAGTTAGCATATGACCCAGCAATCCTAATCCTAGATATTTACCAAAAAGGAATAAAAACATCTGTCTACACAATGAAGTTTACAGAAATGTACATAGTGGCTTTATTCACAATGGCTGAAAAGAGGAAACAACCGAAATTTCTATCAACAATTGGGTGGGTAAACAAATCATGTTATATCCATAAAAGGGAATACCAGTCATCTATAAAAAGTGACAAACTAAAAAAAAAAGTGACAAACTATTGATAAACTGATAAACACAACCATATGAATGAATCTAAAACATAGTATGCCTAGCACAAGACTATATACTGTCTGATCAATTCATATGAAGTTCTGAAACTACTCTTTTGTGATAAAAATATCAGTATTAGCCTTGGGCTCAGCCATGGGAGAGGACTGAATGCAAGGGAGAAGAATGAACTTTCTGAGGTGATGAATATTTCTATACGTTCATTGCTATGGTGGTTACACAGGTGTCATAATTTTTTAAAGCTCATTGAACTGTACATTTTAAATGGATTAATTTTATTGTATGTAAATTATAAAAATAAAGTTGATCTTTTAAAAGAAGTTGATGACTACTGTCTCCCTATGTGCCTACAGTTCTTAGACAGCATTTTTGTTTGTTTTCTCCCTGGTTTAGAAATATCTTCACAAAAGTAAACTCCTCCACTCTGCCTACTTGTTACCATATCTATATAAAAACATGACATTTTAGACTGGAATATGGCAATCCTTAATTTAGGGATGTAAAGTAAAGATAATTGAGCTGAGACTGTGGTGGGAGGAACAAGGAGACTTCACCAGGAAAGTATGAAGGAAGTAGCAAGGCCTGGTTCTGCTGGTACCCTTTAGTCATCAGCTGTATACGCTGTGTGCCTTTCTAGTTTCATTCCCGTATCTAAGTCTGTGATCCAGAATAGCTTTGCTGGTCTAGGGCCAGGGTTGGGGTGCTGAATACAAGAATAGGATTTGATCATATAATATACAGAACTTTTGATATTGGGGCTTTCAGCAGAAATGTGTTACTCATGCCTGCAAGTATGTGCTTTATTCCTGGGGATAAAACTGTTACCAGGTATTTACAGGGTGGGGACAAGAAGAGAGGCAATAGACGACTTGGGAAGGATCTACCAGGATCAAGTGCATCTTCACAGAGTAATCAGGGTGCATTGTCAGCACCTGCATCTCTCTATTGATAGAAGTTGCATTGGAAGTATGGAGAGAGATGGATTGAGAGGTATGGAAGAGTCCTACTAACCTGCCTATTCCTCCATCCAAATTGATTATGACTGATAAGCTATTTTTCTTATGTAAAAGTACAAGATTAGATTTATTAGAGCTTCATTTATGTGGCCCACTGTGCAACTAATTATCTCTACAGATTTAATTATGTGGCAGTGCTATTTTATTGGGTTATTGGGTATTGTTATTTTATTTTATTGGGGTGCAGATTTCCGTGATTTGGTTCTTGAGATGACCTCAGTATTTGTATGGCTTAAAAAGTGTTGGGGGAAGTCTGGAATTTGGCTAGGAGTGAGTTAAGACCTTGGATGTGAATAATGGCTTCATAAAGACAAAATTAAGAAAACAGATGTATCTTAGGAAGCTTTGCCCAGATCTGAGAAATATGAGTAGTGCTCCCTGTCAGCTGGTTTTCTCCTGGTTTATGTCCTGACACTGTAGGGACTGAATTAATAGGGCTCTATAGAAACTATCTTGCACAACAACCAGCAGCTCTGGCTACATGAAACTCTGGGGTGTTAGGGTTGGACACAGGTGTTGGGGGATCCTGGGGTAGGTACTGAGTGACCAACTCATGATATAAGATTTGGGCTGAGATGACACCTCAAGTTTCACATGATTTTTAGGATGATTTTGGAGGCAGGAAAATATTACATTTCTATAAGTTGTGTGTCCTGCCATCTATCCTTCTCTATTCATAATTTTAGACTTAGACTATTGCTTACTAATTATTAATATTAATTGCAATATTAATGACAGACTATTGCTTACTAATTATTAATATTAATTGTAATATTAATTTGTGATTTGATCATCAAATATTAATTCATGATTTGATGTAAAAAATAGAGTAGATTTTAAGTTGTGATTTTGGGGAAATTATTACAATGTGGCTTCTTAAAAAGATGTTGGACATAAGAGAGTCCTTTATGTTCCCAGGATGCTTCTAGAGTTTGCACACAAGGCCTGTTGTTCTAGAACCTTTATGGTGACAACTGTGGGACCCCTCCTGTCCCCTCAGGACATAGAACCCAATTGGCTCACTGATCCTCAGTCTCCACCTGTCTAATCACTACTTTATCAAATATGAGCATGGCTTCACATCAAGCTCTTTCCCCTTACCTGTTCTTATGTGATAACTGGCCAGAGAGGGCACCCATATGGATGGCATCCTTAGGGAAGGTGCCAGTTGAATGGAAAACACTTTGCACATTATGATGAAAGATGTTTAATGAAAAGGGAAATGAGACATCACAAGAGCTAAGATATTGTGGAAACAAAATTCATACTAAATGAAATAAAAAAAACAAAGTTTTCCACAATTTAGCCTTGAATAGAACTGATGTTGCATTTTCCTGAGGGGTGAGGTCAGCACTTGGAGAGTCTAGATGCTTTATGAAGGCTAAATGGAAAGAACAGCAGTCTCTAAAGGGGGAAAGAGAACAGAACCATATTTCCTGTCTGTAGCTTTCCTCATTCCAGGTCCCCAGCTCCCTGAAAGGGGTCCTGTCTAAAGCTGGGAATACAGTTTGGAGGATGTGCTGTATCATCCTCTATATTAAAACAAAGGAAGATACAGTTTGCTCTTGACAAGTGTGGACAGTCATGTGAATCTGAGGTTTCATTCCTCAGACCACAGGGATGAAAGAAAAGGTATGAGTGGGGAAGGCAAGTAGGCTCCCTCTGTATGGGAGGACTCTCTGTATCCACACCTTCTTCGTGGTCCTCTCCAGGTTATTCATTTATCCTATGTTCTTCTAGATGGCTGCACTGGGAGGTACTATTTTGGTTTTATTAGCATTTTTGCCTCCCTACCAGCCTTTCTCTCCCTTGTCCCCATATACCACACCAAAATTCATGCAATTTTCTGGGATCTCTATGTAGGATGCCCTGACATGTATTCATAGAAATGCTTCTGTCTGACTGCCCTGAACATACATAACTCCGGAGTTTTGGAGCAGTTCATGAGCTTCTTCTAGCGTGTGCCAGGTACACCAACTTGGCATTCTGCTTCAGGACATGGCCAAGTATCTCCAATTGGACCAAGTCTCCAGCAGTTAACAAAAAGTAAATAAACATATTTAGTTTTAAATATTTAGATATAAATATATACACAAATATTTTAAAAACTTGTATTAATTATATATTAACATATATTAGTGCAAATATATTATATTAATAATATAATGTATATTATTAATATACTAATATTGCATTGTAATAATATACTTTAAATACATTATTTAAAATTTATAAAATAAATAATTTAAATAGAAATATAAGATGAAATATAAATTAACTCTCTGAAATCACTGGAGAGTAATCAGAGCAGGCAGGTACTGAAGAGGATTCGACTCTTAGTTATGGAGATATGGTGCTGGGTGAGATTCCCATTGTTTTAGGACTTTAAGCCTGAGGGCAGTCCCAAGTCCTTGTTCATGAAGGGCACCTAAATTTCCAGTGAAATAACAAAACCAGCAGTTTTACTGGCATGAAAAACCAGAGGATAGAGTTTGCAGCAATCACATGAGCTAGAATATGAGGAGGAGGTCTCACAAAGAAAAGACTTAGAAGGATGGGGGCTGAATTCTGCTTATACACTCTGTCCAACTCCTGGATGACCTCTGACATAGGCACAGATGGCAGACTCCAAACAGCCCAGCTGGTGAGACTTCAGTTCCCACCAGCAACAGAGGAGACAGAGTTTGTAGTTGTTGTTCCAACAAATTAACTGCCTGATTTGAAAAATTTATTCAGAAAAACATCACAATCAAGATTGTTTATAATGTATCATTCAAAATGTCTAGGGCATCCAAAATTTTTCAACATACGAAGGAACAGGAAAATGTGATGCATGTTCAAAAGCAAAGACAATAAACAGAGACCCAACAAACCCTGGTTGAGGTTATGATTTCTGAAATGACCAGGAGGCTGATAGTCACAGTAATAACCAAAAGACATAAAGGTTGGCTTCAGGTAACCTGAAAGACAAAGCATCACCTCCGGTATGGATGTTTTGGGTGCAGAAGTGTGAGCTTTGCTGCTGTAAGCCCCACTTCCCATTCAGGGCTATTGATCTCCAGAAGCCTAGCCTAGGTCGGGGATCTGATGGGATAAATAAGACATAATGCTGCAAAAAGCAGCCAGATAGAAACCAAAACGTTTGAAACTGTGGCTGTCTGAAAAAATTAGTGTCCAGTCCTCTACCTGGTGATTAAGTGGAAGCCGGGTGTGTGGTCAGTGTGTGGGCTGAGGGAAAGAGAGAAGGCATCTCTCTATGCTGGGAGGGGTCTTAGTCAAGAATGTATTTTCTTGATACAGCACTGAGGATATTACTTGTACCCTTGCCTGGGCTCCATCCTGATATCTCGGGGCAGAGCAGTATAGGGTGATGGAGTGTGTGTGTGTGTGTGTGTGTGTGTGTGTGTGTGTGTGTGTGTTTGCTGGGCCATCCCTCTGCTTAAACTCATGGCTCCCAAGTAAGTTTTTGTCTGTCTCTTCTTTTAGTTTGTATTTTGTTGGCGCATTTGCTTCTGGTTTTAAGAAAGCCATAGAAAATTGCACACTCCAAGTGTAAGTTCAAAATTTTTTCACAAGGTGAAAAACACACCTGTGTGTCCAGAAAAAAAAAGCACCCAGGTCAGAAAAACTAGCACCTCTTGGAAGCTCCTTGTGGTCCCTCCCTGTCAGGCCACTGTCCTGCCATAAAGTGTTTTTAACGAGCCACCAGCAAAGACAGACCTTGTCATAGCTGGAGAGGAGCTTCCCTGTCATCATTCAGTGGACACAGTGACCATCCCATCCAGAAAGGATACTGTAGTCACAGAGGGTAAAAAGTGGACCCCTATAATCATGGAAAGCAAGGGAAGCTGTCTCTTTCATAAAATGAATGCATGATGAGAAGGTGCTGGGAGGCTGAATTAACTGAACAACAGAAAATAAACTGATATCTGCACTTGGCTATCTCCATTTTTCTCTGACCAGAGGCCCAAATTAGCTGGGCCATGGACAGGGCTGGGGGTGGGATGGAGGGCAGTCCGGTGTCAAACTCGGTCTGGTATAATCCAGGAGGTTCTAATTGCATCTGTCTGAGGAACTCTGGCTTTCAGAGCCATTTTCTTGCAGGCTCCTTGCCCCTTCAGTAAAGCTCATATAAGGCTTCTAGAAAATGTGTTGCCAAGGGGAGCAGAGGGTACCAGGCCCCCGCCCTCAGTGCAGGGAACTGTCCCACTGGAGCCTGCGCAGTTGCCATGGTGCAATGCAGGGGTATCCTCTTCGCCTGCTCCAGGCCTGGTGGGGAGGGAGCAGTGGACGTCCAGAGGTGGAGTGTTGTGTCTGCTGTTTTCTCCCCTGCCTGCCTTCTACCCCTCCTTTGAGCTCATGGTGGCTAATTCATTTTCTGGTTCTTGCTGTCAGCAGACAAAATGCGGCTCCTGCTAATTACCCCCAGTATGCTCATGAGAAGCCTGCCTGGATTTAACTGAATTAGGGTTTTCACATGGGCTCAGAGGGGACTCAGCTGAAGGTTTACCAGTGAGAAAAGGAAAAGAAGCAGGGGTCTGCCAACTGGTGGATGATGAGCCCAGAGGGCAATATGACTTCATACAGGAAAGATTTTTTTTAAAACAGCAGAGCTGTGAAAAGTGCAGGAAGAAGAGGCTGAACAAGGCATAGCCAGAAAGGTCTGGAAGACCAGGAGACTGCAGGGGTGTGGGTAGGAGAGGATTAGGCTTCTGGGTGGGCAGGGCTGCTGCACTGTCAAGTTCTGTGAGCTGTGACACAAGCCCCGTAAATTAAAAAAAAAAACACAAAGGTAACAGAGACCTCTGTAAGAGTCTTTGGGTGGAGGGATAAGAACAGAAATCCCTTAGAAACAAACTGGAAGGTGAACAATCCATTACCATATAGAGAGACACTTTCTCTTTCCTCTCGGTACCCTCTCTCTCTCCTGAGGGGACCCAAGAACGTCATTTCCAACTCAAACTCCTCGATGAAATTTATGATCCCCAAGCAAACATCTTCGTGCTAACTCCCAGTGATCCTGAGAGAGCACATCGGTAACTTCTGACATACTCCGGTGGCTTTAAACGACATACCATCTCAGTCTCTATTCCTGCCTTGGCCGGGGGACCAAAGTGGGCTTCGTGGATGGATAGGTCCAGCTGGGAGCCTAAATAGCAACAAAGCCCTGAGGTAGATTACTCTATGTTTGGGTGGCCTGGAGGCGTGAGAGAACCATGGGCAGCTAATGATACCATGAACCTCAAACTCATATTTGTAAAATATTTGGTCAAGAGTTAATTGGTGAGGGTGTCCATAAAACTGTTCTATATTAGAAAACAAATGCATTTCCATCTCTATTGTTGAATAGGAGGAATGTATCATATGTTTTGAAGATCCTGTGACATTTTAATTGCTTAGAAATATTCCCTTTATAAATGTTCCAATACTGATAACTTGTTTGTGACCCATTTGAACTTCCTGCAGGTAGAGGGAATAAAATATTTGTCACTTAATTTGTTATTCTTAATTTCCCCACAGTGCTTTCCAAGGGATTTTTAAACATAAAACTTCTTCACAACCACAAAAATAAAAAGTTTAGAAAATAAAATGATTTGCTTATTCTCCATTAACATTATTTGCTTCCAGAATTTCAACTTACCTGTGACCCTGACCTCTGACAAATGTTCACTGGTGACTTCAGGGCAGAAATGTATGCTTTTACATTATCTTAGAACAGCAACATCGGAATAAAAATCGCCAATAAATATGTTTAATTCTATTCCATGTTGCTGTGATTTGAATTTTCATGTAATTAGCCCTCCTTCCCATTGTCTTCTTAGCCTTTTCCCTTACTAGTTTGTAGAGGTCTTTTTTATTATCTAGTTAGGAAAGTTGTAAATATCTCCATCAAGGCTATGGCTTCTCTTTTCACTTTTTTTTTTTACTCTACCTTTTGCTAGTTTTAGACCACTGGGATTTATTTTTATAAATGATTTAAGATAGAGATTTAGCTTCACTTTCTTCCAAATGTTCCAAAACAATATTTTTAACATTTCAGTGTTATACAATTTGGAATGTTCTAATTAGTTTGAATATGTTTCTCTGTACACTTAGATTAAACACGGATTTAAACTGTTTTCCTCTTAATTCATCATTCATATCTATAGTTTCTCCAGAAGTTATCAACTAGAAAAACTCTAAATTGAAGCCTTCGCAGGTACCAGCAGTCAAAAGTTCTCCCCAAAAACCACTTATGGCAGATTTTCCCCTTAGTTTAGAAATAGTTAAATTCAGGATAATTAAAATCGGAGAGAACATTTTTCTAATTGATCTTTCTTGTCATTTAAAATCTATTATTTCAAATGCTTTTTGGTTTGTTATTTGTTGTTTTTGGGGGGGGCGTTGTGCGTTTGTTTTTGGATGGAAAATTTGTCAGTAAACCCCTCATGGGCTTCCCCTTTGGGGCTATTCTGTAGATTCCAACCTAACGTGTTGCCAAGTGTGTGTTTGATGGGTAAGATCCTAGGTCTGGCAGATTTTTCATCCCCCAAGAAGGTACCAATCCTCCCCGCCACCAGAATCTTCAAATGTCTGCCTGTGAACAAAGGCACCAGCATTCTTCCCATGAAGGAGAGGGGTGAATACCAAACATGTCCAAATTTGCTGCTGTAAAATGATCTTCATTCCCATTTGAGGTATCTTTGCTTGGGATAGTCTTTACCAACCAGGTTACAGCGCCATCTGGCATTCAAAGCTGCGTAAGAGGCAAACTGCTTTAAAAACAAATCCACAGGAACTGCAGAAAAAAACAGTGCTCCCTTGATGAGAGGGGTTCAGAACAGACTCAGAAAAGGTGCTGAGAAAGGGACTGAGGAGACAATGATGAAGGAGGTCAATGGGACAGGGATTTTTAAATAACAAAAAAAATTAATGGTTGCTGCAAGCATTCAAACAATCTAGGATTGTATAATTGTATTGAGTCCAATGCCCAATTCCCCTGCCTCATTTAACTTAATAAATGTAATCACTGTTACAGGTTGACTAGCATCTACAAAGCAGTCGATGCCTATAAAAATATACTAAAAAGTGCCTACATAAATACAAATGCTGCTTTTAACTTATTTTTGAAATTGTTCTTGTTTTACAACTATCAGATCATTTTTCCATATATAGCTCTTTCATTTTTTTTTATCAGTTGTATGATATCCAGTATCATATGCACCTTATTTTGTTGTCAACCATCTATTTATAGTTAATTAGATCACTGCTAGTTTTTTCCACTACTACAAACAATGCTGCAGTGGACTTTTATTCTTTTTTGTTTTTTAATCTATTTATGGAAAAATAAGATAGTTAGGTCTAAATGTAGGCACATTTCACATTTTTCAAGATATTTAAAAATATCTGCCCCAGAAGAGGCTTCCCTGAGGTCACATGGATGGAACAGAGGCTCCAGGGTAGCCGTGCCCTGATCTCAAACAGGGAACGGTGACTGCTGCCAGTCTCCTAGCTCATTCTCAGCAGCTAATCCCTCGAAGTCCTCCCTGGCTGTGGGACAAGGGTGAACTTCTGAGGACAGACTATGTGATTCAGATCTTCAGGGACCAAAATATTCAAACTGAGGCCACTAGTTGTGAAACTGAGGCCTTCCAGGGAAAGAAAGTTTCATGCCAAAATGTGTACACATTTTGTTCCAGGGAAGCATGCATGGTGAGAATCGTGTGGGATGGTTTACTGAGGCAGGAGGAAGAGAGCAGCAATAAGAGTACACCTCCCTGTTCTGGAGCTGTCTTTCGGTGCCTGAATGTGCTTCTTGCTTCCTTATAAGTCTTCACTGGGCTGGCATTATCCTCTTTGTTCACAACTCAGAAGAGGGTTTGGGAAGTCTGTTTATGAGCCTACAAGTTTTGCTATGCCTCTTTTTTTCCCTTGCTACTCATTTCTCCCACTCAACTCGTTGTTCCTAAACTGTCATTTCATTTTGTCTCTTACTCCTGAGACCTAAATATTTATTTATTTAATAAATATTTATTGAATACCTACTGTATATTGAGCGCTCTCCTAGAGTCTTGAAATACATTAGTGTACAAAACTCCCTGTTCTCATAAGCTTACAATCATAATGTATGTTACATATTTATAACTATTTTTAAAAATTTTTCTAGTGGGTGAGGAGAAGAGGACAGTGGGCAAAAAGACAAATGTGTCATGGTAAGGTGACTAGAAAAGGGCTGGTTGGGGGAGGGCAGCTTTCAAAACTGAATACGTTGGTTGGGAAAGGACTCAGTTTTGAATTTTAAGCAAAGAGCTGAAGGAAGGGAAAGAGTTAATCAAGCAGGAGCAGAATGAGGGTTGTTCAAGGCAGAGAGCAAAGGCCCTACAGGAGAGCTCATTTGTCAGTGAAATGGCAAGGGGGGCAGTGTGACTGATGTGCAGCTGAAGTCAGGGGTCGTCACAGCCATTCACAGCATTCAGGGCATGGTGAGGACTCTGCTTCCAAAGACTGCAATAAACAGCCATTGCAGGGGTTTGAACAGAGGCTGGACACAGTCTGACTCATTCTGCAGTACTGATGATTACGGGCTGGGAGAGGGACAAGGAAAGAAACAGGAAAACATGTTCAGAGACTATGACAGTCACATAAGTGAGAGATGAATGGACTCTGACCAGGTTTAACCTATGGGTCAGGTTCTGTCCACCTGCTCTTCTGTCTGATGTAACTGTGAGGTTATGTGAGGCCCTGGTAGAGTGTGAAGGGGTAATCTATGGAGGGCTTCTGCAATACTTGAGTAAGAAAAAACGCTGTGCCTTAGGAAGTGTTGAACTAATGTGAGTAACGTCTTTGCTGTGCTATCCTGTTTTCTCTGCTCCCCAAAAAAATCTTGTTCAGTTGGGACTCTGGGGCAGGATGCAGATGGTTTGTAATGTGGCCAGAATGAAACCAGAATGTTTAAACATATGCCTGCTGGGGAAATGTGGTTCTTAGCCCGAAAACAATGGCATAGTGAAGGGCAAGGTGAAAACTGGAGGGCAGACATGGGGGAGGGGGTCTCTCTACCTCTCCTTTGCCTGCCCCAAATCTCTGGTTCCAAAATGACTCTTCTCCCCTCAACAGGACCACAGAGTAGCTAGGTGCTCTGCTCTGTTACTATCCTGACTTTCTGTACCTGTGAGATAGTGGAATTTGGAAGAAGCTCTGCGCCTCATTGGTGTAGGTGTGTAGAGGTTAAAAAACTGATAACAATGATAACCCATGACTTAAGCAGAAGAAGCAAGAAGGCCAGGTGCAGGCTCCTAACATGCCATCTGAAAGCTGCAAGGGTGAAGAATTTTGAAGAAATCAGAGTGAATTGAGCATTGCAGTCTAAGAGTGCTCTGATTTCAGAAATCTAACCTCAGCCCTCTGTTAGCTCACTTCCCCATTCCAAACTGTCCGCTCCGGGACAGGGGTAGGTGTTTAGGTTATGCTGCAGTAACAGAGAACGTTTGTGGCGCATTTGTATCTAGAAAACTGTCTCCTAGGACCACCATTCTGCAGCACTTCATCCCTTAGGCCACATTTAGCGTCAATCACCTGGAAGGGGTGATGGGAGGGGAGGGGTGGAGACCAGCTCACAGCCCTGCAAGGGAGGGGTCCTCCCACCGCCTGCGCACTCTTCACTGCACTGCAGGGGTCGACTTCACGCAGGAAGGGGGTTCCGTGGCGCATGCGCAGTCTAGATACACTGCAGGGAAGGTTTCGCGCAGGGAGGGGGCTTCCTGGCGCTTGCGCACTCTTCTTACAGCATTGCGGAGCCTGCTTTGCGGCTGCGCCAGTTTGGCACCTTCCAGAAAGCTCGAGGGCTGGGCGGAGGGATAGTGGGGGAGAGTTGGTCGTCATTCTCTCTTCTTGCTCCTCCTGCCGCTGGAGCTCACAGCCCCCAAGTGTTCGTTTTGTGACATTGTACCGCATCAATAGACCGCAGCCTAACTGCACAAGCATAACCCCTTTTGGTTTTTTGTCTGACAACATCTAACTGCGGTGTTGGGACTGGGAAATTAGCCGTGTGGGCCACCAGAGTAGGATTAGAGTCAAATAACAAACCCTAATTTTGGAAAGAGAGCAGCTGCATTAAGGATATCTGGGCAGATTGACAACCTGGAGGTGAACTGGCCCCAAGTAAATATCACCTCAGCATCAGAGCCCCGCTTCCTACGAGCCACTCTCTCACTTTGGCCATGGGTGATTGCACAGCGGTTCTCAAAGTGTGTTCTCAAGAACAGCAGCACCATCGCTGCAAACTTGTTAGAACCACAGATTCTCAGGCCACCTCAGTCTATCAAGCTGAAACTCTGGGAGTGAGCACACAGATGTTTAAAAAGCCCTCCTGCCGACTTTAATACATGCCCTAAGGTAGAATCTGTGTCAGGGTGCTGAGAGCTTGTGGTAGAAACAGTCCAAGGAAATCCAGGAACTTTTCATTGCATCCAAAACTGGTTTCCAGGATCTACTGGAAAAGCCTCCATTTCCTGCCTGCTTGAACTAAGCTGGTGTCTGCCGTTTCTGGGACGTAATGGTGGGAGAGAAAAGAGAGACAGGCTGCCAAATTCTGAACTGAAATGGGTCTTCCTGAAGCCTGTGTTATGGGTGCAATATGGCATCGACACTGCACCCCGTGTCCCTCATGGCTGTGTCATAGGTGAGAATTTGGGGGGAAGCTTTTAAGGACAATGATGATTTTTTTAAGGCCTGTCACAGACTACTGATTCTGCCCTCCAAGCTACTAATGGTGAAAACCCATTTTCTGGTCATATATCTGAGAAACGGGCTTAAATCCAGTTCCAAACATTTCGTTTGAATTTGCCCACCAGATGACTGTCCAAACCTTATGTTGGGTTTCAGGGGAGTCTTTGGTTAAAGTTGCACTGAGAAATAAGCAATGATGTGACAAGGGGTGAGTGATGAGCTTGAGGGACTGTAAAGACTCGTGCACACTAAATTTGGGTGAAAGTGTTGTAAAAAGTCAGACACATTTCTCAAACTTGGCCTCAAATCTTTTGTACCCTGTTCTTGCATACAGGCAAGAATGAGAACTAGAGATTTTTCTTCCCTGGAGAGTACAACAGTTACTTATGTTGTCCTGGGAACTCTCTTGTCCAGAGCTGTGGTCTATGCAAGCTGGTGCCAATGGGCATAAATAGGTGAGAAGAAATGCAGCAGTCGTAAGTGCTCAGAGGGGTCTTCCCAAGCATAGGGATTGTTTTTGTGCTGTTGCACTGCTTTGTTTTGTTTCCATGTCTTTGCCCATTTCCATGCTAACATGATTTGGGGATAGCCTCTTGTTTGCCCATTAGGGCACACGTCAACACAAAGGGTCATCATGAGGAAGACATGATCCTGGCTTGCATGGACCTTGGATCTGACAGCACTCTGCCCTGAGGTTCTCACCTCCAATCACTAGTCTTTCTCCATAAGGTGTTGTCCTCTCTCTGGTGAACAGACAGAACAATGAGCCCATGTCCCCTCTGCTTTCCAGGTGCTGTGCTGTTTTCCTCTCCCATTCATCTTTGGTTTGTTCATTTATTTTGTTTTTTGTTTGTTTGTTTGATTTCTTTGTATTCCACATGAGTGAAATCTTATGGTATTTGTCTTTCTCCATCTGACTTATTTCACTTAACACAATACCCTCAAGGTCCATCCATGTAGTCACAAATGCAGAGGTTTCATCTTTTTATGACTGAGTAGTATTCCATTGCGCATATATATGTGTGTGTGTGTGTGTGTGTGCGCGCGTGTGTGTGTGTGTGAGTGTGTGTGACATCTATCACATCTTCTTTATCCATTCGTCTGTTGATGAGTACTTAGGTTATTTCTATATTTCCATATCTTGGCTGTTATAAATAATGCTGTGATGAACACAGGTATGCGTATGTCTTTTCAAATTAGTGTTTTCATATTCTTTGGATTTCCACCCAGAAGTGGAATGGCTGAATCATATGATAGTTCTATTCTGAATTTTTTGAGGAATATCCATAGTATTTTCCATAGTGGCTACACCAATTTACATCCCACCAACAGTGCACAAGTGTTCTCTTTTCTTTACATCCTCCCCAATACTTGTTATTTCTTGCCTTTTTGATAATAGCCATTCTGACAGGTGAGAGGTGGTATTTCGTTTAGTTTTGATTTGCACTTCCCTAATAATTAGTGATGTTGAGCATCTTTTCACTTGCCTGTTTGCCATCTATATGCCTTCTTTGGAAAAATGTCTATTCAGCTCCTCACTTATCTTTTATTTTTCTATTTATTTACCTATTTATTTATTTATTGACTGCATTGGGTCTTCATTGCTGTGCGTGGGCTTTCTCTAGTTGCGGTGAGCAGGGGCCGCTCTTCATTGTGGTGCACGGGCTTCTCATTGTGGTGGCTTCTCTCATTGCAGAGCACAGGCTCTAGGCACACGGGCTTCCATAGTTATTGCACAAGGGCTCAGTAGTTGTGGCACGCAGGCTTAGTTGCTCCACGGCATGTGGGACCTTCCCAGACCAGGGCTCGAACCCATGTCACCTGCATTGGCAGGCGGATTCTTAACCACTGTGCCACCAGGGAAGCCCTCCTCACCCAACTTTTAATCAGGTTGTTTGGTTTTTTGGCCAGATTCTTTACGTTTTTGTTACAGCACCACCATGCTTCTAAGTACCTATGTATGTATCATTAACTTTGGTTTGTATCAAACTATCCCCCAAAATTTGAGGCTTAAAACAATAGTATTTATTATTTATAATGATTCTGTGGATGAGCTTCATGGTTCTTCTGATCTGAGTCAGCTCGACTGGGCCTGGATGGTCTAGGGTGGCCTCACTTACATATGCAAAGGTTGGTTTGGTGGCAGGTTAGGTGACAGGGATGAGTTAGTGATATGTCTCTCATCGTTGAGCAGCCTCCTTCATATAGTTATGGCCCTCTTAAGAATGCAGGAGAAGGCAAGCCCTGTGTGCAAGTACTTTTTCTGCATCTCTGGTTGTGTCACATTTGCAATTGTCCTGTTGGCAAAAGCAATATACGTAGCCCAGCCCAGAGTCAGTGTGGCTGGGGGCTACCCAGTGATTTGGATGCAGGGAGTGGAATTATTGCAGCCATTTTGCACACGTAGAAATGGATAATATGGTGGGGTTACCACTATGGCTTAAGTACTCCAGCATTTGGGCGTCAGGAACAGAGGAGAGGGAGCCAATAAATGAGACAAAATTAGACTAGTCAGAGAGTTCAGTGGACAAGAAGGAAAATGGAAGCCCAAAAAGAGAGAGGAGGCTATTTAGAAAGAAGGAGTCCATTGAACAGTTTAATCCAATGAGTGGTTAGATAAGATGAGCAGTGGGAACTATCCACCAGGTTTAACAGCATGAAGTACCACAACGTTTTTTGAAAGATTTGTTTTGATGGAACGAGGGAGAAAACCCACCCAGGGTAGGATGAAGGTTCAGATGTGAATAGTTAGTGTCTGTGAAATGACCCATTACTGCTCATTATGCTATAGCCTTTCCTATGTAGGATAGATAATTTCAAATTTTCTAACTCAAAATCGCTCTAAATATTACCAACCACATGGAAAATAATCACAGTATCTACTCGTGATTCATGGCAGTCAGAGGGCACATGATAATCTCCAATGAATTTCTATGGCTTTAAAAAACATGCCAGGCTCTATTCCTGTCCTGGCCAGAACCCTGGTGATACAGTTGGTAGATGGATGGGTCCAGCTGTAAGCTCCAACATCAAGCACCTGAAGTAGATATCTATGTTTAGAATGGGAAACCATGAATAATATAATGACTCTTCAAAGTATTTTCTTTTAATTTTGTTCAATATTGAGATATTGAAGCAAAGAGAAAAATAAAAATAAAAATTTCATCAGACATAATGAGAATTAGTCAGCCATACCATTTAATGACAGTGGTAACTTAATCTATCATCCATGTTGGCATTATTTCCAACTTCTTGAGTATTCCCTTCAAATATTTATGATTTTATAATGCAGAAACTATCTTAAAATGGATATAAAATAATTAGAAAAATGAAAGTACTCATTATATAGATAGATGGATATTTCCCCTTCCTTCCTTTTTATTTATTCCAGAATTTCAGGTAGTCCTTCCTTCTCTGAATAGTTATCATAGCCATCATGTGCAACACCAGAACTTAATGCATTTGCACTCCTAGTACCAATATAAAGAAATCCTGTTTCTTCACTCCTTTGACCACACCATATAAAGTAACATTTTGTAAATTTCCATTTCAATAAGTGAAAAATAGTATATTTTAATTTTCCTGATTTCTACATAAGATTAAGCATTTTGTCATGTTTCTTGGTAATTTGTTTTAATTATCTTCTGTGAATTTCCTGTCAGATATAAATTGCTCATTTTCCCCCACTGGGTGGATATTGGTTAATCTTCATCATTTTGGAAGACATTTATACGTTCTAGAGACCAAATTTTTGTCAGTCACACATGCTACAAATATTTCTTCCCAGTTGATAGATATCCTCAACTATTTTTAGGCAGTCATTCTATGTTAATTTAAAATCACTTTTGTAAACACTGTGAGAGAGGATGATATAATAAATTGTACCAAAACTATTTTGGTAACTTTTTATTATGATATAATTATATACTTAAAGAAAGTTGCAAGAATAGGACAAGTGACTCCTATGTTCTCTAACCAGATTCATCATATGTTTGTTCACCTTTTGCTGCTATTTCATTTATTGTTCTCATCATTCTCTGTATAGACATGGATAGATGTAGACATATCCACGTACCACACACACATGCACAGACACACACAATATTTCAAAACCATTTGAAAATAAGTTAGATAAAGCAAACCTTAATACTTTGGTGTGCATTTCCAATAACACTGACATTTTCTTACACAACTACAGTTCAGGAAAGTTAGGATTGGTTAAATGTCATTATCTAGTCTACAATCTATTCTTCTTATTCAAGTATAATTGATATACAAAATGAGCATCTGCATTTCATTTTCATGTCTTTTTAGTATCATTTTAGTTAGAGTAATTCCTTGGTGTTTCTTTGAGATTCTTGACTTTTATGGCTTTGAAGTGTACAGGTCAACTGTTTTGTAAAATATCATTTAACTTGTGTTAGGATGATGTTGCCCTGTGGTCAGATTCATATTATGCATTTTTAGCAAGAATGGTATTGAATGGATGCTGGATCCTTCTCAAAGCATCGTTTCAGGAGACATGTAATATTGGTACTTACCAATATTGGTGATGGTAACTTTGATTAATATAGTTCAGATCGATAGTTCTGTTTCTCCTCTTTTTAATTAATAAAAATAACTTGTGGGGAGATACTTTGAGACTATGTAAATAGTCTGTTCCTAGTGGTACTTTCACTCACTGTTTTAGCACAAACTGATGATTTTCTAATTCCTTCTTATCATTCCTTCTTTAGTTATTAGTCAGTAACCTAATGTCAGGAAGAGTTTTCATTTCATCCTCACTCAGTCATTCATTGTTTTTATCGGTGTGGACTCATGGATTTTCCTTTTATTCATTGGGTTCAAATCCATTACTACCTTTATTTCTTTAAAAAAAATAGTTCTAAATTTACTGAAAAACTGAGAAGATAGTACAGCCCCTATGTTCTTATTCAGAGTTCCTACAGTCTGACACCCAGTTCTGCTACTTTTAATGTTTTGCATAAGTATGCTATATTTATTACAATTAATATACCAATATTGATACATTATCAGTAATAAAAATCATACTATACTCGATTTCCTTAGTGTTTACCTAATGTGCATTATCTGTTCCAGGATCCTGCCCAGGATACCACATTACATTTACTTATCATGTCTCCTTAGGCTCCTCTGGACTGTGAAACTTTCTCAACATGTTCTTGTTTTTGATGACTTTGACACTTTTTGAGGACTACCAGGCAAGTATTTTGTACAGTGTCCCTCAGCTGGGCTTTATTTGATGTTTTCCTCATGATTAGACAGGATCTGTAGATTTGGGGAAGAAGAATCACAGAGGAAAAGCATCATTTCCATCACATCAATGATACATTCTATCCGTCTGACTTAGCACTTGAACACCTGGCTGAGGTAACATTTGTTGGGTTTTTCCATGGTAAAGTTATTTTTTTTCCCCTTTCCATACTACACTCTTTGAAAGTAAGTCTCTATGAGCTGCCTACACTTAAGAAGTGAGGAGTTATGTTCTACTGGCTTGTGGGGAGAGTATCTACATAAATTATTCAGGGTTATTCTGCATGAAATATTGTCTTATTTCCCCATTTGTTAATTTATTAAATTATTTATGTACGTAAGTCTGGACTAATGGATTTTTTTTTGACCACACTGCATGACACTGGACTCACAGATTTTTATGTTATGTTTAGGGATATAATTGAACACTGCTTTATTTATTTTGATGCACATATTTTCCCAAACCTGCCTCCTTCAGGCTGGCTTCTGTACCCTTTGACATGTTCCCATGTTTGTTTTTTTTTCAAGCACTTCCTTACTCCAACATTATTTTTCTTCAAAAATAAATTCTTCAGTTCTTGCTTCTTTGATTTGAAATATCCTATTTATAATGTATTAATTTTTCATATATACATGGGTCAGATTCAGTTTTATGACATTTTTTTATCATCCCTTTTCACCAGCACTTTGGGCCATCCAGAAGTGAGAAATGCATTAGTAAAATCATGCGGCAGGGGCTTCTGTAAACCCATAAGCCCTTGCAAGGATCCTAAAATACAGTGGCTTATGGAAGATTTTTTTCATTGCTTAAAAATTGCAAGGCTAAGAAAATTTTCTTGGACTCCAAAAACATTGTATTTCGTTAGTGATTGATCTTCTCATTTCAAGTCTTTCACTTTAAAATCTAAGTTTTTGTTTTATTACTACTCACAATTTTCTAGTACATCTTCTAATGCCTTGTCTGGCCTTTTCCTGCATATTCCGACAAAGACGTGCCACAAAAACTTTTTCCTCCAAGACTCACTGTTTATTAAATTAATGTTCCTGGGGCTTCGGGGTTTTTGAGAACTCCTGAGCCCAGAAAAATTGTTGTCTTACAAGAGGAACCACCCTCTGGAGAGTTTATTTTGCAGCCTTTTCTCAGCACGTAGAGAGTGCCATATACTACTCTGTTGCTAAAACCCTTGAAATCTGCCTGTGAAAATTTACATCAGTATACTATCCTCAAACGAAATGTGTGAGGCCCAAGAACAACTCCATTTTCCTAGTTAAAATTCGCCTCATTCATATGTGTTGTCAGTGTTACAATTATCAAAGACCCATGTTGTAGCGCCATCTGTCATCCAGAAATGGAAGTACGGGGACAGGATAAAATTAAATTGCTGAGAACCCAAGCTCCCAGCAGCTGCTGAAGATGTTAATGATTATTGTGAGGAGAGAGATCAGAGTCCCGTAAAGGGCAGAGTCCAAGGAACCACTGGTGAAGGACTTCAATGAATAGAGGATTAGAATACCTTTTAAATTATAGAATATCACTGTAAACATTAAAAAAATTACAGAAGCTTACAAGTTAAAAAAAAACTTTAATTATACACAGTATATCTTTTCTCTTTCATTCCATACTACCTTTTAAACTTGTGTATACATTCAGATTTTGGGGGACATTTACAATATATTCGACAGAATCTTCTATCTATATCATTTGTCTATGCCTCAATGATAAAGATTTACTTTATTTCTTATTTTTCACTTTTGCAGAAAATTCTGCAGAGAACATTCTTGTAAATTTCACACTTTGGTAAAAATAGAATTGATGGGTCAAAAAAGCTACCTTAAAATGTGTAAGTAACAAATATTCAGTTCTCAAACCTGAATATTAGCAATTCACTTTTGTCTCCAATCGGGTTAACAAGGCTTCTCTTGTTAGGTTACTTTAGTTTTGTGGGGGATACAGTTTTGTATTGTTTTTATTTATTTGTGTTCTCTTCTAAAAACAACCTGTTCATATGACTTAATACATGTTAAAGTAGTTGCTTTTGTTTTTCCTCATTAATTTTAGGCCAATTTGTATTCTGAGTATTACACTGAATACTACCCTACACATATAGCAAATGTTTTCCAAATGTTTGTCTATTTGTTTGTAACCTTATTCACCTTAATATATATAAACATTATTACTAGTTTTAAAGAAAAAATGTAAATCTTTTTTATTATTCTTGGATTTCATGTGAACATTACTATTACGAAAAACATTAGGAAAATATTTTATTGTAGTTTTTTCATCTTAAACATGTTTTTCTACATTTTGGATTATGTATATGTACGGCAAAAGAATCTTAGGTTATTTAATGAATGAATGCTAATGTTAAAAGTCTTTGAATTATCCATCCGCTCTAGATTGTGAATTTTAATTAAAAGTTCATTTTTAGATGAGCAACAGATAATAGATAAAAAACAAGGACCTACTGCACACCTATTGAACTATATTCAATATCTTGTAATAATCTATAATGGAAAATTATAGTGTGTGTATAACTGAATCACTTTGCTGTACATCTGAAACTAACACCACATTGTAAATCAACTTCAGTAAATATATATATATACATAAATTCATTTTTATTAAGCCAATTTCTTTATTTTATAGAAACTATATTCAGTGAAAGACAGGAACCTGAAAGATGTGGAACAGTGCTTTTTTTTTTTTTTTTTTTTTTACCATTTTGAAGGACTTCTTACTGTCCTTTTGTTGATTCCGGTACATTTGCCTAAGTATCGTAAGGCATGTGCTACTTTGCATCCTGTTCTCTCAACGTTTTAAATTCAGCATTTCATATTTAACCTGTAAGAATGCAGCTACAGAGTCTACAAACTGTAAATTTTTCTTGACAAAGTGACCTGCCAAAGGGAGTATATTTTACAAGTATCGTATACTATGCTGAAAAACAGCGAGGTTGTGGGAATTGATCATGGCGGGACAGAGCCTTCCGGAAACTGCTTTTTCTTGACTTATACGTATCCCAGAGTGAACACTACATAAGCCTCTGGTCTCCGGACACTGGCCCCCTCCGTGCCGGGATACCCAGTGTCAGCGCGCCCCGCAAGGCCCGGCCACCGGAGACATGACTGGGTCCGCAGGTCGGCTCACTAGCTGAGGGCTGAGTGAAGGTCACGTGACTGGCGGGAAGGACGGCGGCCCGTAAGGGCCAATTCTATTAATGTCTGTTCTGCATTGGCCGGTGGAACTAGTTGAAGTATTTTTACCCCTCCGGGGTTCCATCTCTTGGACCTCTGCCAGTCCGTCCAGGCTTTAGGCGCTCGCTGGGAATTTCCCATGGGTCTTTTGCACCGCGGAGATGGAGTTGGAGACGTTAGATGTGGCTAGTTACCTGTGCAACTGGTTTCTTCTGGGGAGTTGGGACCCCCAGATTTTGATATCTGATTTTCAGCATATACAGGAGTTGGATTTTTCTAGAAAGTGTGCAAGTGTGTTTGTAATATCCATTGCTTTTTATATTTATATAAAAGTCCATAAATAAAATTTACAGTATTCCTTTTTAATATTTGTGCTTTCTGTTTTTACTTTAGCTTAATTCCATTGGTCAGGATTTGTTCAAATGTTTTAGTTTAGATGGATGTTGAAGTGTTTTTTGTTTAATGGGAAGCCAATATTACTTAAGATCATTTTAGATTTGGATACTGATTATTTATTTTAGTGTTTTGCAGACTTTTTCATCCACCCCAATAGCTGGGGGAAGGGGGAGGAGGAATTTACAGAGTTTCACACATCTTAAGAATTCTGTGATTATTGCCAATTTAAAACTACGCTTCAATTTTTAAACTTTTGTGATTTTATCCTGTCTTTTAAATTCAATTTTAATTTAAATTATAACAATTTAAAGTTTTTTGTTGTATTAATTTCAAAACAGCTGATGGACTTTCCTTTTGACCCTCTTCTCTATACAACTCCTCCTCTTACCCAGTACCCTTTAATCTCAACTTGAACCTACTGGATTTAAGAATTTGGGGAATTCCATGGCGGTCCAGTGGTTGGTACTCTGCCCTTTCACTGTGAGGGCACGGGTTTGATCCTTGGTAGGGGAATTTTGTTTCACATATACCCCACCCTTGTTCCTCCTGTGCTGTATCCTAGCTCGAGCTTCTGTGTCTGTTGCAGAAATCTCTTCTATAGTGCACCACACAAAAGAAGTCTAGGTCTCTTCCTTCCTGTGTGTTGTAAATTATTTGGAATTCACCTCTCTGGCCTTCTGTAGTCTAAAACTTATTACATAATGACATAAAAAGATAAAGGAGAAGCAAAACAGGGAAAAATGCAATAACATGAAACTCTTAATATGACATTTGGTACTGATGTTCAACTCTTGTTTTGATAGCCCTATACTTTTCCTATATGGAATATTCAGAACTGTATGCATACTTATTTTGCTGTGTTAACGTTCCAAGTTTTGAAGGAAGAAATTTTGTTGATAAAAGTTCAAATTACACCTGGACAAAAGTTGCATAATGAAAGGCCATTATCTACCTTATGACTCCTCCAGTTTGTAACCACCAACATCCATACTTTGATATCTCTTTTTTTCTGACATATGCTTGTAAAATACATACATATGTATTTCTCTGTATGTTTTCACACGTAGACTTACGTAGAGACCACACAATGATAATTGTTTTATTTTTGGCTCTATATACCATGTCATAGTGTTATCACAAATCATAATTAGTATTTTATTTGATAAGAACATTATTGCTCATTAAAAATACAGGTATGCGTTACACCCACTGCCTATGTGAGTACACTAAGGATGGGGTAGGTAGTGTAAGTGGTGAAAGGTTATATAGGTATTAAGTGATGTAATCAGAACACAGTCACCTTTGTTCTCTACACCATCATCCTCTTTACAGCTGTGTAAGCATAAACTCTTCTCATTGTCCTGTTGTCCCTTACTGTGGGTGTGTTAACATTTAGTAATTACTGATTTACCTCCAGTTAGTAAATCAGTAATGGTAATCTTATGAAGATGTGCCATAATTTGCTCACCCAATCATTCCATTAGTCTTTGATGGCTATATACAGTATTTAGTTTGTTTTCCATTTTTTCATTTGTATTTTTGTTTTTTGCCAAAAGAAACAGTTTTGGAGTGTGCATACTCTGTACATTTATCTGTGCTAGAGACCTATTATACATATAGAATATATTTGTAGAATTATAACTTCCAAGGCAACAAAGTGTGCATCTCTGCAATCTTACTGCATAATAGCAACTCATTCTCCAAGTTGCATTATTTCCAACTATAGTATACAGCATCTTGTAGAGCTATGTTATATATGATGTAATATGGGAAATATTTTTTATATTGAAAAAGTATCTCATTCACAAATCAGAGTACGTAATTCTTTCATTTTGCTTTAACAGCTATTTCAATACTGTCTCTAGCTAACCTTTCACACTGCTTGGATAAAGTTTGTCTGAGAATGATATGATTGGTGGGCTGATCACAGAGGGACAATAAACCAGAAAAGAAAGCAGAAAGCAAAGCACAAAGGTGCTGTTTAGGGAGAACCACTGGGCGAGGCGTTCTGAGAGACTTCTGTGTGGGTTTTTGGTGTAAGTGCTGCCCACGGGTAACACAAGCTAAATGAGCTTGTTTTAGGGGGAAAAAAACTAGTTTCTTAGAGATGCAGTGAGGATTTATTTTTATTGCATCAAAAATTCAAGTAACGGTAAACAAACTTGGACTATTATGGAAGCTCAGGAATGTCCTGGTAATCTCAACCTCCTGTTTTTTTCCCATTATCCTCAATATGTAGACCTTCATATTCCTCCAATTCTGGAGAAAGAAATGAGGAAGGCAATGGGGATTTACCGTTGCATCTCTTGCCAGATGGCATGTACGTGGTCACTTGTGCAGTTGTGAAACGTGCTTGCTTCACTTGCACGCTTGCTAGTTGAGTTGTGGGTTTAGCACAGGGGCTTAGGGTTTTCTTGTGGAGGGAATCATTTTATGTTGAATTAGAGCTGTAACAATTGCTAGTTGTGGCATGACATAATTCATGGAAAAGGCTTTGAACAGTTTTTGAAACACAGAACTAATTTAATTATTATTTAACCATTATCTTAATAGTCACATATAATTATACCTCTTATCTTAAAGAAAAAAACAGAAAATATATAAGCATTCCAGGAGACCACTTTAAGAGATGCAATCAGAGAAGTGCAAATTAAGACAACAATGAGAAACAGCTACAAACATATTAGAATGGCCAAATCTGGAATCCTGACAACACTAAATGCTGGTAAGGATGTAAAGCAACAGGAACTCTCATAGATTGCTGGTGCTATGCCTCTTGGTATTTATACAAAGGAATTGGAAACTTAGATTCACACAACCACCTGCACAAAGGTGACATAGCAACTTTGTTTATAGTTGCAAAAACTCAGAAGCAACTTAGATGTCCTTTGGTTAGTAGGTGAATGGACAAACAAACTCTGTTACTTCAGGCAGTGGAATATTATCTAGCACTAAAAAGAAATGAGCTATCAAACCATGAAAAAACATGTGGAAGAAACATAAATGCATATAGCTAAGTGAAAGATGAGAATCTGAAAAAGCTACATACTATACAACTCCAAATATATGACATTCTAGAAAAGGTAAAACTAAAAAGTAAGAAGACCAGTGGTTGCCAGGAGTTGAGGGAGGGGAGAAGAGTCCAATATGTGGAGCACAGAGGATTTCTAGGGCAGTGAAAATACTCTGTATGATATTATAATGATGGATACATGTCATTATATTGTCCAAACCCATTGAATGAACAGTATCAAGTGAACCCTAATGTAAACTGTGCACTTCAGATGATTATGTTTCAATATAGGTTCATCAGTTGTAACAAATGTACCACTCTGGGGAGTGATGATGATGATGGGGGAGGCTGTACATGTGTGGGGCAGGGAATATGTAGGAAATCTCTGTACCTCCCTCTCAATTTTGCTGTGAACCTAAAACTTCTCAAAAAATATTCTTGGGAAAAAATGAAAAAAAAAAGAGAGATGCAAGACTAAGACCGAGAGCATAGTTCTTAAGGTCACACTTTTTTTTTGGCAATAGGACTATGATATTAGCATAAAGAATATAGTCCAGCCAAACTCAAATTTTGTGCTTTAAAGAGTGTCATTGTGAGCTTCCCTGGTGGCGCAGTGGTTGGGAGTCTGCCTGCTGATGCAGGGGACACGGGTTCGTGCCCCGTTCCGGGAAGATCCCACATGCCGCAGAGCGGCTAGGCCCGTGAGCCATGGCCGCTGAGCCTGCGCGTCCGGAGCCTGTGCTCAGCAACGGGAGAGGCAACAACAGTGAGAGGCCCGTGTACCGTAAAAAAAAAAAAGAGTGTCATTGTGTGCAAGAGGGAAGAGATATGGGAACATATGTATATGTATAACTGATTCACTTTGTTATAAAGCAGAAACTAACACACCATTGTAAAGCAATTATACTCCAATAAAGATGTTAAAAAAAAAGAGTGTCATTGTGAAGCATTTGATGTAAACTCTTTATGTGCCTTGCTATGCTCTATTTCTTATTGCAACATTTCCCTTCCTTCTATGATGCATTGCCTTTACCTCTGACTTCGGC
This sequence comes from Aethalodelphis obliquidens, assembly GCF_003676395.1. Taxonomy (NCBI): domain Eukaryota; kingdom Metazoa; phylum Chordata; class Mammalia; order Artiodactyla; family Delphinidae; genus Aethalodelphis; species Aethalodelphis obliquidens. The sequence continues at coordinate 712,635 of NW_020838078.1, read as the reverse complement.
CCTGGCCCTGGGTGAACAGACACATCTCAATAGCCGCTGTCTGGGAAAATCCTTAAGCATGTTCATAAATGGGGAGAGGAAGCCTACAAAATTAGTTAACTCATAATATCACGTTTGCGGGGATGCAAAGTTCTCAAGGGTAAAACAAGAAACCTCAGTTTTGCCAAACCAAAGATGCAAAATGTTGTATTAAAGGCCATTTTGCCAATTGAAATCTTAAAGTGAAAAACTCTATCCTGTTCAATGTATATTTTTAGTTCACTTGAGAGAAGGTACCAGGGAATTAAAGAGCACACGAAGAACAGGTTGGTTCTTGCTGAGAACCTGCTTAACAAAACAGAACTGTAAAGTGTCTTTAATATGACATACCTGAGAGATCACGAAGAAACAGAGTTTACATGGCCCCTTCATCTGGGTCCCCCAATAACATCTTATATAACTAGAGTACAGTTATCAAAACCAAAAAATTGACCTTGGTACAATACTATTAACAAAACTACATAGCTTCTTTGAATTTCACCCATTTTAATATGCACACTTTTTTGTTTATAATTCTATAAAATTTTATCACATGTATAGATTTGTGTAACAACCATCACATTCAGGATACAGAATTTTTCCATCACCACCTCCCTGAAAAATCTCTCACTTGCTACTCTGTGATAATAACATACTCTCCTACTGCTAACCCCTCTCCTCCACTGATCTGTTTTCTGTAACTACAATTTTATAAATTCAAATTTATTCAAATTAAATCCTATGGAAAGTAACTTTTTGAGATTAACTTCTTTCACTCACGCTAATGTTTTGAAATACATCCAGTCTATGCATGTATCAATAGTGTACTCCTTTATATTGCTGAGAAGTATTCCATTGCATAGATATACCATTGTTGGATTTTCCCTTCACCCAGTGAAAGACAGTTGGGTTATTTCCTGTTTGGGGAAATTACAGAGAAGGCTGTTATGATTGTTCTTGTACAGGTGTTTGTGTGAACATAGTTTTCATTTCTCTAGGATACATTCCCATTGCTGACATTTCTGAGTCATATGGTAAGTGTATTTTTAACCTTATAAGAAACTGCAAAACTGCTTTCCAGAGTGGCTGTACCATTGTATATTCCCTCATCACTTGTTTTTTGTCATTTTATTAATATTTTAGCCATTTTAGCATGTACAGTATTATCTCATAGTGGCTTAAATTTCCTTAATAGCTAAGGATGTTGAGTATCTTTCACATCCTTTTATGCTGTACATATCTTCTCCTTGATGAAAAGTCTGCTCAAGACTTTCTCATTATATAATTAGATTTTTTTTTACTATTTACTTTAGAGAGTTCTTTATGTATTCTGAATATGAGCCCTTTGTCAGACATACAATTTGCAAATATTGTCACCTATTCTGCACATTGACTTTTCAGTCTCTTAACCATATCTTTCACAGAACAAAAGTTATTAATTTAGAAGTCCAATTTTCTGACTTTTTTTCTTTTAGATCATGCTTCTGGAGTCGAATCTAATGTCTCTTCTCCTAACCATAAGTCAACGAATTTTCTCCTATTTTTCCTGTAAAAGTTATGCAGTTTAACATTTTAAATTTAAATGGTCTATTTGAGTTTATTTTTCTTAAGGTGTAAGGTATGAGTTGAAGTTCATTTTGTGTGTGTGTGTGTTAGATATACAACCAACACCATCTGTCTGAAAAAATATTTCTCTACTGAACTCCTTTTGTACTTTATGTTTTGGCTATTATTTTGTGGGTCTACTTGTAAACTCTGTTCTGTTCCATTGATATATGTCTCTATCCTTCCACCAAAATTTACAGTGTCTTGATTACTGTAGCTACACAAAATCAAGTAGTGTGATTCCTCCAATTTTTTCATTCTTTTTCAAAATTGTTTTAGCTACCTTAGTTAATTTTCCTTTCTGTGTAAATTTTAGAATATGCTTGTTAATGTCTACCAAAAGGTTTGCTTGTATTTTCATAGGAATTTCTTTATACCTATAAATAGTTTTGGAAAGAACTGGTCTTTGCTATATTGAGTCTTCCATTCTATGAACAAGATATGTTTTCCCACTTATTTTGGCCTTGTTTGATTTTTTTTAATTAGCATTCTGTAATTTTCAGCATAAAGATCTGGCATATGTTTTATTAGAGTATAGCTATTTTTGGTTATTGTTTATGGTGTTGTGGTTTTGTTGTGGTGTGTGTGTATGTGTTGTTTTATGTTTTGTTTTGGTTTGGTTTTTTGCTGTGTCACGCAGCATGTGGGATCTTAGTTCTCCAACCAGGGATCGAACCTGTGCCCCTTGCACCAGAAGCGTGGAGTCTTATCTAGTGTTGTGTTTTAAATTTGAATTTACAGTAGTTCTGTTCACTGTGTATGTGCACATGCATACACTGTGATGACATTATACTTGTAACCTAGCTAAATTTACTTATTGGTTCTAGGAGCTCTTTGGTAGATTCCTTGCGATATCACATCATTTTTATTTATTATTCTTTTTCTTCCTGTATGACTATTATTTAGTTTCTTTTTCTCTTATTGCATTAGCTAAATCATCTAGTACTACGTTAAAGAAGTGGTGAGGGTGGACATCTTTACCTTGTTTCAATCCTAAAAATAAAACATCAGTCTTTTGCCATTATGTATAATGTCAGCTGTAGGTTTTCTAAATGTTCTTTATCAGTTTTAGGAAAATCCCTACTTTGGACTTTGGGCTACTCCTACTCTTCTGATAGATTTGATCCATAATGGATGTTAGAGTTTGTATGCCTTTAATCTCTCTAAATTTATTTAGGCCTTTTTAAATCCCAGAATATGGTCTATCATGCTAAATGTTCCATGTGCGCTTGAAAAGGTGTGTATTCTGCCGCTGACAGGTGGAGCATATAAATCCGTAAATGTCAATTACATCAATTTAGTTGACAGTGTTGTCCAAATATTCTCTGTATTTACTAATACTTTTTTCTCTACTTGTTCTACTAAATATTGTGGGGTATTGGAATTTTCAACTATAATTTTGGGTTTGTCTATTTCTCTTTAAGATTCTAACAGTTTTTTTCCAGTTGACATACATTTTGAAGAGCTGTTATTTGGTGTATAAAGGATTAGGATTATTAGGTCCTCTTGATAAATTGACATATATCATTATGAAATAACCTTCCTTATCCCTGATACTATTTCAGTAACATTTACTTTAAATGATATTAATATTTCCTTTAAAGCTTTCTTCTGATTTTTTTTTAGAATGACATATACTTGTCTATCCTCTTACTTTTGCCCTATTTATACTTTTATATTTAAAATACATTTGTTCAAGAAACATATAGTTGGCTCTTGCTTTTATGTCCAACCTGATAATCTGTCTTTGAGTTTTATATTTAGATGCTTTACATTTAAAATTATTATTAATATGATTAAGTTTAAATCTTTTTTTTTCTATTCGGCACATATATACTTTGATCCCTTTCTCTTCTTTATCTGCCTTGTTTGGAATAATATAGTATGTCTAATGATTCCATTTTGTGTCCTTTATTGGCTTATTGTCTATAACTCTTTTAAATTACTGTTGTGGTTGATTTAGGGTTTATTATGTACATGTTTAACCTACCAAGGTTAAGCTTCAAGTGATATTCTACCACTTCATATAATGTGGAAAATCCATTAAATAGTATAATCCCATTTCTCCCTTTCCAACCTTTGTGAAATTGTCATAGTACCTTTTTACTTTTACATGAGTAATACACACTATGTTATAATTATTTTGTATAAAAAGTAAATTATATCTAATGACATTTAAATAATAATAAAATATACCTTATATACTTACTCATGCAGTTTACTCTTGCAATCCCTGTGCTCTTCATTCCTCGGTGTAGATCCAAATATCCATACAGGGACTTCCCTGGTAGTTCAGTGGGTAAGACTCCGTGCTCCCAATGCAGGGGGCCTGGGTTCAATCCCTGGAAGTAGATCCCACATGCATGCCACAACTAAGAGTTCGCATGCTGCAATTAAGAAGTCCGCATGTCGCAACTAAAGATCCTGCATGCCACAACTAAAACCCAGCGTAGCCAAAATAAGTAAGTAAATAAATAAATAAATAAAAGACAGGAGAGAAAAAAATATATATATAGTAAAATAAAGTACTTATCTATTTTTTTTTTAATATCCATACAGTATTGTGTTCCTTCTGCCTGAAATTTAACAATTATTGTAGTGAGGGTCTGTTAGTGATTAATTCTTTCAGCTTATGTATACATTAAAAGGTTTTTATTTTTCCTCTTTTTTCTTTTTTTTTTTTTTTTTTTTTTGCGGTATGCAGGCCTCTTACTGTTGTGGCCTCTCCCGTTGCGGAGCACAGGCTCCGGATGTGCAGGTTCAGCGGCCATGGCTCATGGGCCCAGCCGCTCCGCGTCATGTGAGATCTTCCCAGACCGGGGCATGAACCCGTGTCCCCTGCATAGGCAGGAGGACTCTCAACCACTGCGCCACCAGGGAAGCCCTTTCCTTTGTTTTTGAAAGACATTTTTGCTTTATACAGAATACCAGATTGACATTCTTTTCTTTTAGTATTTTAACAGTATCACAACATCCCCATCTTGCTTGTGTTGTTTCTGATAAGAAACCTGCTGTTTTCCTTATCTCTATGTCTCTGTACTAACTTGTACTTTGTTCTATAGTTACTTTCTTTATTACTAACTTAGAGTAACTTGATTTTGACGTTCCTTTATAGATTCCTTCATTTTTCTTGTGCTTGAAGTTTACTGAGCTTCTGAATCTGAGGGTTTATACATTTTTGTCAACGTTCTACTCCATCGCTTATAAATTATGCTACTTGACATGGTCCCACAGCTTACTGATGTCCTTTTCATTTCTGTTAATTCTTTCTGTCTTTTACTTTGGGTGGTTTCTATTGTCATGTCTTATTTCTTCTGCAAAGTCTAATCTCCTGTTAATTCAATTTGGTATATTTTTAAAACATAACTCAAATGTTTGTTGAGCTTTCCTCTCTAGGAATTTTATTTTGACCTTTTATATTTATGACACCTCTAACTAACGTTTGTATTAGAGAATGCAGTTATAAAAACTGTTTCAATGTATGGATACAATTATAGTAACCATTTTAACGTTAATTTTAACATCTGTGCCACTTCAGGATCATTTTCAATTGATTAATTTATATCCCCATTATGGGTCATATTTTTATGTTTCTTTGCATGCCTGTTAACATTTTTTAGATGTCAGTATATTATGAATTATACTTTATTGGGTGCTTTATATTTTTGTATTCTGATAAATATTCTGGAGCTTTGTTTTGGGCCATTACTTGGGAACAGCTTCATTGTTCCACATCTTGCCTGTAATATTTGTTGGATCCAGAGCTGTATTTAATCTAAGACAAATTATTCTTCACTTCTGTGTCCTCTTTCTAATGTCCCATGAATCCTGACGTTCACCAGTCTGGCTGATGGAAACAGCTGTTATTCTCAACCTTTTGTAAGCAAGAGGCACCTCTGATGCTTTCATGTTGTTTTTTTTTCCTGGCTGTGTGCAAATTTCCTAACTCACAGGCACTGCTGGATCTTTTGCCATTCTCCAGGATTTTCTCTGTGTTTAGTTCTCTTCTCTCTTCTCCTCAGAACTTGGGTCTGGGAAATCAGGCCACCTTGCTTTTCCAGACACCTAGTTCCATATTCTCAATTCAGAAATCCTACTGAGATCCTTGCCATGCTACAACCTGGGAAATGTCTTGAAATAATAAGCTGGGGAAATAGTAGGCTAATGGCGTTATTTCACATCTCTCAGGGATCACTGTCTTCATTGTCTGATATACAGTAACTTGAAAACCATTCCTTCATATATTTTGTCCCTTTTTTGTTGGTTTGTTTTTACATGTGGTAAGGCATATCTAATTCCTGTTAGTTTTTACACAACATATTGGTCTATTCCTCCTGTAATTAATCAATGATGACTGAACCCCTGGGTGTATGCTTCTACCTGGCAATGTTATGGTGAATAAGAAAAAAATGTGAGCGAAATAAAAAAAGATAAGTGAACTCTCATTAGCAACAGTGAAGGGAAGTCAGAAATGGTATATGTACAGTCTATAGGCATCTCAATGGGGAGCATCCACCTTATGCTAATGAAACAAAGGTTTAAGATGGATCAAAAGAAAAGATAACATCTCTGTCAACTAAACTATTATACACCTAATCAGCTTATTTTATACTTATGTTAAAAGGTCTTCAAGAATTATAAAGGCATAAGTTTTGTTCACAAAAATGAAGACAAAATTGAAATTAATTCTTAAATGAATTTACAAATATCTTGACATTCTGTTTCTGATTGTTCTGAATAAGATTTTGATCCAGAGTCATGAATATTTATCATCACCCTCTGTAGCATTAAGAGTGATGACCATGAAACATGTATTAGTAAAAGGGGCTGCAATATTGTATGTGAGATTTCCACCTTTCCTGTGCACACCCATTCTGCGCGTTTTTACTCAGGTGATTGTACCAGAAAGTGACAATAAAAAATTTCTCGCCAAGTTCATCCACGTGCAGACAATGAAAACCATGTCATGAATGCCCCCAGACTAACAGAGATTTTGGAAAATTTCGAAGAGAAAAAACCCCACAAACTAAAATTGGTAAACTATAGTAACTAATAAGGAGTTGGAAATATTTATCAGAGGAGCTACCATAATAGAACTGCCTCTTGTGACTAAGATTTTACTTGGTCTAAGAGGGCAAAACTGCCCAAAAGGAAAAAAGAGGTGCAGACGAGGTATGAAGCAGCATGGTACATTAGGGGGTCTTAAATAGTGGTGTGTGAATGGGGAGGCTATAAAAGAGGCTGAGGTGGAAATCAGGGCTCATAGCCTGCCATGAGAACAGAAGGGAACAATTGAAACACATTAATCTTCAAGTTCAAATCTTCTTCAAATTAAATGAAAGTTGAGGTTTATTGTGAAGTAGGCAAGAATATAGGTGAGGATATCTGAGAGATCCATTCATTTGTGTGATGGAATACAAAGGTATAGGAAGGAGCCCAGTGTGTCACAGTGATTTTTTAGTAGGGTGGTGGTTTGAGAAGGAACAGGACTCTCACCCTGCCGTGCTGATTCCCTAGGGAAGAGTATTCAGATTCAAATCCTGTTCATATTTGCAGAAATCACGGGATTGTAGGGAAGGTAGCAAGACTAGAGGTGAGAGATGTGAGAGACTGAAATAGCCTTATTTGGTTTTGAATTTCAATGAAAAGAGACTCTTCTCTGTCACTGTGTCCACTACATCTGAGGGGGGTCCTGGAGGATTCATACAGAAAAGTTTCCACATTCTCTGAAATTTCAGTCCAGTGGGGATTCAGAAAACTAAACTGAGGGTAGAGAGCTGTGCTTGGGAACTCCGAGGCCAGGAATCAGACCTGGAATGGGATGCACAAGAAGGAGTCTAGGAGAGCACATCTGAGGAAGTGCTCTTGTGAGGAGCAGTGAGGCACACTGGGGGCAGGGAGGAGAGAGAGAAAAACTGTGTCTTTGCCACAGGCAAGGGCAGGTAAGGARGCCAATGCATCTGAGGGCACGCTGGGCACAGTTACTTGTGAAGATGTCAGGGGCAGGAAAGGCATAGCTTGGTGGGACCGGGCAGGTGAGAGAGGGAGGAAGGTCAGGAAGTGAGGCAGGTGCAGCCCACTGAGGAACACCTGCGTGTTGAGGAATTTTGAAGGTCTGGATCTTGTTCCTTGACAGTTACCCCAGCCCATGAAGTCTGCCTGTAGGAAAGGCAATCATAAGAAATGTGGATGGTCCCTGTCCCCTGGGGAGACCCCTGGATGTTACCAGGAGGGGTTCTGAGCCTGAAGAGGAGCAAGAGTGGAGGGGAGAGAGTGAGTTCTCAGTTTCACGGACCGGCAGGGACCTTGAGTGCCCTGTTCACCTGTCTGTCTCCACCCTCACGCCCTCCCCGACCCACCCGAGTGCAAGCTGCTGTCCCCTAGGTCATTTTGCGTGTAAGGGGGATGGATGCATTGGTTCTAAGGTTCGGAGCTGACTGCTCACAGCACCATCTGGCGTCCACACGCGGGACCCGAGAGCAGCCTTGACAGGAAACTGAGGCCGAAGCTGGTCCACAGCCGCGCACTGGAGGGACCTAACTGGGAGCGAGACAGGTGAGGTTGGCAGGGGACGCGCAGGTGCCCCAGTCTGGCGGTGGACGGGCTTTTACAGGCCTCTTCTCACTGGCTCCTGGATCGCGCTGTGCGTCTGTTCTCTTAGAGGCTCTTTGATTTCCAGACACAAGCCTTGTGATTTTCTTGCAGAGCGTTTCCCGGCTGCGTTCTTTTCATCAGCTCTTTGATGGGGCGATGTAGCAATAGTTCGCCAAATCTAATACTGGTAGATTATTAATACTTTGTCTATCAAGGGTAAACAGTATTTACTTTAGCTTTGTTTAATCATTCTCAGTTTCAGGTTTTTTTCTTCCTTCCTCCCGCCCTTCCTCAGTCCCTCCCCCCACACCCTTCTTTGTTGGCATATTGCTAACAAAGATTCTCTCTGACAGAACTCTAGCCAGGCCCCTCTGAGCTCTCCTCTAGACTAAGCCTCAGCCTAGGCCTATAAAGACTTGAAAAAAAACGGTTTCTAACAGCCCAGGCTGCCTCTCTAGGTTAACCCTGGACCCTTCCCACTCCCATTAAAGTGCTGGTCTGAGAAAACTCAGCTAAAGGAATTTACTGTTTGTTGCATCCCACTCCTGGAGATAGGCCCCTATCTCTGTGGGAGCCTAAGTTTGATAAGTGCTGGTTAAAAAACTCAGATGGGTTACAGGGAACAGCACTCCTTCCCCACTTTCTGTAACTCTCCATTTTCCTGACTCTACTGAGTGCCCCCTCCCTGCACCCACTCTCCCTTTTCCCTTGTTCTCCCTTGAAAATGCTCAGTCACCTCCGAGCAAACAGAAGTGGAGTTCAGTTCACACTGCGCCTTTTCCCTGTGACAACAGTATGCTTCTGACGAAAATCTGTGCTTACCCCTTTAACTGGAGTCAGGTTTGTTTATCTTTGACAGCTAATCTGGCTCCATGGCTGGAATCTGGATCAGAGGCACCACTAGATGGTCCAACATGACAGACCTCTTATCTCTGTAGAAACCTTTGATCTCCATTCCTCTTGCCTGTTTCGGTATCTGGTGGTGAGTCCAGCTCCTGACCCAGTGCTCCAGACAGATGTCTGTTGAATCATGGTTTTGATTCTGACAATTCTGAGTACACTCACACTCTCTGGGGTGAGGTTAGAGTATCAGACTTATTGTGTGTGCTGGAATGGAAGTCCTTGCTGGCTCCTTGTTTTGAGTAGGGGTCATTCCCAGAATCCTGTGATAGGAAAAAAAAGATTTCCCTGGCTCTTTTTAAAACTGAGATATAATTGACATATAATATTGTATTAGTCTTATATGTACAGCATAATAAGATATATATACCATCACATGCTTTGTTAACATCCATCACCACAAGTAGTTACAATTATTTTTTTATTGTGATGAGAACTTTTAAGGTTTACTCTCTTAGCCACTTTCAGATATTCAAGACAGTTATTGTTAACTATAGTCATCATGCTGTATGTTACATCCCCAGGACTTATTTATCTTATAACTGGAAGTTTGTACCTTTTGACTACTTTCACTCATTTCACCCATTCCCACCACCCACTTCTGACAACCACCATTTTTTTCTCTGATCTATGAGTTCCTTTGCTTTTGTTTTGTATTCCAAAAGTGACATCATACATTATTTGTCTTTCTCTGACTTATTTAACTTAGCATAATGTCCTCAAGGTCAATCCATGTTGTCACAAATGGTAGGATTTCCTCATTTTTATGGCTGAATAATATTCCTTTGTGTGTATGTATATCTATATCTCACACTTTCCTTATCTGTTTATCTGACAGTGGATACTTAGGTTGTTTCTGTGTCTTGGACATCGTAAATAATGCTGTGGTGAACATGGGGGTGCAGAGTTTTTTTTTTTTTCAGATACTCATTTCATTTTCTTCAGATAAATACCCAGAAGTGTAATTGCCAGATCATATGGCAGTCAGATTTTTAGTTTCTTTTAGGAGCTGCCATACAGTTCTCCATAGTGGAAAACTCCATATGTTCTCCATAGCCAATTTACATTGCCACCAACAGTGCACAAGGGCACCCTTTTCTCCATACCCCCTCCAGCATTTGTCATTTCTTGTCTTTTTGATAATGGCCATTGGCTATTTAATTCTGGCACTTTTTAAGGCATCTTTTTTCTCTCTATTTGATCCTGGTCCTCTAATGGGAACTTTTTAAAAATTGAAGTATAGTTAATTTACAATGTTTACAAACAACATTTACAATGTTGTTACAATGAATGTATACATATATTCTTTTTCAGAGTGTTTTCCATCATAGGTTATTACAAGATATTGAATATAGTTCCCTGTGCTCTATGCTATATAGTAGTAGTAGATCCTTGTTGTTTATCTATTTTTTATATAATAGTGTGTTGTGTATCTCTTAATCCAATGGGAACTTCTTGGTTGACAAATCTCCTGTCTCAGACTCCAGCTGGCAATATGCCACCACATCACTAACTCTCTCTACTACTTCTCCTGGTGTCATTAACTTACTAATGATAATTCGGAACCTTAATGGTTTCTTTGACTTCTCAAAGGCCTGGCTTCCCATGACCCCCTTTTACCATCTTCCACTTTCCCTTCAGCTCCTTGGTATCCTGCCACATCTTCCTTCAAGACTTACCTCTGCCACACTTCCGTTTACTCTGTCCAGACCTTTCTAACTCCAGCTCCTCAATTCTCTATATTCACTGGAACTTTAGGCCCCCGCCCCACTGGGGGCTCTCAATGATTCAGAGACCCCCAAAAGCAACTTCCTGGGGCTGAAAAGAAAACAAAAAGACTAATTGGAAACGGACTAGATATTTTATCCACTTAGATGAGGCTTTGGAGATATCCACAGAACTACTTGATGTCACCACAGTCTCTTACCTAAAATGTAGTACACAACCTCTATAAGATTACACATCAAAGCAAAGAAAATCTCAAAATTCCCTAGATAAATATTGGTAAAAAAGCTTTAGCCCTCATATTGAACAGTTTAACTTTAAACCATTTGCCGTAAGTTCATTGCCAATAAAAGATATAAAATGGAGAAAAAAAAAGAAACCAATTCTATAAATTTGCGAGTTTTTTATTATTATATTTATGCCTGACTCATGACTAAAGTTTTAAAAATAAAACCATAAGGTCTCGACTTGTGTCTTTGTGAATGTGTGTGTGTGTGTGTGTGTGTGTGTGTGTGTATTTTTCCCCTATCTCCTGATGGTATTAACTCATTAATCTAAAAATCCCTTAAAGGAATTCTATCCTAATTGGTTTAGAAAGAAATAAGCATTTATATATTAAATCCTCCTAAATTCCCAGAAATATAAGAGCCAACTCAAAGGTTGTCCAAATTTACATGGGATGGCTAAGTTTTTGGTAAATAAGACTATTTTGATATTGTTGACTTAATAATGCAGATATATCTTCAGAGTTGGAAACATTAAATATAATGCAAGCATACATTTCTATTCTACTTGGGTTTACTAGTCAAATAAGTTAATATTATATGCAGTAGATGTTTAAGATTACACAAATGATAAATTTAAATTAAATAAAATTGAGTCATTGTTTGGACAAACTTTATTTCAATAATAATTGTGTTTTGTAATATGTCTTCCTGAAAATACTTTCCAAAATATATTTGGAAACTTGTAAATTTACATTTATGCAAAGTTAAGTAATATATATCCATTTAATATCTAAATAATTTCAAAATAAGATAAGGTATTGAAACATTCATTAAGCATATGCTTAATTTTATATAATTTTGGCTTCTTAATTTTATATGGTGCAGAGAGGCTAAAAATAATTGGATCTGTTAACAAACAGTTCTTGAAAGGAATATTATGTTGTGAGATCAAAGTTAGCTAAAATTAAATGTGTATGTTTATAAGCCTCATTTTTAAATGAGCCCAATAATGTATTGATACAAATTGAGAGTTTGATTTTCTCTCTGTTAAAGTGACAAAGTTTCTTAGACTACAGGTCTGTTTTTAATAGGAGATTGTAAAAATATTTTCATTACTTTTTGAGTAATCTTAAACAAAGATTATGTGGCTTATTCAAAATAATATCCCATGTTTCAGGTTGCCTTTATCACACCCTTGATTTCTTAAGAGAATAGAGTACTATTGTTAAAAGAGATAAATTTTATCCAGATTTATATTTACATTTGAAATCTTTTATTGTCACTTTTTTTTTAACATCTTTATTGGGGTATAATTGCTTTACAATGGTGTGTTAGTTTCTGCTTTATAACAAAGTGAATCAGTTATACATATACATATGTTCCCATATCTCTTCCCTCTTGCATCTTCCTCCCTCCCACCCTCCCTATCCCACCCCTCCAGACGGTCACAAAGCACCGAGCTGATATCCCTGTGCTATGCGGCTGCTTCCCACTAGCTATCTGCCTTACGTTTGGTAGTGTATATATGGCCATGCCTCTCTCTCGCTTTATCAAAGCTCACCCTTCCCCCTCCCCATATCCTCAAGTCCATTCTCCAGTAGGTCTGTGTCTTTATTCCTGTCTTACCCCTAGGTTCTTCATAACATTTTTTTTCGTAAATTCCATATATATGTGTTAGCATACGGTATTTGTCCTCTTTCTGACTTACTTCACTCTGTATGACAGACTCTAGGTCTATCCACCTCATTACAAATAGCTCAATTTCATTTCTTTTTATGGCTGAGTAATATTCCATTGTATATATGTGCCACATCTTTATCCATTCATCCAATGATGGGCACTTAGGTTGTTTCCATCTCCAGGCTATTGTAAATAGAGCTGCAATGAACATTTTGGTACATGACTCTTTTTGAATTATGGTTTTCTCAGGGTATATGCCTAGTAGTGGGATTGCTGGGTCATATGGTAGTTTTATTTGTAGTTTTTTAAGGAACCTCCATACTGTTCTCCATAGTGGCTGTACCAATTCACATTCCCACCAGCAGTGCAGGAGTGTTCCCTTTTCTCCACACCCTCTCCAGCATTTATTGTTTCTAGATTTTTTGATGATGGGCATTCTGACTGGTGTGAGATGATATCTCATTGTAGTTTTGATTTGCATTTCCCTAATGATTAATAATGTTGAGCATTCTTTCATGTGTTTGTTGACAGCCTGTATATCTTCTTTGGAGAAATGTTTATTTAGGTCTTCTGCCCATTTTTGGATTCGGTTGTTTGTTTTTTTGTTATTGAGCTGCATGAGCTGCTTGTAAATTTTGGAAATTAATCCTTTGTCAGTTGCTTCATTTGCAAATATTTTCTCCCATTCTGAGGGTTGTCTTTTGGTCTTGTTTATGGTTTCCTTTGCTGTGCAAAAGCTTTGAAGTTTCATTAGGTCCCATTTGTTTATTTTTATTTCCATTTCTCTAGGAGGTGGGCCAAAAAGGATCTTGTGATTTATGTCATAGAGTGTTCTGCCTATGTTTTCCTCTAAGAGTTTGATAGTTTCTGCCCTTACATTTAGATCTTTAATCCATTTTGAGCTTATTTTTGTGTATGGTGTTAGGGAGTGATCTATTCTCATACTTTTACATGTAGCTGTCCAGTTTTCCCAGCACCACTTATTAAAGAGGCTGTCCTTTCTCCACTGTACATTCCTGCCTCCTTTATCAAAGATATATTGTCACTTTTGTTAAATGGACAACTAAATATCACAATGAAATACAATGTTAGATTTCTCCAAGAAACAGGACCACAGGACCAATAGTATGTGTGTGTGTGTGTGCGTGTGTGTGATTGTGTACGTGCACGCACGTGTGTGTATGACAGGATATTATTTTTAGGAATTTGCTCATGCAGTTACGGAGGTCCAGAAGTTCCACAATCTGCAATCTGTCAGCTACAGAACCAGGAAAGGGGGTCGTATAATTTTGTCCAAGACCAAAGACCTGAGAACCAGGGGACCACTCATGAAAGTCCAATGTCTGAAGGCTGATAACTGTGATGTCTCAGGTTAAGGAAATATGGACACCCAGCTCAAGAAGAGAAAGAGGGAATTTGCCCTTTCTTTGCCTTTTTGTTCTATTCAGGCCCTCTATTCGATTAGATGGGTTTTGTTGCTCAGTCTACTGGATCAAATGCCAATCCCTTCCAGAAACGTCCTCACAGACACACCCAGAATTAAAGATGTATGAACTGTCTGCACTTCCCTTAGCTCAGTCAAATTGACACATAAAATTCGTCATCCCAGATCTCCCCTTGCCAACTTTACATCTATAGGTGACACCTTAAAGCATACTTAATCTCCAAATAGAGACAAGAACAAGGTCATAATTCTGCCTGACATGATAAAACTACCCTGCATACAATCAAAAACACACCTACCCCTTCCTCAGAAGAGGAGGTATTGTGCTTGAGTAAAAATGACTATTCTCCTTGATATCTGGGAACAAATAGTATGATGTAAAATTAACAATACTTAAATACTAATGATGTAAGTTTAGTATATTTTATGTTACATGATAAGTAAATAAGAGGATAGGAAACAAAGATATGTATATATGCACACGGCTGTACTCATAACAGTATAAGGAGGAACTGCTCATGAAAGTTATACTCCTTGTTTCTATATCTGGTTATTTAGTAGTAGCTGGTATTTATGACTACATTTTTCTACTAAAATTCTATATTCCTTTTGCTTCAGCAGGCTCTTAACTGCTTATTGATCTTTACCTGGTGGGGGGACATAAGTTCATTTTTGAAGGGTCTGGGCCATTGCTAGTGTTACTTGGATTGCATTGTTGCAGTTTTCCATTGATCTTAATCACAGCGCAGGGTGATAGCAAGAGAAACTCTTAGGGATATTCTGTATTCCAGACATACTCTTCCTTACCTCCATTGTGCAGGAATTTTCCAATTTCCCTTTGATACTGACAAAGATTCTTTGTTTGACCAAACTTTAATCGGGTTCCTGAAACTTCTCCTAGGCCCATATGGACACTTGCTTGTAAAAACAACCTCAACAAGAATCGCGCTGTGTCAGTTTAGCAAGAGTCTCCGATTCTTGTCGGATCACTCTTGATATCTATCGGGTTTCTCATCTTCCTTCATTTACCAGGTGATATCTGATCTTCAGCAAGAATCCTGTTAGATCAATTAGCCAGAAACCTCTATACCTTCTAATGTTTCATCTTAGTAATTTTCCATCCACTGACTCCCACAAGGCCCCTTGGCTATAAATTCCCACTTGCCCCTGCTGTACTTGGAATAGAACCAGTTCTATACTGAGGTCTATTTTCCCCTATTTCAACAGTCCTGAATAAAATCTGTTTTGACCACTTTAATATCCAGCTATACTTTTTCTTTGACAGAGACAGTACTGTAACTCGGATAGGATCAGTTACATCATTGGAGCCCAGATAACTCACCCAGGACCCTAAGTACATACCTTTGAAGGTTTGGTCTTCACTCCTGACTGAATGATCAGGGATCCATCAGTGAGTTTGACTTCTAAACCAGAAAAATGTTCCCTGTAGCTTGTAGGTACAGATGTTGGTTCTTAAGAATGAAGTGTACTTTCGAAGGTAGGTTAGAGTCCCAGGCAAAGAGAGGCTGGGATAGAGAGCTGGGCTTCTCTGTTTCTAGAAGGCAGGAAGGTGCGAATTGGGTTGGAGTTCCAAGCTCTCTGTTCATAAGTATCAAGGTAGCATTAGTTAAGAACATGGGACCTTCTCCTTGGACTGAAAACCCCCTACTGGGACTCCTGCTGAAATTGTGTTATGCCAGTTCTGTTCTTCCTTTCTTGTTGGCATGATTTTACTAAGGATAACTTGAAACTTCAGCGGTGTCCTTGGGAAATTTAAGGTCTTCCCACACTGGCTTCTCTAAAACCTGTCCCTTCCCATCACAGCTGCTCCTGCTTCCTCCTTTTACTGCTTTGGATCTTCCCTCCAGTTCCCTTGATTCTTTGACATGTTCCCCTTCAACCCCCTACCTCCTCCAACCCTCTTTCCATGCTGAAAGACTTTTCCCACCTCAGCCCCTCTTCTCCCTGTAGTCCCTTGAACTTTAGCCCCCACCCTGCCCTCCATGGAGAGCTCGCAAGGGATTAAGGGACCCCCAAATAATGTCCACTGAAAAAATGCACAAGGTGAGAATTGTGAGTTAAATTTTATTTGGGACTATAGTCTGGGAGACAGCCTCTCAGATAGCTCTGAGGAACTGCTCCCAAGAGGTAAGGGGCAGGTCAGTACATATGTGATTTTGGTGAAGGGGGATACATAAAATCAAGCACACATTTTGGCAGAAGGTTGTTGTTAGTCACAAGAAGTTTGCTTTTAGTCATGAGGAGCAGATGTCTGTCTCCTTTAATGATTTTAGCACTTTTCTAGACATGAGAAGATGAAAGAATTTGGATCATAAAACTTCTCCAGAAAATATCTATCTGAAGGCCTGTTTTGCCAGTTTTTCCCAGAACACAGAGTGCCTCATTCCTGATCTCCACCCTGAACTCCTTTCAGGGAGTGTTGATGATCAGTGACTATAGTGGCTACTGACTTCATTCTTGTAGAAACAGAAGGCAAGTGACAATTTTTAGTCATAAATTTGTTACCATTTTGTCTCTTGATGCTAGGAATGTTCATTCCTAGTTCAGGCAAGGATTTTGTTGATAGGTCACTCAATGTGCTATTGATAGACTAGGCCTTATTAACAGTAGTCAAAAGTCTCTGGACCACCTGTATTAGTAGTCTATTATGGTCCAGGAAATGTTTCCATCTTGTTTCTTCTTCCCATGTCTAGAGTTACACTATTACAGTCACAGATCTCATGTAGAACTATATAGCTGGTCAACTGCTTCAAGTTGCTTAGTCATCATTTCATCAAAGCACAGTCACACATTTGGTAATGCAAGAAACAACAATCTTGTAAAATAGGCAGAATACAAGTAATATAGCCAATAGTATCACTAAGATCATAAGAAAGAATATAATCCAAGGACCTCCATTAGGTATGGACCAGTATATCCCTAGGTTAGTCTGTTCTATACCAATTCTGTACAGCAAGGAAAGTGACATACAGCATTGTTCATAAAGCACCCAGTCCAATTTCCTAGTGTTATCAAGCTTGTTATCCTTGGTATGGTTTAACTTTTCTCAACATAAGGGGGGCCTTAAACAATCATAGTCTGTTATTAGCCATGTTAATCCATCCCACAACAGAGAAATTATATTCTTTGGCTGAAATTTTGCTTGTTGCTCTGATTAAGCTTGGGTAACTTTAAAAGAAAATTTACATTTATGGTGATGGTCAGAACAAGTATGATTTATTGGCCAAGTGAGGGAGTGCCATCCAGTAATGTCAATAGTGGCCCAAACTGAACTATAATTTCTTTCTGCTAGAATAATTTCCTAAGGGCATACAATAAGAGCCTTGGAGTGAAGAAATCTACCACGGTAACCCAGAAGTATTGAACATAGGTAATTCACCATAAATCTAACAATTGGATTAATTTTAAACTCTTATGTATAAGACTGTACCAAAGAAAGAAATACATTTGGTTTGTAAGCAAAGTTGTGGTCAATTATCAATGTAATTGGTATACAGGCCTGGTCTGTCATCTTGGTCAGCTGTCCATTTACAATGTTGTCTTCTTCTCATCCTTATCTGGGAGGTTCTCCTTCTTGAGCACTGTTTTAAGGTGATTTTGAGGTCAGCAGTCCTGAATAGGCCAGTCTAGTGCAGAGGCCCTTTCTGAGTGGAAACATTAATCCAAGAATGAATTCCCTTCAGTTTTGCTGTGCATGAGCTAGTTAAGAGTACCTGATAAGTGTCCTTCCACCTAGGTTGTTAACAGTCCTTTAATTTATGTATTTTCCAGTATGCATAATCCTCTGGTTGCACATCATGAGGCATCTGATCTTCATCCAAAGACAGATTACTGAGATAAGATTCAGAAAGAAAATTAGAGTGTCCTTTTAACAATTCAATTAAACTTTACAATAATATAACAACTAGGAGCTGTCTTAGTAAATTATGACCTTAATTAACAAAACTAAAATTTAATATCTACTGAAACATAATCTTTTTCTCTCTAAAACTACCCTCATTTCTACGAAATATAGCCAAATTAAGAGTAATCTGTTTGCAAAATAAGTCTGGTTTCAATGAACTTGACCTGATGATTTACATAAGTGTAATTGATCATACAGGCTGTTTTAAAATTGGCTTTGCTGGAACTTCTTATAAGGAATCTCAGATTAAATTTTTAAAAGGCCCCTCAAGGCCAGGAAAACCATTCCAAGAACTTGTCACAGATTTCATCTGCAGTATCTGTAGATTTGGATGAATTCCTCCCTTTCCACAGTCCCCAAAATACCTTGAGATTCTTGCACCTGTTAGGAGGTGCCCTTCCTAATTTATCTGATAAAGCTGCTGGGAACCGAAGAGATTCCAATATCTGGAGGGATCAGATGGAAAGAAAAGATAAATGTTTCAATTTTGCTTATAAAGTTATAATTTACTAAATTGCTATAAGTCATAATTAGCTTCAGGGGAAGGGTATCCTTATATCTGGAAAACACAGATTAAAAGCTAGTAATATTTCAGGCAGAAGCCATAACAATTATAACTGTATTCACCAGTTCACTCAGGCTTATGAAACTAATCCTTTTTGTTAACATTTTTATGGATCAGTAAGGTTTTCCATTAGAATTCTGTAATTTCTTACCCATTTCAGTCGTATGATCTGAAAGTTATCATAAAGCTGTACTTGCAAAATCCTTGCTAAGAAACTTCTTGAAGAGGAAGCATTTTTGCAAAGGTATCAGAGTAAAACAATAACTGTCTATGAATGACAAAACATTTAAGAAGGCATGGTTAAAGACCTGATTAAAATGCAATTGAAAAAGAGACTGGTTACTGTTGTGACATAGAACATCTTAAGATAATAGCTAGAATTATGATTGACAATTTTTTACCAGGCCATGCCAGATTTTTAGAAACTCCATATAATTTCTACACTATCTAGATTAATAATATTTACCCATATAATATAACCGAAGAAGATTTGTTATTCATTGGACAATGCTTCCCATGTAATTTACCGTAACAGATGAACCTAATCAGTTTAATAGCTCTCTTTGGTATGTTTCAGGAGCCCTTTGAAGCATCCCAAAGTTAGCTAGAGGTCAAAGGAAATTCATTATAATTTGGGAAGTTTCTCAAAAAATATCAAAAAGGTAGTACAATACTTTTTCATTTAACCAAAGTGACAATAAAAGATTTCAAAGGCAAATACAGAATACATCATTTGAAAGGCAAAACAAACAAACAAAAAACACACCCAACCAAAATCTGTTATCAAAAGTAGCTTCATAGTCCAAGAAAAGTTTGTTTTCTTAACAAAAACAGAAAACCAAACTCCAGTCTTGCATCAGCTTACTTTTACTAACAAAATTCATTTACTTAAGTTAATTCAATCTAAATTTAGCCAATCCTGACCATGCACAAAACTCTTCTCAGGGTTCCTTTTCCACAAACCTTCCATAACTTTTGGTATCCATATTAGTTTGTCCCTTATCTGTCCCCTCCAGAAACAACCAGCTCTAGGAAAACATTATTTTTCTTTTCCTTTAAAAAAATGCAATTCCATTCCTCATAACTTCTTTTATTGAAAGCGTACATCCTACTTTGCTACTGTGTACTGAAATAGTTCCCTTATTATATCTAGTATCTTTAATTACATATTTAAGTTAGAATCCTCAACTCTTAAAAACCTTAATTTCTAGTGAAAACCAATAAGTAAGCAATTATGAGCTCTCTTTTACATGAGCATTTTTTTAGATTGGCAAACATAAATACCAATAATAATTTCTAAAAAAACATGTGCTTTCTTATAAAAATATTTCATTGTGACACCAAACATATTTATTAATAGTCCTAAGTACCTTTAGTTTCTCTATAAAAGGAAGCCAATATTCAGTAATTAATGATTAAGTATCTTATTTTGTTTGACAATGACCTAACTATTCAATAAACTTCTATCATTTAATTTAATTTAGCACAACTCTAAAATTTAAAGTTACCAAATATCTGGAGAGATTATTTTAGGTAGACATTCCTAAAACATAATTATTCCAAAAGAGCTCACCCAAAAGCTCTTATCTCATTTACATTTAACTTATTTACAAAAAATTCCATCATACCAAGTTATTTTTCCTGTGGACAAATTTGCAACAGATATAATAAGATCTAATTTGATTTCTGTTAAACCAGGGTACATTAAAAGTGTTATACTTAATGTTGATGACTCTAAAGACATGCCTATATTAATTATATCAACAAGCTTAACATTTTTTTCACACACACACTGTATTTTATTTTTACAAGAGATAAATAAACTGACACCAAGCATTGTAAACGGATGACTACAACAAAAGCAACAACGATTGCAATTACCAAACACGAAATACACTCATACTATGTCATAATATTGACATTCAGTCCAGTAATCCTCCACTATAACAGCTCCTTTACCTTGCAGTGAAAATTGACTTGTATATTTTTTGCCTCTGAGTCCTTGTGGGATTTTTTTTTATTCAAACACAAAGTCACAAAAATTATAATCATCCTCATCAGTTCACTCAGTCCCATGTAATTAGTTTTTTTTCATCTTGATCTTTTATTACCACTTTTATGAGTTCATCAGTTTACCATTAGAGTTCTGAAAATGCTTATTCATTCAGTTCAGCAGTATAGTCAGTTACCAGAAACCTGTACTTGTCAGGGTCTTTTCCATGAATTCCTTGAAGATGAAACGCTTTTATAGGAACATTTTTGCAAAAACATCAGAGTACACCCAGAACTGTCTGTAAGTGAAAACAGACTTAAAAATGATCACGGTAAAAGATTTGATGAAAGTTCATAATAATAAAATTGCCAAGGAGATTTAGTTATTTCTGAGATATACATTTTAAAGTAATAACTAGAATTATGACTTATAACATAATACCAGAACATATAAGATTTTTAGAAATTTCATGTAATGTCTGAAACATTTATATTAACATATTTCCATACAAATAACCCAAAGAAAGTTTAGTATTAGTTGTTTTTGTTTGTTTGTTTCTTTTTTTATACTACAGGTTCTTATTAGTCATCAATTTTATACACATCAGTGTATACATGTCCATACCAACCGCCCAATTCAGCACACCACCATCCCCACGACACCGCGGTTGTCCTCCATTGGTGTCCATATGTTTCTTCTCTACCTCTGTGTCTCATATTCTGCCCCGCAAACTGGTTCATCTGTACCATTTTTCTAGGTGCCACATACATGCGTTAATATACGATATATGTTTTACTCTTTCTGACTTACTTCACTCTGTATGACGGACTCTAGATCCATCCATGTCTCAACAAATGACTCAATTTCATTCTTTATATGGCTGAGTAATATTCTATTGTATATATGTACCACAACTTCTTTATCCATTCATCAGTCGATGGGCATTTAGGTTGCTTCCATGACCTGGCTATTGTAAATAGTGCTGCAATGAACATTGGGGTGCATGTGTCTTTTTGAATTATGATTTTCTCTGGGTATATGCCCAGTAGTGGAATTGCTGGATCATATGGTAATTCTATTTTTAGTTTTTTAAAGAACCTCCATACTGTTCGCCATAGTGGCTGTATCAAGTTACATTCCCACCAACAGTGCAGGAGGGTTTCCTTTTCTCCACACCCTCTCCAGAATTTGTTGTTTGTAGATTTTCTGATGAGGCCCATTCTAATTGGTGTGAGGTGATACCTCACTGTAGTTTTGATTTGCATTTCTCTAATAATTAGTGATGTTAAGCAGCTTTTCATGTGCTTCTTGGCCATCTGTAGGTCTTCTTTGGAGAAATGCCTATTTAGGCCTTCTGCCAATTTTTGGATTGGATTGTTTGTTTCTTTAAATATTGAGCTGCATGAGCTGTTTATATGTTTTGGAGGTTAATCCTTTGTCCTTTGATTCATTTGCAAATATTATCTCCCATTCTGAGGGTTGTCTTTTCATGTTGTTTATAGTTTCCTTTGCTGTGCAAAAACTTTGAAGTTTCATGAGGTCCCATTTGTTTATTTTTGTTTTTATTTCCATTACTCTAGAGGTGGATCAAAAAAGATCTTGCTGTGATTTCTGTCAAAGAGTGTTTTTCCTGTTTTCCTCTGAGAGTTTTACAGTGTCTGCTCTTAAATTTAGGTCTGGAATCCATTTTGAGTTTATTTTTGTGTATGGTGTTAGAGAGTGTTCTAATTTCATTCTCTTATATGTAGCTGTCCAGTTTCCCCAGCACCACTTATTGAAGGGAATGTCTTTTCTCCATTGTATATCTTTGCCTCCTTTGTCATAGATTAGTTGACCATAGGTGCATGGGTTTATCTCTGGGCTTTCTATCTGTTCCATTGATCTATCTTTCTGTTTTTGTGCCAGTACCATATTGTCTTGATTACTGTAGCTTTGTAGTATAGTCTGAAGTCAGGGAGTCTGATTCCTCCAGCTCCGTTTTTTTCCCTCAAGACTGCTTTGGCTATTCGGGGTCTTTTGTGTCTCCATACAAATTTTAAGATGGTTTGACCTAGTTCTGTAAAAAATGCCATTGGTAATTTGATAGGGATTGCATTAAATTTGTAGATTGCTTTGGGTATTATAGTCATTTTCACAATATTGATTCTTCCAATCCAAGAACATGGTATATCTCTCCATCTGTTGGTATCATCTTTAATTTCTTTCATCAGTGTCTTATAGTTTTCTGCATACAGGTCTTTTGTTTCCTTAGGTAGGTTTATTCCTAGGTATTTTATTCTGTTTGTTGCAATGGTAAATGGGAGTGTTTCCATAACTTCTCTTTCAGATTTTTCATCATTAGTGTATAGAAATGCAAGAGATTTCTGTGCATTAATTTTGTATCCTGCCACTTTACCAAATTCATTGATTAGCTCTAGTAGTTTTCTGGTGGCATTTTTAGGATTCTCTATGTATAGTATCATGTCACATGCAAACAGTGAGAGTTTTACTTCTTCTTTTCCAATCTGTATTCCTTTTATTTCTTTTTCTTCTCTGATTTTTGTGCTAGGACTTCCAAAACTATGTTGAATAAGAGTGGTGAGAGTGGACATCCTTTTCTCTTTCCTGATCTTAGAGGAAATGATTTCCATTTTTCACAATTGAGAATGATGTTTGCTGTGGGCTTGTTGTATATGGCCTTTATTTTGTTGACATAGGTTCTTTCTTGCCCACTTTCTGGAGAGTTTTTATCATAAAGGGTGTTGAATTTTGTCAAAAGCTTTTTCTGCATCTCTTGAGATGATCATATGGTTTTTATTCTTCAATTTGTTAATATGGTATATCACATTGATTGATTTGCTTATATTGAAGAATCCTTGAATTCCTGGGATAAATCCCACTTGATCATGGTGTATGATTCTTTTAATGTGTTGTTGTATTGTGCTTGCTAGTATTTTGTTGAGGATTTTTGCATCTATATTCTTCAGTGATTTTGGTTTTTATTTTTTTTTTTTTTTTTTTTTTTTGTAGTATCTTTGTCTGGTTTTGGTATCAGGGTGATGGTGGCCTCATAGAATGAGTTTGGGAGTTTCAGTTCCTCTGAAATTTTTGGAAGAGTTTGAGAAGGATGGGTGTTAGCTGTTCTCTAAATGTTTTGATAGAATTCACCTGTGAGCCATCTTTTCCTGGACTTTTGTTTGCTGGACGATTTTTAATCACAGTTTCAATTTCATTACTTTTCATTGGCCTGTTCATATTTTCTGTTTCTTCCTGGTTCAGTCTTGGAAGGTTATACCTTTCTAAGAATTTGTCCATTTCTTCCAGGTTGTTCACTTTATTGGCATAGAGTTGCTTGTAGTAGTCTCTTTAGGATGCTTCGTGTTTCTGCGATGTCTGTTGTAACTTCTCCTTTTTCATTTCTAATTTTATTGATTTGAGTTTTCTCCCTCTTTTTCTTGATGAGTCTGGCTAATGGTTTATCAATTTTGTATATCTTCTCAAAGAACCAGCTTTTAGTTTCATTGACCTTTGCTATTGTTTTCTTTGTTTCTATTTCATTTATTTCTACTCTGATCTTTATGATTTCTTTCCTTCTGCTATGTTTGGGTTTTGTTTGTTCTTCTTTCTCTAGTTCCTTTAGGTGTAAGGTTAGATTGTTTACTTGAGATTTTTCTTGTTTCTTGAGGTAGGCTTTTACAGCTATAAACTTTCCTCTTAGAACTGCTTTTGCTGCATCCCATAGGTTTTGGATCATCGTGTTTTCATTGTCATTTTTCTCTAGGTATTTTTTGATTTCCTCTTTGATTTTTTCAGTGATTTCTTTGTTATTTTATAACGTATTGTTTAGCCTCCAAGTGTTTGTGTTTTGTAACGTTTTTTCCCTGTGATTGATTTCTAATCTCATAGCGTTGTGGTCAGAAAAGATGCTTGATATGAGTTCAATTTTCTTAAATTTACTGAGGTTTGATTTGTGACCCAAGATGTGATCTATCCTGGAGAATGTTCCATGCGCACTTGAGAAGAAAGTGTAATCTGCTGTTTTTGGATAGAATGTCCTATAAATATCAATTAAATCTATCTGGTCTATTGTGTCATTTAAAGCTTCTGTTTCCTTATGTATTTTCATTTTGGATGATCTGTCTATTGGTGTAAGTGAGGTGTTAAAGTCCCGCACTATTATTGTGTTACTGTCGATTTCCTCTTTTATAGCTGTTAGCTGTTGCCTTATGTATTGAGGTGCTCCTATGTTGGGTGCGTATATATTTATAATTGTTATATCTTCTTCTTGGATTGATCCCTTGATTGTTATGTAGTGTCCTTCCTTGTCTCTTGTAACATTCTTTATTTTAAAGTCTATTTTATCTGATATGAGTATAGCTACTCCAGCTTTCTTTTGATTTCCATTTGCATGGAATATCTTTTTACATCCCCTCACTTTCAGTCTGTATGTGTCCCTAGGTCTGAAGTGGGTCTCTTGTAGACAGCATATAGATGGGTCTTGTTTTCGTATCCATTCAGCACTCCTGTGTCTTTTGGTTGGAGCCTTTAATGCATTCACGTTTAAGGTAATTATCAATATGTATATTCCTATGACCATTTTCTTATTTGTTTTGGGTATTTTTTGGTAGATACTTTTCTTCTTTTGTGTTTCCCACTAAGAGAAGTTCCTTTAGTATTTGTTGTAGAGCTGGTTTGGTGGTGCTGAATTCTCTTAGCTTTTGCTTGTCTGTAAAGCTTTTAGTTTCTTCATCGAATCTGAATGAGATCCTTGCCAGGTAGAGTAATCTTGGTTGTAGGTTCTTCCCTTTCATCACTTTAAGTATATCAGGCCACTTCCCTCTGGCTTGTAGAGTTTCTGCTGAGAAATCAGCTGTTAACCTTATGGGAGTTCCATTGTATGTTATTTGTCATTTTTACCTTGATACTTTCAATAATTTTTCTTTATCTTTAATTTTTGCCTATTTGATTAATATATGTCTCGGCGTGTTTCTCCCTGGGTTTATCCTGTATGGGACTTGCTGCACTTCCTGGACTTGGGTGGCTATTTCCTTTCCCAGGTTAGGGAAGATTTTGACTATAATCTCTTCAAATATTTTCTCTAGTCTTTCTTTCTCTCTTCTCCTTCTGGAACCCCTATAATGTGAATGTTGTGTTTAATGTTGTCCCAGAGGTCTCTTAGGCTGTCCTCATTTCTTTTCATTCTTTTTCTTTATTCTGTTCTGCAGCAGTGAATTCCACCATTCTGAATTCCAGGTCACTTATCTGTTCTTCTGCCTCAGTTATTCTGCTATTGATTCCTTCTAGTGTAATTTTCATTTCAGTTATTGTATTGTTCATCTCTGTTTGTTTGTTCTTTAATTCTTCTACGTCTTTGTTAAACATTTCTTGCATCTTCTCCATCTTTGCCTCCATTGCTTTTCTGAGGTCCTGGATCATCTTAACTATCATTATTCTGAATTCTTTTTCTGGAAGGTTGCCTATCTCCACTTCATTTAGTTGTTTTTCTGGGGTTTTATCTTGTTCCTTCATCTTGTACATAGCCCTCTGCCTTTTCATCTTGTCTATCTTTCTGTGAATGTGGTTTTTGTTTCACAGGCTGCAGGGTTGTGAAACCCTTGATTCTGCTCTCTGCCCTCTGTTGGATGAGGCTATCTAAGAGGCTTAATGGGAGGGACTGGTGGTGGGTAACAAGTTTAACTTTAATACCAGGTATTAACTTAATATTTTCCAGTTCATATAAACTTGAAATTCATTCTGGCCAATTTTCTTTTATACTTCTGATAATTTATGTAAGTGCTTAACTTCCTTTAAGCCAATTAAGTAGAGCTCATTTGCAAATTAATTTTTATAATACCATCCAAAGCCAAAGACATTTTTGCACACATAGACATGTAGACAAGATGCAACCAGAGGTCTCATAGCTTCATTTTAAAACTTAGTCATGAATCAGGTACTACAATGTAAAACTCATTAGTTTATAAGTAACAGTTGAAATAAGTTTAATTTAAAAGGCCTCTTACCCCTGCCCCTTTTTCCCCTCAGTCTCAGGATCTAGAGATTGTCTAGTTAAATTAAATGTTCCTGAGAGCCCTGGTAGAATATTTGCATCTCAAGGCACAGGTAGAGTAAAGCAAGTTCTCCTAGAAGGACTTGTTCTCTCAGGGTCAGAATCTGAAAAGAGCTTTTATCAAGCCAGCTTTCTCTAACAACTGTGTATGCAATAAAAGAGCCCATACTGGCCATTGTCATGGCAAGATTGTTCTTTGACCCCCAATTAAGTATGTACTTGTAAGTATAAGTTTTGTATGTATGTAAACCTGGCTGGAGTGTTAGTTGGAGGCTGACTTTCTGACACCCCTTGTTTCTGTGCTTGAGAGGCTCTATTTCCCATTTTAAAGTTGAAATTGTTGGGGATAAAATTTACTAATGAAATTGTGTGGTGGGCCAGTGTGCTGATTTTGAGCTTGACTCCTCTAGGCATCACCCTAGGGTCCTTTCAGCCCCTTACATTGCTCAGTTTCTCCCTTCTAAGACCACCATGGACGCTTCGATCACTGAATGGCCATTTCTTATGCATGACCTCTGGATGAGAAAGTCTTTAATTAATGAGTGGACCACTGCACGGTATGAGGACTCTGTCTCCACCACTCCCATAAATTTATCAGTTTCCTGGCTAAGCCATAACTGACTGAGATGAGTCTTGTCCGTCTTCTTCAGAACAAACTCACATATAATATCTTCACTTTTATTCTGACAAATTCTAATAAGGCAGCTTAATTGAGGAAAGACATCAGATCATCCTCCCTACCTAACCACCCAGCCCACACTGCTCAGTATCTTTCAACTGAGCAAATCCCAGTTTCTTTCAACCAGCCCTCCCAGTACGTTTCAACTGGGTGAGCACCCCCTACTATTTTTTAACTGGGAGGCCAGGTACCCGTTATATACTGCCAAATAAAACTTAGGATCATCAACAAATACAGGAGATCTGAGAACCAGGAGAGACTTAACCAAATTCTTCTGGACCCTGTGAGGAGGCAGTTGGGCACAAGAAGCCTCTGCTAATACCAAGCTCTGGTTCCTTGTAAGGTTCAGGTGGAGGAGAGAAGTCTGCTCTGGGTCCCTTCATTGGTTGCAAAACTGTTGACTGAAAAAAAATGCACAACATGAGAGCTGTGAGTTAAGTTTTCGGGGGAGCAAGATGAGGACTATAGCATAGGAGACAGCCTGTCAGATAGCTCTGAGGAACTTCTCCAAAGTGGCAATGTAGGGAGACCAGTATATATGTGATTTTGATGAAGGGGGATACGTGCAATCAAGCACACATTTTGGCAGAAGGTTACTTCTAGTCACCAGAAGGTTGCTGCTAGTCAGGAGGAGCAGATAGTTCCGTTAATGATTTTAGTGCTTTTCTAGATATGAGAAGATGCAACAATTTGGGCTCATAAAATCTTCTCCTGAAAATATCTAACTATCTTAAGGCCCGTTCTGCCAGTTTTTCACAGAGCACAGAGTGTCTCATTCCTGATCTCCTTTCAGGATGTGTTGAAAGTCAGCAGCTGCAGTGGTAACTGACAATTTTTAGTTGGCAGTAAGTAACTACCTGGGGCTGAAAAGAGAACAACAAGCTGTTTGGGAACATACTCAGTATGTTATCCACTGGGTTGGATTTTAGAGACATCCAGATAGTTGCTAGATGTCTCCACAGTCACTGGCCTAAAATTTTATCCACAGCCTCCATTAGATTACATGTCTGGGCAAAACAAAATCTTAGAAGTCACCACAAATATTGGTAAACAGGTAACCTTTATTTGTCCCATTTGCCAGAAACATGGTTCAGATAAATATGTAAAATAGATATAAATCAATTAGATTGTATCACTGTGTTTCACTGAGTCATGGTAAAATTTTAGAAAGAAAGATAAAAGAACTCTGTTTTCATCTGTCTGTATGGTTATGTATCTATGCATGTATGTAATGTATATGTGACATTTTCCATCTTCCAAAACTATTTCTAAGTTAATTTATAAAATCCTTTAAAGAAGTTTTATTCAAATTGGCTTAGAGATAAATGAGTGCATCCATATATTAAATATTCTTGAAATTCTTGGAAATATAGAAGACAATCTAGTTTTTTAAGGTCACATGATCTGAGATAACTTTGTTAAATCTAGTTTAAAAAATTGTTGGTAAAATAAAAACTAGTATGTTTTCAGAGTTGTCAGAAATAAATATAATGCAGACATACAGGTTTTTTTCTTCCTAGGTTTAGTAGTCAAATAAGCTTATAATATCTATACTAGATGCTTAAGATTGTAAAACTATAAATCCAACCTAAGAATGAAATGTACAGTAAAAATGAATTATATGATGCATATCAAGCACAGTAGAAATTTTTTTTAAAATATATTGTTGCCTAATTTGTCAGCAAGAAAAATAACTTAGGATGATAGCTAAATTTGTTTGTTTACCTCATGAAATTTTCATAATCAATTCATACATTATTGTTAAGCACAATTGGATTAAATAGATGCAGGTGTGATAAAATATATAAATGAACTTTTCAACAATTATGTTTTATATCTACTTAAAGCAGTTTTACAAACCTTTTTAGGTAACTTGAAACCTTAAAGCTAATAGTAAGTTAAGTAAATGATGCAGATTAATTAACATCTAGATCATTTACAGATAGAATAAAATATAGAAACATTAATTGCTGAACAAAAGTTTGTCAACTTTTGGCATATTTTTAAATATAGTATAGAGAAGCTAAGTATATTTGTGGTCCATTTTCAAATGTGATAAATTGTACTATGTAAAAGCACATGCATCTAGAAAATTATAAAATTATTTACTCATAAATTTGCTACAGAATGATAGCATGTGCCAGACAGTTAACAATTGCTTACTTTCTAGTTTTCTCTGTAAGAGTAAGGTGACTGATGATTAAAAATGTCATTCAATGTTTGTAAACGACACTACCATGACTAATAAGGTAAAAAAAAATCAGGAAAAGTAAGATATGCCTTTTTTAAATTGAAGTATAGTTGATTTACAATACTGTATTAGTTTCAGATGTACAGCAAAGTGATTTGTGTGTGTGTGTGTGTGTGTGTGTGTATTTATATAATCTGTTTTTTCAATTTTTTTCATTATAGGTTATTACAAGATACTGAATATAGTTCCCTCTGATATACAGTAGATCCTTGTTGTTTATCTATTTTATATATGGTTGTGTGTATCTGTTAATCCCATACTCCTAATTTATCCCTTCCCCCCTTCCCCTTTGGTAACTGTAAGTTTGTTTTCTATGTAAGACATGATTTCGATAGTGAAAAATAGGAAAGATGTTTTATTGAGGTTAAAGGAGAGTAAATTTTTTTCTGGAAGGAGTATGATTAGTTGTTTTAGAATGAGATGTAAGAAGGGTAAGACAAAACTAAATGATTTTTTTTTAAGTTGTAGAAGGTTTATGGGGAAGGAATTTTGGAAAATGAATCATCTTGTGTGGTCAGAGCTGGTTAAGATTGGAAGAATTATTTACATGGCTTATAAAACTCTGTCTTAGAATTAATAATACAATGTTGCAAAACTAGAATTTGGTTCTCTTTCTCTGCTAAAACAATAAAATTTACTTAGATTTGTAGTCTGTTCTTGATAAGAAATTGTAAGAAAAGTCTGTGTCTTACCTTTTAAGTATTTGCCTGGGAAACCAATATTTTGTATCATATAATAATTTCCTGTGCTTCAGATTGTCTTTATCAGATCTTTGATTACTTAAGAAAACTGAATTCTCATTATTAAAAGAGCTAGATTTTTTACAACTATAGAACTTTATATATTTTCCTATGAAGAATTTTAATTGTGAATTGGGTTAAATGAATAACTACTTATTGTTTCATAATGACTGGTGATCCTATTTAGTGAAGTTTTCAACATTTGACAATTTCCCCAAATCAAATTTTAAATGGAGTCTTTTTGACCTCAAACTAACTTTGAGAATTTCCAGATGGCCCCTGGAAAATCTTAAAGTACTTATATTTTATCTTGTAAAAGACAGATGCTAAACTAATTTGGTTTGTTTTTGTATGTTAAATTCCATGGGCTGCACTGTCAAATCAGAAATGATAAATTTGTCAATACCCTGTTGTCAGTATACTATGTTAAAATGTTTCATGCCACAGAAATAACTAATATCCCTTATCAAATAAACTATATCAGAACTTTAACCATGGCCGTATTATTTGAAACTGCTTTTATAATGTTGTGTTTTCTGGACTTAAGGAAACTTCTCTTAAGCTATCTGTAAGGTACAGCAATTTAGTAAAGTATCCCTTTGTGAACAAATATGCAGCAATTGCTTTTTCTCCCTACTTGATCCCTCCAGAATTTGAATTCTTATATTTATGGCACTATAGTAATTTGCATAAGTTCAATAAAAATATCTTCTAATTGCAACAGGAATTGGAAACACTGGCTATATTACAAAGGCTTTGGGTGGAATTTTATATTTGAGAATGATGTGCATCGAATCAGATATGGCCTGAGAGCTTTAAGGAACTAAGATTGACTTTAATGACCCAATATTTTTTTTTAACATCTTTATTGGAGTATAATTGCTTTACAATGGTATGTTAGTTTCAGCTTCACAACAAAATGAATCAGTTATATATATACATATGTTCCCATATCTCTTCCCGCTTGCCCCAATATTTAAAAGTCCCCCTTTCAGCCCTTCTATTTGGCTTGGGCAAAAGACAAATATATTTTAAGAATGACAGTTGATGATTGTGAGATTAAGATAGTGATGCGGTTGCTATACCAGATGTGGTTTTATTGATATAGTAAATTCACACATACCCTGATATCCAGCATACAGCTGTTGATCTGGCAAATGCCTACCTAACCATAGAGCCCACTAGGAGCAGTTTCCTTGCAGGTGGCAAGGCCAGCAATACACCTTCACTGTCCTACCTCAGGGATATATCAACTCTCCATTCCTGTGTCACAGTTCACAGAGATGTTCATCACCTCTCCCTTCCACAATATATCACAGTGGCCCATTCCATCAATGAATTATGTTATGACATTATGCTGACTGGACCTAGAGAGGGGGAATAGCAATTAGACTTGATGGTAAGACATTTGCATGTCAGAGGGTGGAGAACAAATTCAAATAAAATTCAGGGATCTTCTATTTCAGTGACATTTCTAGGGGTTGAAGGGTGTGGGGCATGTCCAGAAATCCTTTTTTAAAGGTGAACGGTAAATTGTTGTATCTAGTCCATCCTAAACTAAGAGGCATAACACCTAGTTGTTATTTTGGATTTTAGAGGCAAAATACGCCTAGTTTGTGTGTGTTAGTCTGTCCCATGCATCAAGTGACCAGAAAGATACTAGTTTTGACTGAGGCTTAGACAAGGGAAGGCACTGTAATAGGTCAAGGATCCTGTGCAAGCCACTCTGCCAGTTGGACCACATAATCCAGCAGATCCAATGGTTTTTGAAGTTTCATTGGTTCACAGCGATGCTATTTGAAGGCTTTGACAGCCCCCACAGGTGAATCACAGCACAGGTCTTTAGGATTTTAGAGCAAGGTCCTGCTATCATCCTCAGATTAATACTCTCTTTTTGAGAAACAACTCTTGTTCTGTGTCTTTAGAACAAGGTGGCCATGAACAAAGCATCTTTAGACAGTGGAGTGAAGGCAGAAGTAACAATTTAATGGATTTCCCAGGTTTCAGTTTGGATGTCTGTGCTGATTCAAGTGAGCTCTCTCAGTGGCTCACATAGCAGCAGGCACAAAGACTGCCTATTCATGGTCTGTTTTCACAGGAATTCACTTCTTTGAAGTTAATAATACATTGTGTAGCTTCATCTTGCAAGTCTTTGGGCAAAGGGTAATTTTACTTCACAATGATTCCAAGTCATAAGGGAGAAAAATTGGGAACGCTAATTTGGAGCGTTTTAGTCAGATATTGGAGGAAACTAGAATAATTTGGGATTTGTCAAGGACTGCCAAAATGTGCAAGGTGGAACCCACAAGTGTATATTATAGTTTTCCATTGAAACATAATTTTTACCACTAGTCACCACCTCTTCTATTAGAGAGAATCATAGACTAATTTGTTTGCAAAATAAATCCAGCCTCATTAAACTTGGTCTGATTATTTATATAAGTACAGCAAGAATAGTGCTTGACCACAAGGTCTCTTGAGTTTGCTGGAACTTTTGATAAAGGAATCTCAGACTAGACTTTTAAAAGCCTTTGGAGACTATGAAGCCAAGCCAAGAATTTGCCACTAGATTTTTGCCTGTAATACCTATAGATTTAGGTGAATTCCTTTCTTCTATACATTCCCCAAATATTCTGATGTTCCCAGGCCTGCTGGAAATTGACCCTTTTTACTGATTTCTAAGTTGGAGAACCCCATAAACCAAGCACAGAGCAGTTTTTCCAAGGGGGACTTTGTCAAAATTCGGTCCTTAAAGTCAACCTTAGTTCCTTAAAGCTCTCAGGTGATATCTGATTTGGATACACATTCCAGTCAAAGCCTTGGTGTTATAACCTGTGTTTCCAATTGTGTCCTATTGCAAGGAGAAGAAATTGTCATTGAACTTATGCAAATAACTATATTACCATAAATATAAGAATACTCATTGAGATTTTAGAATTCTGGAGGTTCAGGTAGGGATAAAAAGTAAGCGTTCTATCTTTGTATGCAAAGCTATAATTTACCAAATTGCAGTAAGTTACACCTAGCTTAAGAGAAAACAATTTTTTTCAATCTGGAAAGGAAAACTTTAAAAAAAAACTAGAGAAGTTTCCCCCCCAAATGTCCAAAACACAATAATTTGCCTCATCAGTTCATTCATTCACATGGAATTAACTCTTATTCTGCATGATCGGTGGCTTGCAGTTTTAATAACTCATCAACTTCTTCATTCCTTCTGGGTATTCTTACTCAGTCCAGTGACATGGATTCAGATTTATTCACAGTAGGCCAACATGGAGCATTCTAGCCTGTAGCTAACTGTAAAAACTTTCACAAAAGAATCAAAGCAAAACATTAACTGTCTGTGACTGGTATAAAACTTAAAATTATCATGGGTAAAGTTCTTTTGGTAGCTCATTGTATAAAGAAAACTAGTTATTTATGTGGCATGCAACATTTTAACATAACTGGACAATGAGGGTATTGGCAGATTTCTATGAACTTCATACAATTTTTGGAATACCTGTATCGATGACATTTATCCACCTCATATAACCTAAGAAGCTTTATCATCACTATTATTTGACAGCGTTTCCCACATAATTTAACATACCAAATAACCAAATTATTTTAACATCTCCCTTTTACA
Source organism: Aethalodelphis obliquidens (assembly GCF_003676395.1). Lineage (NCBI taxonomy): Eukaryota > Metazoa > Chordata > Mammalia > Artiodactyla > Delphinidae > Aethalodelphis > Aethalodelphis obliquidens. The sequence continues at coordinate 678,615 of NW_020838078.1, read as the reverse complement.
AGGTGAGAGACAAATTCTTTCAGACTTGCCATGGGCACTCTGGGAAATCTCATATCAGTTTGAAGTAAAGAGTCCAGTTAAATATTGATTTTGAGATGTTGTCAATAATTTCAAAAGTTTTGAACACTTCAATAAATAAGATCACAAGTAACTATGAAACCACAATTAGTTATGTATTTAACCAAAGTGACAAATAACCAAAAGGAAATGCAGAAAATGATCTAGTAAAAAAATGTATCTCTTTTAATATTGAGAAAACTCTATTTTCTTAAGCAATCAAAGGAATGATAAAGACAATATGAAGGAGAAGAAGTAATTTTAAGACACAAAAATCTTGGTTTCCCAGGTTGACTACTTAAAAGGTAAAGGAAAAACATTTTTCAATTTCTCCTTAATGCAGACCTACAATCTAAGAAAGCTTCATTTCTGTAGCAGAATTAAATTCTGATTTTGCATCAGGGTAATATTATTTTAAGGCTAATTTTTTGTTGTTGTTTGAATTGAAATTGTACTTAAGTTATTGAAACACATTCTTTTTTTTTTCCTTTTTGTGCAGCCTTCTTTTTTTTAACATCTTTATTGGAGTATAATTGCTTTATATTGTTGTGAGGGTTGCTGCTGTATAACAAAGTGAATCAGCTATACATACACATATATCGCCAGATCCCCTCCTTCTTTTGTCTCCCTCCCACCCTCCCTATCCCAACCCTCTAGGTGGTCACAAAGCAGGACCTGATCTCCCTGTGCTATGTGGCTGCTTCCAACTAGCTATCTATTTTACATTTGATAGTGTATATATGTCAATGCCACTCTCTCACTTCGTCTCAGCTTACCCTTCCCCCTCCCTGTGTCCTCAAGTGCATTCTCTACATCTGCATCTTTATTCCTGTCATGCCCCTAGGCTCTTCAGAACCTTTTTTTTTTTTTAGATTCCATATATATATGCTACTATATGGTTTTTCTCCTTCTGACTTACTTCATACTCTATGACAGCCTCTAAGTCCATGCACCTCAATAAAAATAACTCAATTTCATTTCTATTTATGGCTGAGTAATATTCCATTGTATATATGTGCCTCATCTTCTTTATCAATTCATCTGTCAATGGACACTTAGGTTGCTTCCATGTCTTGGCTATTGTAAATAGTGCTGCAATGAATATTGTGGTACATAACTCTCTTTGAATTATGGTTTTCTCAGGATATATGTCCAGTAGTAGGATTGCTGGGTCATATGGTAGTTCTATTTTTAGTTTTTTAGGAACCTCCATACTGTTCTCCATAGTGGCTGTATCAATTTGTATTCCCACCAACAGTGCAAGACGGTTCCCTTTTCTCCCCACCCTCTCCAGCATTTATGGTTTGTAGATTTTTTGGTGATACTACTCTGACTGGTGTGAGGTGATACCTCATTGTAGTTTTCATTTGCATTTATCTAATGATTAGCACTGTTGAGCATCCTTTCATGGGTTTGTTGGCAATCTGTATATCTTCTTTGGAGAAATGTCTATTTAGGTCTTCTGCCCGTTTTTGGATTGGGTTGTTTGTGTTTTTGATATTGAGCTGCACGAGCTGCTTGTATATTTTGGAGATTAATTCTTTGTCAGTTGCTTCATCTGTAAATATTTTCTCCCATTCTGAGGGTTGTCTTTTCATCTTGTTTATCGTATCCTTTGCTGTGCAAAAGCTTTTAGGTTTCATGAGGTCCCATTTGTTTATATTTGTTTTTATTTCCTTTTCTGTAGGAGGTGGGTCAAAAAGGATCTTGCTGTGATTTATGTCATAGAGGGTTTTGCCTGTGTTTTCCTCTAAGTTTTATAGTGTCTGGCCTTACATTTAGGTCATTAATCCATTTTGAGTTTATTTTTGTGTATGGTGTTAGGGAGTGTTCTAATTTCATTCTTTTACATGTAGCTGTTCAGTTTTCCCAGCACCACTTATTGAAAAGTCTGTCTTTTCTCCATTGTATGTTCTTGCCTGCTTTATCAAAGATAAGGTGACCATATGTGCATGGGTTTATCTCTGGCTTTCTATCCTGTTCCATTGATCTATATTTCTGTTTTTGTGCCACTACCATACTGTCTTGATTACTGTAGCTTTGTAGTATAGTCTGAAGTCCAGGAGCCTGATTCCTCCACCTCTGTTTCTCTTTCTCAAGATTTCTTTGGCTCTTCGGGGTCTTTTGTGTTTCCAAACAAATTGTGAAATTTTTTGTTCTAGTTCTGTGAAAAATGCCATTGGTAGTTTGATAGGGATTGCATTGAATCTGTAGATTGCTTTGGGTACTATAGTCATTTTCACAATGTTGATTCTTCCAATGCAAGAACATGGTATATCTCTCCATCTGTTTGTATCAGCTTTGATTTCTTTCATCAGTGTATTATAGTTTTCTGCATACAGGTCTTTTGTCTCCTTAAGTAGTTTTATTCCTAGGTATTTTTGCAATGGTAAATGGGAGTGTTTCCTTATTTATCTTTCAGATTTTTCATCATTAGTGTATAGGAGTGCAAGTGATTTCTGTTCATTAATTTTGTATCCTGCTACTTTACCAAATTCATTGATTAGCTCTAGTAGTTTTCTGGTAGCATCTTTAGGATTCTCTATGTATAGTTTCATGTCATCTGCAAGCAGTGACAGCTTTACTTCTTCTTTTCTGATTTTTATTCTTTCATTTCTTTTTCTTCTCTGATTGCTGTGACTAAAACTTCCAAAACTATTTTGAGTAATAGTTGTGAGAGTGGACAACCTTGTCTTGTTCTTGATCTTAGTGGAAAGGGTTTCAGTTTTTCACCATTGAGAACAACGTTGGCTGTGTGTTTGTCATATATGACCTTTATTATGTTAAGGTAAGTTTCCTCTATGCCTACTTTCTGAAGAGTTTCTTTCATAAATGGGTGTTGAATTTTGTCAAAAGCTTTTATTGCATCTATTGAGATTATCATATGGTTTTTATCTTTCAGTTTGTTGATATGGTTTATCACATTGATTGATTTGCATATAGTGAAAAATCCTTGCATTCCTGGGATAAACTCCACCTGATCATGATATATGATCCTTTTAATGTGCTGTTGGATTCTGTTTGCTAGTATTTTGTTGAGGATATTTCCATCTATGTTCATCAGTGATATTGGCTTTGTAGTTTTCTTTTTTTGTGACATCTTTGTCTGATTTTGGTATCAGAGTGATGGTGGCCTTGCAGAATGAGTTTAGCAATGTTCTTCCCTCTGCTATATTTTGGAAGAGTCTGAGAAGGATTGGTGCTAGCTCTTCTCTAAATGTTTGATAGAATTCGCCTGTGCATCCTTTTGGTCCTGGGCTTTTGTTTGTTGGAAGATTTTTAATCACAGTTTCAATTTCAGTGCTTGTGATTGGTTTGTTTATATTTTCTATTTCTTCTGGTTCAGTCTTGGAAGGTTGTGCTTTTCTAAGAAATTGTCTGTTTCTTCCACGTTGTCCATTTTATTGGCTGGACTCCCTCCCAGCTAGCTGTGGCACACTAGCCCCCTTCAGGTTGTGTTCACGTGGCCAACCCCAGTCCTTTCCCTGGGATTTGACCTCTGAAGCCCAAGTCTCAGCTCCCAGCCCCCACCCACCCCAGCCGGTAAGCGACAAGCCTCTCAGGCTGATGAGTGCTGGTCACTGGTTGGCACTGATCCTCTGTGTGGGAATGTCTCTGCTTTGCCATCTGCACCCCTGTAGCTGCACTCTCCTCCGTGGCTCTGAAGCTTCCCCCTGGCCACCCCACTGTCTCCACCAGTGAAGGGGCTTCCTAGTGTGTGCAAAGTTTTCCTCCTTCACAGCTCCCTCCCAGAGGTGCAGGTCCCATCCCTATTCTTTTGTCTCTGTTTATTCTTTTTTCTTTTGTCCTACCCAGGTACGTGGGGATTTTCTTGCATTTTGGGAAGCCTGAGGTCTTCTGCCAGCATTCAGTAGGTGTTCTATAGGAGTTTTCCACATGTAAATATATTTTTTATGTATTTATGGGGAGGAAGGTGATCTCCACATCTTACTCCTCCTGAATCTTGAAGGTCCTCTCTTAAGGCTAATTTTTTTTAAATATCCTTATAAATAGATCCATTTAAATTAGCTGGATTTGATCATACATTATAAGATTCCTTTTCAGGATTCTTTTCCCCCAAACTTTCTACAACTTTTTTTTTGTTAATATCCATTCCATTTTTGTCTTATGTTTTCCTCTTTCATATTCTGGAATATTAAGTAGTTATTTTGCTTTACGATAAAATTACTCATTGTTACCCTTCACAAAAACACATCTTTCATCCCTCTCCTTGTAAAAAATACATCTTACTTTCCTTGCCTACAGAGTTTTAGTTTTTCTTTACCCTCTTAGTCCTATAGTTTCATGTACGTATATGATGAGACTTTCTCAATATTGGTCAACTTTCTTTTCCAGAGAAAACTAGGAAATAAGCAGTTGTTAACTTTGGCCAAATAATATCATTCTGTAGCAATTTATGAATATATCATTTCATAATTTTCTAGAGGCATATACCCTTTTTGCATGTAATTAATTCTTAATTTTAAAGGTTTGACTTACATACTCAGGAAACCATCCCTGCTCTCAAGACAGTGACCATGCTAAGCCCCTCCCAAAGTTTCATCATGACCCTTGGCAATCTCTACTCTTTGCCCTTCTCTGACATCTCATCCCCAGGCAACCACTGATATGCTTTCCATATCAGTGGGGTTTTTTAAGATTTTTAAAAAAATTTTTATTGGAGTAGAGTTGATTTACAATGTTGTGTTAGTTTCAGGTGAACAGCAAAGTGAGTCAGATATAGATATAGATATAGATATAGATATAGATATAGATATATAGATATAGATATAGATATAGATATAGATATATAGATATAGATATAGATATAGATATCCACTATTCTTTTTGTTTAGATTCTTTTCCCATATAGGCCATTACAGAATATTGAGTAGAATTCCCTGTGCTATACAGCAGATTCTTATTAGTTATCTATTTTATATATAGTAGTGTGTGTATATCAATCCCAATCTCCCCATTTATCCCCCCCATCCCCCGGTAACCATGTTTGTTTTCTACATACATGACTCTACTTCTGTTTCATAAATAAGTTCATTTGTGCCCTTTTTTTTAGATTCCACATATAAGCAATATCATATGATATTTGTTTTTCTGTGCCTGACTTTACTTCACTCAGTATGGCAATCTCTAGGTCCATCCATGTTGCTACAAATGGCATTATTTTGTCCTCTTTTATGGCTGAGCAATATTCCATTTTTTATATGTACCGAATCATCTTTATCCAGTCCTCTGTTGATGGATGTTAAGTTGCTTCCATGTGCTGGCTATTGTAAATAGTGCTGCAATGAACATTGGGGTGCATGTATCTTTTCAAAGTACCATTTCTGATGTTATTAACAGACCCAAATATATTTAGATTTTCTAACCCTTATAGAAACAAGATGCCAAAGAGATAAACTTATGTTCAGCAGGTAAACTTTCATATTTTATCTGATTTGGGAAATATAGGTATTCAATGAATATCCATTTTTTACCAAAGGTCATAGAGCTTTAAAGTTCAAGTTACCAAATTAGTTTGTGAAACTATTTTCATGTGGACATTTATGACCATAATTATTACAAAACTAAGTATGAAAATCATTATTATACAACATGTTATAAATCATATGAAACATAAAACACACTAAAATTTTCAGTTATACATTTTATATGATTTGCATCTATTTAATTCTCTTCTGGTTAACAATTATGTTTGATTTAATCATGAAAATTTCATGAGCTAAACAACATATCTAGCCATTATCCTAAATTGTTTGGGGTGACATATTAGGCAAGTAACCAAATATCAGAAGCAATCAATGTAAATATTTAAACACATTGTCTTTTCTTCTTTTTGTATCTTTTTTTGTATCTACTGTTTTTGACATGCTTCAAACAATTCATTTTTATTTTACATTTTTTTCTTAGGATGGCTTTATAGTTCTATAATCCTAAACATCTAATGAAGACAATTTAGGCTTAAGTTTGACTAGTAAAAGTAGGTAGAAAAAATAACATGTCTGCATTATATTTAACACTGACAACTTGGAAGTTATGCCTGTTTTATTTTACCAACAATTTTTAAATCTAGCTTTATCTACCAAAGATTATCCCAGGCCATGAAAACTTTTAAAAATTGAATATGTTCCTATATTTCATATAGTTTTAGAAAGGCCTAATTTATAGAAGTTCTCATTTATCTCTGAGCTTATTTAAGTAGAATTCCTTTATGGGACTTTATAAATTAATTTAGTAATAGCATCGATAGGTAGAAAAATATCAACTATATATTGACATGCATATATGCATACATACATAAACATAAATCAACATACAGACATGCCAACAGAAACCTTACAGTTTTCATTATAAATCTTAGCCATGGGTCAGGAAAACATGGTGATATAATCAAGCTGGTTTATCTCTACTTATTATTTTCATCTGAATTGTCATGGAGGAGACTTTAAAAATTTTTTTAAATTATTTATTTAATTTATTTATTTTTGGCTGCATTGGGTCTTCATTGCTGTGTACAGGCTTTCTCTAGTTGTGGTGAGCTGGGGCTACTCTTCATTGTGGTGCACAGGCTTCTCATTGCGCTGGCTTCTCTTGTTGTGGAGCATGGGCTCTAGGATGCATGGACTTAAGTAGTTGTGGCACATGGGCTCAGTAGTTGTGGCTTGCAAGCTCTAGAGCACAGGCTCAGTAGTTGTGGTGCATGGGCTTAGTTGCTCTGCAGCATGTGGAATCTTCCCGGACCAGGGCTTGAAATTGTATCCCCTACATTTGCAGGCTGATTCTTAACCACTGTGCAACCAGGGGAGCTCTTGGAGGAGACTTTTAAGATGTTCTTTTGCCCTGACATATAGTCTGATGGCAGAATGGATTCAATTAAGGTCAGTGACTGAGGAGACATCTGGCAGCTCTCTGAATGTTTCCAGACCCCATCTGAAAGGGGTAAAACATTTAGTTCTGTTTTCAAATAGCCTTTTTCTCTCTAGTCAACCTCAGGTGTTTCCTTAAGGGAGTCCCATTGTCCCTTGAGAGCCCTCCATGGAGGGCAGCGGGGCTAAAGTTCAAGTGAGTCCAGGGAACAGAGGGGCTGAGATGGGAAAAGTCTGTCAGCGTGGAGAGAGGGTTGGAGGAGGTAGGGATTTGAAGGAGACATGTCAAAGGATCAAGGGAACTGGAGGGAAGATCCAAAGCAGTAAAAGGAGGAAGCAGGAGCAGCTGTGATGGGAAGGGACAGGTTTTAGAGAAGCCAGTGTGGGAAGACCTTAAATTTCCCAAAGACACCACTGGAGTTTCAAGTTATCCTTAGTAAAATCATGCCAACAAGAAAGGAAGAACAGAACTGGCACAACACAATTTCAGCAGGAGTCCCAGTAGGTAGTTTTCAGTCCAAGGAGAAGGTCCCATGTTCTTAACTAATGCTACCTTGATACTTATGAACAGAGAGCTTGGAACTCCAACCCAATTTGCACCTACCTGCCTTCTAGAAGCAAAGAAGCCCAGCTCTCTATCCCAGCCTCTCTTTGCCTGGGACTCTAACCTACCTTCAAAAGTACACTTCATTCTTAAGAACCAACATCTGCGCCTACAAGCTACAGGGAACATTTTTCTGGTTTAGAAGTCAAACTCACCGATGGATCCCTGATCATTCAGTCAGGAGTGAAGACCAAGTCTTCAAAGGTATGCACTTAGGGTCCTGGGTGAGTTATCTGGGCTCCAATGATGTAACTGATCCTATCTGAGTTACAGTACTGTCTCTGTCAAAGAAAAAGTATAGCTGGATATTAAAGTGGTCAAAACAGATTTTATTCAGTACTGTTGAAATAGAGGGAAAGAGACCTCAGTATAGAACTGGTTCTATTCCAAATACAGCAGGGGCAAGTGGGAATTTATAGCCAAGGGGCCTTGTGGGAGTCAGTGGATGGAAAATTACTAAGAGGAAACATTAGTGTGTATAGGAATTTCTGGCTAATTAACTAACAGGATTTTTGCTGAAGACAGGGCAGTGTGATCAGAAATCACTTGGCAGATGGTAGAGGATGAGAAACCTGATGAATATGAAGGATGATCAGACATGGATGATTGAGAGACTCTTGCTTAACTGACTTAGCAGAGTTCTTGCTCAGGATTTTGCAAGGAAGTGCACAGATGGGCCTAAGGAAACACCCAACTCCTTTGTTACAAGCCAGTGTTCAGTTTTTGGAGTTCTTGAAGCATTTCAGTGTTCTTCCCTCAGCACAGCCACCTCCCATGAAGAATGGAGCTGCCTTTGGACACCAGGACACAAACAGGAGGAAAGGACTCTTGGCACCAAAGCCCTAACCAGTGTTGTCTGCAGCCCTGATGGGTAAAGGTGTTTAATTACCATGAGCAACACTACCCTAATGTTTCTGTTGGGGTCAGCAGTGATTGAGAAAACCACAAACAAATGAGCTCAGAAACTGTTTCAAAGAGAAGGCCTTCACTAATACGTATAAAATAGATAACTAATAAGAACCTGGTGTATAAAAAATAAATAAATAAAATAAAATTCAAATTAAAAAAAGAGAGAAGGCCTTGGTGTATTCTTACCTGGGCTGCCCAAGACCAGGCCAAGGTGCAGAGACTTATGGGGCAGGGGAACTTCTCCTTGACCTTGACCTAGAGAAGGTACAAAAGAGTAAGCAGGCAACTGCCTGGGCCTGATGCAAGCTCAGGAACAACACTTGGAAGAACCAAGAGAAAATCACCTTCCCATTCCCCACGATTTCTCATGCAGGCCCTATTTTTACACTAATCACCTAAATTTGTATTGTATTTCTCTGGTACAGATTGTTTCCTCTGGATCAACTTATGCTGTTTTCACAACTCATTTACTCTTTGCTCCCCACCCCCACCCCCACCGACTGCTGTGTTACTCAGACCAAGGGAAGTGTTAGAACATGGCCAGCTGCCTTGGAGACGAAGGCCAACCAACTTCACCCAGGTTCCTTTGACTGCCTGTCTCTGTGAGGTACTGGTCTCTTCTTTTTGTTCACATGATGTACCATTATATTTTTCCTTTATATATTGGTATTACACTCTTTTATAGACTTCATGTTTTACAAATGATATGTAATAGTTTTCCTCTATTCTCCCTTCTGTTTTTTTTTTCTCATAGGTTTTATTTTTTTATATGATCTGTGTTTTTTGAATCCACATCTCTCCTTCATAGTGTTTTTTAAATGTTTACATTAGAAGAAAAAAAGTGAGGCCTGTGTGAAGGGCCAGAATAAAGTCTGGTGAAGGAAGAATCTGTGTCACTACCAAATGAAAAGTGGACAACTACTCAACAATGGAGGTTAGAAGTAATACGTCTGGAATTCAGGGTGTCCCTTAGGGTTTCTCTTAGTGTTACCATACCCTGTGATTTAGGTCAATAGAAAAATGATAAGAACTCAATCCAAACAGTACTATTAGTGACCCAAAACTTTTCATTCCTCAGGTGCTTACAGAGGCAAAGGGAATACAGAATTTGCAGTAGAAGAAGTAATTATAAATACTGGCTTTGATCTTGTGACTTGTTACTGAAAGGAGGACTGTAATTGTCATAGGTATTTCTTCCTTATTGTGTTAAGACACTTTTGTATGTATATATGCATATATTAAATATATATATATATATTTGTTTTCTATCCTCATTTATTTTCTTATCATTCAACACGAGATGTTTTAACTTTATATCATAGTATTTAAGTGTTGTTAATTTAACAACATACTAATTTTTATGGGATATCTAGGAGAATAGTAAACATCATTCAAGGACATACTTCCTCTTCTGGGGAAGAGTGACTGTTTTTGGTTGTACACAGGATGTCTTATCATGTTAGGCAGAATCAGGACCTCATTGTCTTTATTTGATGATTAAGTATGGTTGAAGATATTGGGTATAGGTGTCAAGTTGAGAAGGGTGGACTTGTGATGGTTAATGTTCTGTCAACTTGATTGGGCTAAGGGAGTTGGGTATGTGGTAGAACATTATTTCTGAGTGTGTCTGTGAGAGTGTTTCTGAGGGTAGTAGCATTTATTTCAGTATTCTTTATAAAGAGATTCACCCTCTTCAATGAGGGCACGCATCACCCAATCCAGATAGAGGTGACCAATGGAACAAAAAGACAAAGGAAGGATGAATGTCCTCTCCTCTATTAGAGCTGAGGCATCCAACCTTTCCTGCCTTTGGACATGTGTTCCTGGTCTGTGCCTTTGGATTCTGAGATTTACACCAGCTGCTAACTTGTTCTGAGTCCTTTGATACACTATCAACTTCCTTCCTTCTTAGGCCTATATACTTCGCTAAATTATTCCATAATCATTCCTCATTCTCCAGATAGCAGATGGCAGATTGTGGGTATACTCAGCCTTTATAAACATCTGAGATAATTCTTTTAATAAATATCCTCTTGTATCTATCTATCTATCATTATCATCATCTCCTATTGGATTTGGTTTGCTGCAGAACTCTGGCTAATATAGATTTTGGTTCCAAGAATGGTTCTTGAGGAAAAGAATTTTAAGGATGATTATTTTGATTGTTTCTGGGTTTTCTGGAACCTGCTTTCTAATCTTATTAGAGTTAAAGATGATAATGACTCTATTTCCAGTAGTATGTAGAGTAAGCACTGGTAGACAAAGTTGTGTGCTGAGTATGGAGATAAAGCAGTTTCCTTGTGCCAGGGTGATTACACTGGATCTCTCTATCATGGAAACTGCAACGTTTTTCTCTTCACTGGAATAGACACTAAACTTGGTACAGATTTGCCTTACCTGCATGTAAAACTACTGCCAAAACAATCATTCATGGACTTAAAGAATGTCTTGTCCACTATTATGGTATCTTACACAACATTGTTTCAGATCAGTGAACTCACTTCATAGCAAAAGAAGTTCAGCAATGGGCCCATGCACATGATATTCACTGGTCATACCACATCTCCCACCACCTGAAGCAGCTAGTTTGATAGAATGGTAGAAGAGCCTTTACAAGACTCATTTACGAAGCCAGTTGGGAAGATATTTGTTACAGGGCTATAACAATATTTTCCAGTAGACTATGTATGCTCTGAATCAGCATCCACTATGGTGCTATTTTCTTCTATCCAGGATTCATGGATCCAAGAATCAAGGGGTGGAAAAGGGAACGGCACCATTTTTGCTTCCTCTTCCCCTAACTTTATGCTCTGTTGACCTATAAGTCTTAGATACAGAGGAAGGACTTCTTCTCCTAGGAGACAAAACATTGATTCCCCCAAATGGAAGTTAAGACCTAGACCTGGCCACACTGGGCTCCTAGTGCCTGTGAATCAACATGCAAGGCAGGGAGTTTGGGTGCTGGTTAGGGTGATTGATTCTGACTACTGTTGGAGAAAACCCATAGTTGCACAATAGTTAAAATGATAAAAGCAGATTTATTCAGGACTACTGGAGTAGGATAAAAGAGCCCCCAGTATTGAACCGGGGTCAATTCTGAAGTCAGTCCACCCTATTGTTCAAAGGAATGATGAGACATTCTTCTTTCCTGAGAACAATATAGTCCGTTTCTTGTCAGTCACCTTTTATTCATTAAAGACCTGCTAAATTATCTGTTGACATTTGGTAGTAGAAGGTATGCTTTTTGGTGCTAGCCACCAGGCATTTAATGAAGTGGAGTTTCTATGAAAATAACAGAAAAACAAATATTAATATAAAAACCCCAGTTTCTGATCCCAAGAGGGAAGCCTGTTGAGAAATTTCTTGATATTGCACTCAACATCTTTAGATGGTGAATACAGACAGCAGTGATAATCCAGTGGATTTCTTGGTTTGCAGTTTGAATGTCTTTAGTGATGGCATTGGGGTTTTTGTTCAACTTTCTGAATGGCACACACAGCAGTAGACATGAAGCCTGCCCACACATGATCATTTGAGGTGATTTACTTGAGGTGTATATCTAATCCTGCAGCTTCAACTTGCACAGATTCAGGAAAAGGAAAGTTTTAGTTTTCCATGATTCCAAGTCAGATGGGAGAAAAATTGGAAACATTAATTTGGAGAGTTGTAGGCAGATACTGGAGGAAACTAGAAGAACTCAGGCTTTTGCACTGAGTGGCAAAATGTGCAAGATGGAATCCAAAAGTATAGGTTGTAGTTTTCCACTGAAAGGATTTTTTTTTCTCTCTCAGGACACCAACATTAAACCAGAAACAAAGTAAGACAAATTTGTTTGCAAAATAATCTCGTTTCATTGTACTTTGTCTGATTATTTACATAAGTGCCTAGGCATTTCTGTCTATTGCTGATTATAAACACCCTCAAGAGAACAATCAGTGTCAAACAATGATTGGCTGTGAATGCAGAAATTAAATTGGCTATGTTTATGTCTGATGAGAGTTTGTTTGAGGAGGACAATTATTTATTTCTGTGGCACACATATTTTAACATAAAAAACAGACAAGTTTATTGACCAATTTGTATGAATTTCATGCAATATCCTCTCCCACAAATATGCTCCAACTTAAAAAATATATATGTGTATATATATAATATATATGTTATATATATGTTATATATATATATATTATATATATATTCATTTTGTTGTTGTATAACTCATTTTCTCTTTCTCATGCTGGAAAAATCAATCATTCTGCCTTAGGACAAAGATATTCTTCTTAATCCTTAACAGCTCCTTATCAAAAATACATCTTACTTTGCCTTCACACAGAGGTTTTATTTTTTCTTTACCCTTGTTAATCCTGGCAGTGTGTCATTTACAAATATTGATTACAATTTTTAACCATTAATCACCTGTCTTTGACAGAGAAAACTAGGGAACAAGCAGTTTTAACTGACTGCCTCATATATCATTCTGTATCAGATTTCTGAATACATCGGTTCATAATTTTCTAGAGGCATATGCCATTTAATAGTACAAAGCTCATATTCTTTTAACAGATCCAAATATATTTATGCTGTACAAAAACAAGATGCCAAAGTACATAACCTTATGTTCAGCAATTACTATTTAATTATTTTATTTTATTTGGAAATAATCTAGCTATACAACGAATCTTCCTTATTTACTTTAATTTAGTATAGATTTAAGGTTTCAAGCTACTAAAAAGGTTTGTGGACCTTTTGTAAAGACACATACTATAAAACATAATAATTGTTGAAAAGTTAATTTACAAACTTTTATCCCACTTATATCTATTTAATTTCCTTGTTCTTAATATTTATGTTCTAATTGATCACAACATTTTTATGAGATAAACAAATGTACCCATCATTCTAAATGATTTTCTTAAATCACACATTATGTAACTTATCAAAAAAAAATCTCACAAAGAACCGAAAAGGGTAAATATATGGTTGTTCCTGTTTCCCTTTTTCTTTTTTTTTTTAATATCTTCATTGGAGTATAATTGCTTTACAATGTTGCATTACTTTCTGCTGTATAACAAAGTGAATCAGCTATACATATACATATATTCCCATATCGCCTCCCTCTTGCGTCTCCCTCCCACCCTCCCTATCCCACCCCCAAAGGTAGTCACAAAGCACCTAGTTGATCTCCTTGTGTTATGCAGCTGCTTCCCACTAGCTATCTATTTTATATTTGGTAGCGTATATATGTCCATGCCACTTTATCATTTAATCCCAGCTTACCAGTCCCCCGTCCCATGTCCTCAAGTCAATTCTCTACATCTGTATCTTTATTCCTGTCCTGCCCCTGGGTTACTCAGAATCATTTTTTTTTTATTCCATATATATGTGTTAGCATGCACCAGTCAACATCTTCCTTGTTTTTTCTTTTTCTTTCTTTTCTTTGATATTTCCATCACTTTATTATAAGCAAGTTCAGTGAAGGGGTTTGTCTTATTTGTCAGGTAAACATTAGAAAAATGAAGTGTTTTCTTTCCAAGGATGTACATCTAATAATCTTCGCTGAAGCTTCAATCATTTTTTAAAAATCTTTATTGGAGTATAATTGCTTTACAATGCTGTGTTAGTTTCTGCTTTATAACAAAGTGAATCAGTTATACATATACATATGTTCCCATATCTCTTCCCTCTTGCGTCTCCCTCCCTCCCACCCTCCCTAGCCCACCCCTCTAGGTGGTCACAAGGCACCGAGCTGATCTCCCTGTGCTATGCGGCTGCTTCCCACTAGCTATCTATTTTACGTTTGGTAGTGTATATATGTCCATGCCTCTCTCTCGCTTTGTCATAGCTTACCCTTTCCCCTCCCCATATCATCAAGTCCATCCTCTAGTAGGTCTGTGTCTTTACTCCTGTCTTACAACTAGGTTCTTCATGACATTTTTTTATCTTAAATTCCATATATATGTGTTAGCATACGGTATTTGTCTTACTCTTTCTGACTTACTTCACTCTGTATGACAGACTCTAGGTCTATCCACCACATTACAAATGGCTCAATTTCGTTTCTTTTTATGGCTGAGTAATATTCCATTGTATATATGTGCCACGTCTTCTTTATCCATTCATCCGATGATGGGCACTTAGGTTGTTTCCATCTCTGGGCTATTGTAAATAGAGCTGCAATGAACATTTTGGTACATGACTCTTTTTGAATTTTGGTTTTCTCAGGGTATATGCCCAGTAGTGGGATTGCTGGGTCATATGGTAGTTCTATTTGTAGTTTTTTAAGGAACCTCCCTACTGTTCTCCATAGTGGCTGAACCAATTCACATTCCCACCAGCAGTGCAAGAGGGTTCCCTTTTCTCCACACCCTCTCCAGCATTTATTGTTTCTAGATTTTTTGATGATGGCCATTCTGACTGGTGTGAGATGATATCTCATTGTAGTTTTGATTTGCATTTCTCTAATGATTAATGACGTTGAGCATTCTTTCATGTGTTTGTTGGTAGTCTGTATATCTTCTTTGGAGAAATGTCTATTTAGGTCTTCTGCCCATTTTTGGATTGGGTTGTTTGTTTTCTTGCTATTGAGCTGCATGAGCTGCTTGTAAATTTTGGAGATTAATCCTTTGTTGGTTGCTTCATTTGTTTATTTTTATTTCCATTTTTCTAGGAGGTGGGTCAAAAAGGATCTTGCTGTGATTTATGTCATAGATTGTTCTGCCTATGTTTTCCTCTAAGAGTTTGATAGTTTCTGGCCTTACATTTAGGTCTTTAATCCATTTTGAGCTTCTTTTTGTGTATGGTGTTAGGGAGTGCTCTAATCTCATACTTTTACATGTACCTGCCCAGTTTTCCCAGCACCACTTACTGAAGAGGCTGTCCTTTCTCCACGGTACATTCCTGCCTACTTTATCAAAGATAAGGTGACCATATGGGCGTGGCTTTATCTCTGGGCTTTCTATCCTGTTCCATTGATCTATCTTTCTGTTTTTGTGCCAGTACAATACTGTCTTGATTACTGTAGCTTTGTAGTATAGACTGAAGTCAGGGAGCCTGACTCCTCCAGCTGCGTTTTTCGTTCTCAAGATTGCTTTGGGTATACAGGGTCTTTTGTGTTTCCATAGAAATTGTGAAATTTTTTGTTCTAGTTATGTGAAAAATGCCAGTGGTAGTTTGATAGGCATTGCATTGAATCTGTAGAGAATTTGGGTGGTAGAGTCATGTTCACAATCTTGATTCTTCCAATCCAAGAACATGATATATCTCTCCACCTATTTGTATCATCTTTACTTTCTTTCATCAGTGTCTTATAATTTTCTGCATACAGGTCTTTTGTCTCCTTAGGTTGGTTTATTCCTAGATATTTTATTCTTTTTGTTGCAATGGTAAATGGGAGTGTTCTCTTGATTTCCCTTTCAGATTTTTCATCATTAGTGTATAGGAATGCCAGAGATTTCTGTGCATTAATTTTGTATCTGGCTACTTTACCAAATTCATTGGCTCTAGTAGTTTTCTGGTAGCATCTTTAGAATTTTCGATGTATAGTGTCATGTCATCTGCAAACAGTGACAGCTTTACTTCTTCTTTTCCGATTTTGATTCCTTTTATTTCCTTTTCTTCTCTGATTGCTGGGAATAAAACTTCCAAAACTATCTTGAATAAGAATGGTGAGAGTGGGCAACATTGTCTTGTTCCTGATCTTAGTGGAAATGCTTTCAGTTTTTCACCATTGAGGATGTTGTTGGCTGTGGGATTGTAATATATGGCCTTTATTATGCTGACAAAAGTTCCCTCTATGCCTACTTTCTGCAGGGTTTTCTATCATAAATGTGTGTTGAATTATGTCGAAAGCTTTCTCTGCATCTATTGAGATGATCATACGGTTTTTCTCCTTCAATATACTAATATGGTTTATCACACTGATTGATTTGCATATATTGAAGAATCCTTGCATTCCTGGAATAAACCCCACTTGATCATGGTGTATGATCCTTTTAATGTGCTGTTGGATTCTGTTTGCTAGTATTTTGTTGAGGATTTTTGCATCTATGTTCATCAGTGATATTGGCCTGTAGTTTTCTTATTTGAGACATCCTTGTCTGGTTTTGGTATCAGGGTGATGGTGGCCTCGTAGAATGAGTTTGGGAGTGTTCCTGCTTCTGCTATATTTTGGAACAGTTTGAGAAGGGTAAGTGTTAGCTCTTCTCTAAATGTTTGATAGAATTCACCTGTGAAGCCATCTGGTCCTGGGCTTTTGTTTGTTGGAAGTTTTTTAATCACAGTTTCAATATCAGTGCCTGTGATTGGTCTGTTCATATTTTCTATTTCTTCCTGATTCAGTCTTGGCAGGTTGTGCATTTCTAAGAATTTGTCCATTTCTTCCAGGTTGTGCATTTTATTGGCATAGTGTTGCATGTAGTAATCTCTCATGATCTTTTGTTTCCCTGCTGTGTCAGTTGTTACTTCTCCTTTTTCATTTCTAATTATATTGATATTAGTCTTCTCTCTTTTTTTCTTGATGAGTCTGGCTAATGGTTTATCAATTTTGTTTATCTTCTCAAAGAACCAGCTTTTAGTTTTATTGATCTTTGCTATCATTTCCTTCATTTCTTTTCCATTTATCTCTGATCTGAATTTTATGATTCTTTCCTTCTGCTAGTTTTGTTTTCTTGTTGCTATTGTTCTTCTTTCTCTAATTTCCTTATGTGCAAGGTTAGGTTGTTTATTCGAGATATGTCCTGTTTCTTAAGGTAGGATTGTATTGCTATAAACATCCATCTTAGAACTGCTTTTGCTGCATCCCACAGATTTGGGGTCATCGTGTCTCCATTGTCATTTGTTTCTAGGTATTTTTTGATTTCCTCTTTGATTTCTTCAGTGATCACTTCATTATTAAGTAGTGTATTGGTTAGCCTCCATGTGTTTGTATTTTTTTACAGATCTTTTCCTGTAATTGATATCTAGTCTCATAGTGCTGTGGTCGAAATGATACTTGATAAAGTTTCAATTCTCTTAAATTTACCAAGGGTTGATTTGTGACCCAAGATATGATGTATCCTGGAGAATGTTCCATGAGCTCTTGAGAAAAATGTGTATTCTGTTGTTTTGGGATGGAATGTTCTATAAATATCAATTAAGTCCACCTTGTTTAATGTATCATTTAAAGCTTGTGTTTCCTTATTGATTTTCATTTTGGATGATCTGTCCTTGGGTGAAAGTGGGGTGTTTGAGTCCCCTACTCTGAATGTGTTACTGTCAATTACCCCTTTTATGGCTGTTAGTATTTACCTTATGTATTGAGGTGCTCCTATGTTGGGTGCATAAATATTTACAATTGTTATATGTTCTTCTTGGATCGATCCCTTGATCTTTATGTAGTGTCCTTCTTTGTCCCTTCTAATAGTCTTTGTTTTAAAGTCTATTTTTTCTGACATGAGAATTGCTACTCCAGCTTTCTTTTGGTTTCCATTTGCATGAACTATCTTTTTCCATCTCCTTTCTTTCAGTCTGTATGTGTCTCTAGGTCTGAAGTGGGTCTCTTGTAGACAGCAAATATATGGGTCTTGTTTTTGTATCCATTCAGCCAGTCTGTGTGTTTTGGTGGGAGCATTTAGTCCATTTACATTTAAGGTAGTTATTGATACGTATGTTCCTATCTCCATTTTTTAATTGTTTTGGGTTTGATATTGTAGGTCTTTTCCTTCTATTGTGTTTCTTGCCTAGAGAAGTTCCTTTAGCATTTGTTGTAAAGCTGGTTTGGTGGTGCTGAACTCTCTCAGCTTTTGCTTGTCTGTAAAGGTTTTAATTTCTCCATCAAATCTGAATGAGATCCTTCCTGGGTAGAGTAATCTTGGTTGCAGCTTTTTCTCTTTCATCACTTTAAATATGTCCTGCCAGTCCCTTCTGGCTTGCAGAGTTTCTGCTGAAAGTTCAGCTGTTAACCTTATGGGGATTCCCTTGTGTGTTATTTGTTGTTTTTTTCTTGCTGCTTTTGATATGTTTTCTTTTTATTTAATTTTTGACAGTTTGAGTAATATGTGCCTTGGTGTATTTCTCCTTGGGTTTATCCTGTATGGGACTCTCTGTGCTTCCTGGACTTAATTAACTATTTCCTTTCCCCTATTAGGGAAGTTTTCAACTATAATCTCTTCAAATATTTTCTCAGTCGCTTTCTTTTTCTCTTCTTCTTCTGGAACCCCTATAATCCGAATGCTGGTTCATTTAATGTTGTCCCAGAGGTCTCTGAGACTGTCCTCAGTTCTTTTCATTCTTTTTTCTTTATTCTGCTCTTCAGTAGTTATTTCCACTATTTTATCTTCCAGGTCACTTATCCGTTCCTCTGCCTCAGTTTTTCTGCTATTGATCCCATCTAGAGTATTTTTCATTTCATTTATTGTGTTGTTCATCATTTGTTTCATCTTTAGTTCTTCTAGGTCCTTGTTAAATGTTTCTTGCATTTTGTCTATTCTATTTCCAAGATTTTGTATCATCTTTACTATCATTATTCTGAACTTTTTTTCAGGTAGACTGCCTCTTTCCTCTTCGTTTGTTAGGTCTGGTGCATTTTTATCTTGCTCCTTCATCTGCTGTGTGTTTTTCTGTCTTCTCATTTTGCTTATCTTACTGTGTTTGGGGTCTTCTTTTTGCAGACTGCAGCTTCGTAGCTCCCATGGTTTTTGGTGTCTGTCCCCAGTGGCTAAGGTTGGTTCAGTGGGTTGTTTAGGCTTCCTGGTGGAAGGGACTAGTGCCTGTGTTCTGGTGGATGAGGCTGGATCTTGTCTTTCTGGTCGGCAAGTCCACGTCTGGTGGTGTGTTTTGGGGTGTCTGTGGACTTCTTATGATTTTAGGCAGCCTCTCTGCTAATGGGTGGGGTTGTGTTCCTCTCTTGCTAGTTGTTTGGCATAGGATGTCCAGCACTGTAGCTTGCTGGCCGTTGAGTGAAACTGAGTGCTGGTGTTGAGATGGAGATATCTGGGAGAGTTTCACCATTTGATACTATGTGGAGCTGGGAGGTCTCTTGTGGACCAGTGTCCTGAAGTTGGCTCTCCCACCTCAGAGGCACAGCACTGACTGCTAGCTGCAAGACCAAGAGTCTTTCACCCACACAGCTCAGAATAATAGTGGGAAAAGGTAGAAAGAAAGAATTAGTAGAAATAGAAAGAAAGAAGGAAAGAAAGAAAGAAAGAAAGGAGGGAGGGAGGGAGGGATGGTGGAAGGAAGGAAGGAGGGAAAGAAGGAAAAAAAGAAAGAAAGAAGATAAAGTAAAATAAAGTAAGATAAAATAAAGTTATTAAAATAAAAAATAATTACTAAGAGAAAAAAAGTTTTTTAAAAATGGACTGATACAACCCTAGGACAAATGGTGGAAGCTATACAGAAAAAATCTCACACAGAAGCATGTACATACACACTGGCAAAAAGAGGAAAAGACAAAAAAATCATAAATCTTGCTCTCAAAATCCACCCCGTTAATTTGGGGTGATTTGTTGTCTATTAATGTATTCCACAGATGCAGGGTACATCAAATTGATTGTGGAGCTTTAATCCCCTGCTTCTGAGGCTGCTGGGAGAGATTTTCCTTTCTCTTCTTTGTTCTCACAGCTCCCAGGGGCTCAGCTTTGGATTTGGCCCCGCCTCTGCGTGTAGGTGGCCAGAGGGCGTCTGTTCTTCGCTCAGACAGGACGGGGTTTAAGGAGCTGATGATTCGGGGGCTCTGGTTCACTCAGGCCAGAGGGAGGGAGGGGCACGGAGCGCGGGGCGAGCGTGTGGCGTCAGTGGCCAACATGACGTTGCACCAGCCTGGGGCACGCCGTGCATTCTCCCTGGGGAGTTGTCCCTGGATCCCGGGACCCTGGCAGTGGCGGGCTGCACAGGTTGCCCGGAAGGGGGGTGTGGATAGTGACCTGTGCTCACACACAGGCTTCTTGGTGGCGGCAGCAGCAGCCTTAGCACCTCATGCCCGTCTCTGGGGTCCGCGCTTTTAGCCATGGCTCGCGCCCGTCTCTGGAGCTCCTTTAAGCAGCAGTCTTAATCCCCTCTTCTCGCCCACCAGGATGAGGAGTCTTGCCTCTTCGGCAGGTCCAGACTTTTCTCCGGACTCCCTCCCGGCTAGCTGTGGCGCACTCACCCCCTGCAGGCTGTGTTCATGCTGCCAACACCAGTCCTCTCCCGGCGCTCCGACTGAAGCCCAAGCCTCAACTCCCAGCCCTGCCCTCCCCGGCGGGTGAGCAGACAAGCCTCTCGGGCTGGTGAGTGCCAGTCGACCCTGATCCTCTGTGCGGGAATCTCTTCACTTTGCCCTCCGCACCCCTGTTGCTGTGCTCTCCTCCGTGGCTCCGAAGCTCCCCCGCTCCGCCACCCGCAGTCTCCGCCCACGAAGGGGCTTCCTCGTGTGTGGAAACCTTTCCTCCTTCACAGCTCCCTCTCACTGGTGCAGGTCCCGTCCCTATCCTTTTGTCTCTGTTTATTCTTTTTTCTTTTGCCCTACTCAGGTACGTGGGGACTTTCTTGCCTTTTGGGAGGTCTGACGTCTTCTGCCAGTGTTCAGTATGTGTTCTGTAGGAGTTGTTCCACGTGTAGATGTATTTCTGGTGTATCTGTGGGGAGGAAGGTGATCTTCTCATCTTACTCTTCTGCCATCTTCCCGGAAGCCTGCCTTTGAAATCTTAATTGTGTCCTTGTTTAAATGGATAACTTAGTGTTGTTCCACAGTGATCTTATTTACTTGTGTTCAAACCCTTTGACATTTTTGACAATTTCCCTAAGTCAAATAGTGAATGAAGTCTTTTTGCCCTCAAGTTAATATTGAGATTTCCCAGACGGTCCCTAAGAAATCACAAGGATTTGGCTCTCTCTTTGTAAAAGGGAGATAATTAGATTTATTCAGCATGTTAAATAATGTGTGGGCACTGGCAACTAAGAAGTGATAATAAACCTCTGTAAGTTACTTTTTTAATTTTTAAGATTTTCTTTTATTTTTGTTTTATTTTTCAGCAAGTGTTCCCATATAGGCTGGGTTGAGTATTTTGGCCATGCAGTGCAGCTTGCGGGATCTTAGTTCCCCAATCAGGGATCAAACTTGTGCCCCCTGCAGTGGAAGCATGGAGCCCTTTCCACTGGACCACCAGGGAATTTCTGATTTTCTTTTATTTTATTGAAGCATAGTGGATGTACAATATTGTTAGCTTCAGGTGTACGATATAGTGATGTGACATTTAAATACATGACAAAATGGTCACCACAATAAATCTAGCAAGCAACCATCATTGTACAGTTATTACAGTATTATTGACTATATTCCTTATGTTGTTATTATCTCCCTGTGATTTATTTATTTTATAACTGAAGTGTTGTACATTTAAATCCATTTTATTTATTTTGCCAAGTCCCCCAAACCCCTCCCCTCTGGCTACCACCAGTTTTCTGTATGTATGAGTATCTTCCTGTTTTATTTTGATGGTTGTTTTTCAAACATTCTACATATATATGAAATCATACGATACTTGTCTCTCTCTGTCTGACTTATTTCACTTCTTCATCCATTCATCTATTGATAAACACTTAGGTTGTTTCCATATCTTGGCCATTGCAAATAATGCTGCAATGAACATAAGCATGAATATATCTTTTCAAGTTAGTGTTTTTGTTTTCTTTGGATAAATAACCAGACGTGGAATTCCTGGGTTGTACTCTAGTCCTATTTTTAATTTCTTGAGGAACCTCCATATTATTTTCCATCATGGCCGCACAAATATACACTCCCACCAACAATGCACAAGGGTTACCTATCTCTACATCTTCACCTACACTTGCTATGAACACTTTTTAATGATAGTCTTTCTGACAGGTGTGAAGTGCCATCTTGTTATGGTTTTTATTTGCATTTCCCTGATGATTAGTGACGTATATCTTTTCATTGATTTGTTGGTCATCTATACATCTTCTTTGGCAAAAAGTTTATTCAGGTTTTCTGTCCAATTTTTAATCACATTATTTGTTTTTTCTTGATATTGAGTTGTATGAGTTCTTTATAAATTTTGGATATTAACCCCTTATTGGATATTTCATTTGCAAATATATTCTCCCATTTGCCTTTTTATTTTGTTGATAGTTTCCTCTGCTGTGCAAAATCTTTTTAGTTTAGTGTAATCCGAGTTGTTTGTTTTTGCTGCTGTTGCTCTTGCTTAATGGGACCTCCTTTGTTGTAGGCTAATTGACCATATATGTATGGGTTTATTCTTGAGCTCTCTCCATTGATCTATGCATCTGTGTTTGTGCCAGTACAATACACTTCTGATTACTATAGCTTACTAGTATACTCTGAAAACAGGGAACGTGATACCTCCTGCTTTCTTAAGATTGCTGTGGCTATTCTGGGTCTTTTGTGAATCTATACTAAGTTTATAGTTATTTGTTCTAGTTCTGTGAAAAATACCATTGATATTTGATAAGGATTGCATTGAATATGGAAATTGCTTTGGATAGTATCAACATTTTATTGATATTAATTCTTCCATTTCATGAGAATTTAATATCTTTCCATTGATTTGTGCTATCTTCACTTTGTCTTCTTCTTTTTATTTTAATCAAAGTCTTATACTTTTTAGAGTACAGGTCTTTCACCAACTTGCATATTCCTAGGTATTTACTTCCTTTTGATGTCATTGTAAGTAGGATTGCTTTCTTAAAATCTTTTTCTGGTTGATTGTTATTAGTGTGTAGAAATGCGACAGATTTCTGTATATTAATTTTGTATCTTACAACTTTACTGACTTCATTTATTAGTTGTAATAGATTTTAGGTGGAGTCTTTAGTGTTTTCTATATATAGTATCATGTCTGCAAAGTTCGCAAAGAGTGATAATTTTACTTGTTTCTTCCAAATTTGCATTTTATTTTATCTTCTTTTTCTCGTCTGATTAATTTGACTAGGTACTACATTGAATACCAGTACATCCAGTACTACATTGAATAAAAGGGGTGAGAGTGGGTATTCTAGTCTTGTTCCTGTCCTTAGAGTAAATGCTTTCAACTTTTAACCACAATGATGTTAACTGTGGGTTTGTAATATAATGTCTTTATTTTGTGAAGTATGTTCCTTCTATGTCCTCTTTGTTGAGAGTATTTTATAATAAATGAATGTTTGTGTCAAAACTTTTCTGCAGTTATTGTGATGATTTTATCCATTTTTAAAAAAAATATAGTGTATCTTGTTGATTTGTTTACAGATATTAAACTATTCTTGAACTCCTGGAACAAATCACATTTGATCATGTTGTATGACTGTTTTAAAGTATTATTTGTAAATATTTTGTTAAGGATTTTTGCAACTATGTTTATTGGGGATATCGGCCTCTAATTTTCTTTTTCCTTCCTTCTACTAACTTTGCATTTTGTTTCTTCTTCTTACTTTAGTTCCTTTAGGTCTCAGGTTAGATTGTGGGGTTTCTTTGTTTTGCATTATTATTATTTTTTTGTCTCTTGAGGTAGGCCTGTATTGCTATAACGTTCCTCTTAGAAATGCTTTTGCTGTGTCCCATAGATTTTGGAATGTTGTGTTTCCATGTTACTTGTATCAGCGTATTTTTTGATTTCCTCTTTGATTTCTTCAATGAATCATTGGTTTTTGGTTAGCATATTGTTTAGACTCCACGTTTGTGGGTTTTTTGTCTTTTTGAAGTTGATTTCAAGTCTTGTACTATTGTGACCAAAACAAAAATGTTTGATATAATTTCAATTTTCTTAGTCTTATCAAAACTTGTTTTGTGGCTTAATATGTGACCTATCCTGGAGCATATTCTATGTGCATTTGGAAAAAAAAAACACTTATATTTTGCTGTTTTTGGATCAAATGTTTTGTAATGGGTTGGCCAAAATGTTCATTGTGTTAGTGAATACATTGTTCAATTAAATTCTTGGTGAAAATGAAAAATGTGTCTTTTATTTTTACTTAAAACTGAATGAACTTTTTGGCCAACCCAATATATAGCTGTTAAAGCTATCTGATCTAAAGTGTCGTTTAAGGCCAGTGCTTTATTATTGATTTTCTGTGTAGATTATCTATCTATTGAGGTCAGTGGAATGTTAAGGTTCCCTAATATCATTACTGTTGATTTCTCCCTTATTGCCTGTTAATATTTGCTTTAAGTATATAGGTGACTCTATGTTGGCTGCATATATACTTACAAGTTTTACATCTTCTTGTTGAAGGTTTTTTTAAAAATTATTATTTAATGCTTTTCTTTTGTCTCTTGTCACAGTCTTTGTTTTAAAATCATTTTTGTCTGATATAACTATTGCTACCCCAGCTTTCTTTTCATTTCCATGTGCATAGAATATATATTCCATCATCTAACGTTCAGTCTGTTTGTGTCTTTAGATCAGAAGTGAGTCTCTTAAAGCTATATATATATATCCATTCAGCCACCTTACGTTCTTTACTTGGAACATTTTTGGTCCAATTATGTTTAAAGTGATTAGTGACACTTATTGTACTTATTGCCATTTTGCTAATTGTTTTCTGTTTTGTTGTTTTTGCTCTTTCTTTCCTTCTTTTTTTGCTCTCTAGCCTTATGATTCAATAGATTTTAAAATCTTAATTTGTATTCTTTTCTCCCTCACACTCTGTTTTGTTTTCTTGTGTGTGTGTGTGTGTGTGTGTGTGTGTGTGTGTATGTATCAATTGTCGGTTTTTGGTTGTGGTTACCATAAATTTCTTATATAACAACCTACGTATATAGTAATCTATTTTAGGTTGATGGTCACTTAGGTTTGTGTTCTAAAACCACTACATTTTTCTTCCCCCCTCCACATTTTGTGACTTTGACATCATATTTTGTATTTAAAAGTTTTGTGTGCCACTTAACTGTTTTAGATATAGAAGATTTTATCACTAGTGTTCTGTTTTTTAACCTTCATACTAGCTATATACGTGGTTATTTACTACTTTTACTTCATGTTTCCTTTATTAGTGAGATGTTTTTCTTTCATAATTCTTTTTTTTTATAGCTATAACCATTTCTTTTCCCTTTAAAGAAATCTCTTTCATATTTCTTGTAAGTCACTTTAGTGGTGGTTCATTAGTCTTGCTTTTGCTTATTCAGGAAACCCTCTCTTTCAATTCTGAATGATAATCTTGCCAGACAGAGTATTCTTGGTTGCTAATGTTTTCTTTTCAGCCCTTTGAATATATCATGCCAATCCCCTCAGGCCTATAAAATTATC
Organism: Aethalodelphis obliquidens; assembly: GCF_003676395.1. Taxonomy (NCBI): domain Eukaryota; kingdom Metazoa; phylum Chordata; class Mammalia; order Artiodactyla; family Delphinidae; genus Aethalodelphis; species Aethalodelphis obliquidens. The sequence continues at coordinate 652,942 of NW_020838078.1, read as the reverse complement.
CCTGTAAAGTCAGCTGATAGTGTTAAGGAGGCTTCCCTAAATGTAACTACTTCCCTATATGTAACTTTCCTCTGTGTGGCTACTTTTAAGATCCTCTCTTTATCTTTAACCTTTGACATTTTATTTATAATGTCTCTTAGTGTGGGTTTCTTTGGTTTCCTATTGTTTGGGACTCTGTGATTTCTGAACTTTGATGTTTCCTTTGCCAAGTTAAAAAAGTTTTCAGCCATTATTTCTTCAAATAGATTTTCTCTCCCCTTCTCTCTTCTTCTTCCAGGACCCCTGTAATGCAAAGGTTAGTATGCATGATGTTGCCCCAGAAGTTTCTTAAACAATCCTCATTTTTGGTTATTTTTTTCTTTTCTTTTTGTTTTTATTGGGTGATTTCTGTTATTCTAGATTCATATTGCTGATCTGGTCTGCATCCTCTAATCTGCAGTTAATTCCTTCTAGTGTAGTTTTCACTTCAATCATTGTATTCTTCAGCTTTTTTCTTCTCATCTCTATTGGAATATAATTGCTTTACAATGGTGTGTTAGTTTCTGCTTTATAACAAAGTGAATCAGTTATACATATACATATGTTCCCATATCTCTTCCCTCTTGTGTCTTCCTCTCTCCCACCCTCCCTATCCCACCCCTCTATGTGGTCACAAAGCAACGAGCTGATCTCCCTGTGCTATGAGGCTGCTTCCCACTAGCTATCTATTTTACATTTGGTACTGTATATATGTCCATGCCACTCTCTCACTTTGTCACAGCTTACCCTTCCCCCTCCTCATATGCTCAAGTCCATTCTCTAGTAGGTCTGTGTCTTTATTCCCATCTTACACCTAGGTTCTTAAGGACACTTTTCCCCCTTAGATTCCATATATATGTGTTAGCATATGGTATTTGTCTTTCTCTTTCTGACTTACTTCACTCTGTATGCCAGACTCTAGGTCCATCCACCTCACTACAAATAACTTAATTTTGTTTCTTTTTATGGCTGAGTAATATTCCATTGTATATATGTGTCACACTTCTTTACCCATTCATCCGATGATGGACACTTAGGTTGCTTCCATCTCCTGGCTATAGTAAATAGAGCTGCAATGAACATTTTCGGTACATGACTCTTTTTGAATTATGGTTTCCTAAGGATATATGCCTAGTAGTGCAATCGCTGGGTCATATGGTAGTTCTACCTGTAGTTTTTTAAGGAACCTCCGTACTGTTCTCCATAGAGGCTGTACCAATTCACATTCCCACCAGCAGTGCAAGAGTGTTCCCTTTTCTCCACACCCTCTCCAGCATTTATTGTTTCTAGATTTTTTGATGATGGCCATTCTGACTGGTGTGAGATGATATCTCATTGTAGTTTTGATTTGCATTTCTCTAATGATTAATGATGTGGAGCATTCTTTCATGTGTTTGTTGGCAATATGTATATCTTCTTTGGAGAAATGTCTATTTAGGTCTTCTACCCATTTTTGGATTGGGTTTTTTGTTTTTTTGTTATTGAGCTGCATGAGCTGCTTGTAAAGTTTGGAGATTAATCTTTTGTCAGTTGCTTCATTTGCAAATATTTTCTCCCATTCTGACGGTTGTCTTTTGGTCTTGTTTATGGTTTCCTATGCTGTGCGAAAGCTTTGAAGTTTCATTAGGTCCCATTACTTTATTTTTGTTTTATTTCCATTTCTCTAGGAGGTGGGTCAAAAAGGATCTTGCTGTGATTATGTCACAGTGTGTTGTGCCTATGTTTTCTTCTAAGAGTTTGATAGTTTCTGGCCTTACATTTAGGTCTTTAATCCATTTTGAGCTTATTTTTGTGTATGGTGTTAGGGAGTGATCTAATCTCATACTTTTACATGTTCCTCTACAGTTTTCCCAGCACCACTTATTGAAGAGGCTGTCCTTTCTCCACTGTACATTCCTGCCTCCTTTATCAAAGGTAGGTGACCCTATGTGCGTGGGTTTATCTCTGGGCTTTCTATCCTGTTCCATTGATCTATCTTTCTGTTTTTGTGCCAGTACCATACTGTCTTGATTACTGTAGCTTTGTAGTATAGTCTGAAGTCAGGGAGCCTGATTCCTCCAGCTCCACTTTTCGTTCTCAAGATTGCTTTGGCTATTCGGGGTCTTTTGCGTCACCATACAAGTTGTGAATTTTTTTGTTCTAGTTATGGGAAAAATGCCAGTGGTAGTTTGATAGGGATTCCATTGAATCTATAGAGTGCTTATGGCTAGTAGAGTCATTTTCACAATGTTCATTCTTCCAATCCAAGAACATGGTATATCTCTCCATCTATTTGTATCATTTTTAATTTCTTTCATTAGTGTCTTATAATTTTCTACATACACTTTTTTTTTGTCTACTTAGGGAGGTTTATTCCTAGATATTTTATTCTATTTGTTGCAATGGTAAATGGGAGTGTTTTCTTAATTTCACTTTCAGATTTTTCATCATTAGTGTATAGAATTGCCAGAGATTTCTGTGCATTAATTTTGTATCCTGCTACATTACCAAATTCATTGATTAGCTCTAGTAGTATTCTGGTAGCATCTTTAGGATTCTCTATGTATAGTATCATGTCATCTGCAAACACTGACAGCTTTACTTCTTCTTTTCTGATTTGGATTCCTTTTATTTCTTTATCTGCTCTGATTGCTGTGGCTAAAACTTCCAAAACTGTGTTGAATCAGAGTGGTGAGAGTGGGCAACCTTGTCTTGCTCCTGATCTTAGTGGAAATGGTTTCATATTTACACCATTTAGGATGATGTTGGCAGTGGGATTGTAATATATGTCCTTTATTATGTTGAGGAACTTTCCCTCTGTGCCTACTTTCTGGAGAATTTTTTTTTAGTAAATGGTGTTGAATTTTTTTGAAAGGTTTCTCTGAATATATTGAGATGGTCAAATGGTTTTTCTCCTTCAATTTGTTAATATGCTGTATCACGTTGATTGATTTGCATATATTGAAGAATCCTTGCATTCCTGGTATAAACCACACTTGATCATGGTGCATGATCCTTTTAATGTGCTGTTGGATTCTGTTTGCTAGTATTTTGTTGAGGACTTTTGCGTCTATGTTCATCAGTGATACTGGCCTGTAGTTTTGTTTCTTTGTGACATCCCTGTCTGGTTTTAGTATCAGGGTGTTGGTGGCTTCGTAGAATGAGTTTGGGAGTGTTCCTCCGTCTGCTATATTTTGGAAGAGATTGAGAAGGATAGGTGTTATCTCTTCTCTAAATGTTTGATAGGATTAGACTGTGAAGCCATCTGGTCCTGGGCTTTTGTTTGTTGGAAGATTTTTAATCACAGTTTCAATTTCAGTGCTTGCGATTGGTCTGTTCATATTTTCTATTTCTTCCTGATTCAGTCTTGGCAGGTTGTGCATTTCTAAGAAGTTGTCCATTTCTTCCAGGTTGTCCATTTTATTGGCATAGAGTTGCTCGTAGTAATCTCTCATGATCTTTTGTATTTCTGCAGTGTCAGTTGTTACTTCTCCTTTTTCATTTCTAATTCTATTGAGTCTTCTCCCTTATTTTTCTTGATGGGTCTGGCTAATGGTTTATCAATTTTGTTTATCTTCTCAAAGAACCAGCTTTATTTTTATTGATCTTTGCTATCGTTTCCTTCATTTCTTTTTCATTTATTTCTGATCTGATTTTTAGGATTTCTTTCCTTCTGCTAACTTTGGGGATTTTTAGTTCTTCTTTCTCTAATTGCTTTAGGTGCAAGGTTAGGTTGTTTTTTCGAGATGTTTCCTGTTTCTTAAGGTAGGATTGTATTGCTATAAACTTCCCTCTTAGAACTGCTTTTGCTGCATCACACAGATTTTGGGTCGTCGTGTCTCCATTGTCATTTGTTTCTAGGTATTTTTTGATTTCCTCTTTGATTTCTTCAGTGATCACTTCGTTATTAAGTAGTGTATTGTTTAGCCTCCACGTGTTTGTATTTTTTTACAGATCTTTTCCTGTAATTGATATCTAGTCTCATAGTGCTGTGGTCGAAATGATACTTGATAAAGTTTCAATTCTCTTAAATTTACCAAGGGTTGATTTGTGACCCAAGATATGATGTATCCTGGAGAATGTTCCATGAGCTCTTGAGAAAAATGTGTATTCTGTTGTTTTTGGATGGAATGTCCTATAAATATCAGTTAAGTCCATCTTGTTTAGCGTATCATTTAAAGCTTGTGTTTCCTTATTTATTTTCATTTTGAATGATCTGTCCATTGGTGAAAGTGGGGTGTTAAAGTCCCCTACTCTGAATGTGTTACTGTCAATTACCCGTTTTATGGCTATTAGTATTTGCCTTATGTATTGAGGTGCTCCTATGTTGGGTGCATAAATATTTACAATTGTTATATGTTCTTCTTGGATCGATCCCTTGATCTTTATGTAGTGTCCTTCTTTGTCCCTTCTAATAGTCTTTGTTTTAAAGTCTATTTTTTCTGACATGAGAATTGCTACTCCAGCTTTCTTTTGGTTTCCATTTGCATGAACTATCTTTTTCCATCTCCTTCCTTTCAGTCTGTATGTGTCTCTAGGTCTGAAGTGGGTCTCCTGTAGACAGCAAATATATGGGTCTTGTTTTTGTATCCATTCAGCCAGTCTGTGTGTTTTGGTGGGAGCATTTAGTCCATTTACATTTAAGGTAATTATCGATATGTATGTTCCTATTTCCATTTTCTTAATTGTTTTGGGTTCGTTATTGTAGGTCCTTTCCTTCTATTGTGTTTCTTGCCTAGAGAAGTTCCTTTAGCATTTGTTGTAAAGCTGGTTTGGTGGTGCTGAACTCTCTCAGCTTTTGCTTGTCTGTAAAGGTTTTAATTTCTCCATCAAATCTGAATGAGATCCTTCCTGGGTAGAGTAATCTTGGTTGCAGCTTTTTCTCTTTCATCAGTTTAAATATGTCCTGCCAGTCCCTTCTGGCTTGTAGAGTTTTTGCTGAAAGATCAGCTGTTATCCTTATGGTGATTCCCTTGTGTGTTACTTGTTGTTTTTCCCTTTCCGCTTTAATATGTTTTTTTCCATTTAATTTTTGATCGTTTGATTAATATGTGTCTTGGCATGTTTCTCCTTGGATTTATACTGTATGGGACTCTGTGTGCTTCCTGAACTTGATTAACTATTTCCTTTCCCTTATTAGTGAAGTTTTCAATTATAATATATTGAAATATTTTCTCAGTCCTTTTCTTTTTCTCTTCTTCTTCTGGGACCCCTATATTTCAAATGATGGTGAGTTTAATGTTGTCCCAGAGATCTCTGAGACTGTCATCAGTTCTTTTCATTTTTTTTTCTTTATTCTTCTCTGCAGTTTTTATTTCCACCATTTTATCTTCCAGGTCACTTATCGTTCTTCTGCCTCAGTTCTTCTGCTGTTGATCCCTTCTAGAGTATTTTTAATTTCATTTATTGTGTTGTTCATTGTTACTTTTTTTCTCTTTAGTTCTTTCAGGTCCTTGTTAAATGTTTCTTGCATTTTGTCTATTCTATTTCCAAGATTTTGTATCATCTTTACTGTCATTATTCTGAATTCTTTTTCAGGTAGACTGCCTCTTTCCTCTTCATTTGTTCAGTCTGGTGGGTGTTTATCTTGCTCACTCATCTACTGTGTGTTTGTCTGTCTTCTCATTTTGCTTTTCTTACTGTGTTTGAGGTCTTCTTTTTGCAGGCTGCAGGTTCATAGTTCCCTTGTTTCTGGTGTGTGTCCCCAGTGCCTAAGGTTGTTCAGTGGGTTGTGTATGCTTTCTGGTGGAGGGGACTAGTGCCTGTATTCTGGTGTATGAGGCTGGATCTTGTCTTTCTGGTGGGCAGGTCCACGTCTATTGGTGTTTTTGGGGTGTCTGTGGCCTTATTATTATTTTAGGCAGGCTCTCCATTAATGGGTAGAATTTTGTTCCTGTTTTGCTAGTTTGGCATAGGGTGTCCAGCACTGTAGCTTGCTGGTCGTTGAGTGAAACTGGGTGCTGGTGTTGAGATGGCGATCTCTGCGAGATTTTCACCATTTGATATTATGTGGAGCTGGGAGGTCTCTTGTGGTCCAGTGTCCTGAAGTTGGCTCTCCCACCTCAGAGGCACAGCACTGACTCCTGGACTGGAGCACTAAGAGCCTGTCCTCCACATGGCTCAGAATAAAAGGGAGAAAAAATAGAAAGAAGGAAAGAAAGACAGAGAGAAAGAAAGAAAGAAAGAAAGAAAGAAAGAAAGAAAGAAAGAAAGAAAGAAGGAAAGAAAGGAAGAAGATAAAATAAAATAAAGTAAGATAAAATATAAATTTATTAAAATAAACAGTACAAAATAATTAGTAAGAAAATAAACTTTTAAAAAGCAAAACAAAACAACAACAAAACAAAACAGATGGACAGAACCCTAGAACAAGTGGTGAAAGCAAAGCTATACAGACAAAATCTCCCACAGAAGCATGCAGATACACACTCACAAAAGGAGGAAAAGGGGAAAAAATAATAAATCTTGCTCTCAAAGTCCACGTCCTCAATTTGAGATGATTCCTTGTCTATTCAGGTATTCTACCAATGCAGGGTACATCAAGTTGATTGTGGAGATTTAATCTGCTGCTTCTGAGGCTTCTGGGAGAAATTTCCCTTTCTCTTCTTTGTTCGAACAGCTCCTGGTGCTCAGCTTTGGATTTGGTCCTGCTTCTGCTTGTCAGTCGTCAGAGGGCGTCTGTTCTTCGCTCAGACAGGATGGGGTTAAAGGAGCCACTGTTTTGGGGGCTGTGGCTCACTGAGGCTCGGGGGGTGAGGGGCACAGAGTGCGGGGCAATCCTGCGGTGGAAGAGGCTGGCGAGACATTGCACCAGCCTGATGCATGCCATGCGTTTTCCCGGGGAAGTTGATCCTGCATCCCAGGACCCTGGTAGTGGCGGGCTGCACAGGTTCCTGGTAGGGGAGGTGTGGATAGTGACCTGTGCTTGCACTCAGGCTTCTTGCTGGCAGCAGCAGCAGCCTTAGCATGTCATGCCCATCTCTGTGGTCCGCGGTGATAGCTGCGGCTCGCGCCTGTCTCTGCAGCTCCTTTAAACAGCGCTCTTAATCTCCTCTCCTTGCGCACCAGAAAACAAAGAGGGAAGAAAAAGTCACTTGCCTCTTAGGCAGGTCCAGACTTTTCCCCAGACTCCCTCCCAGCTAGCCGTGGTGCACTAGCCCCCTTCAGGCTGTGTTCACGCCACCAGTCCTTTACCTGGGATCTGACCTCTGAAGCCCGAGCCTCAGCTCCCAGCGCCCACCCACCCCGGCGAGTGAGCAGAGAAGCCTCTCGGGCTGGTGAGTGCCGGTCGCCACTGATCCTCTGTGTGGGAATCTCTCTGCTTTGCCCTCCACACCCCTGTTGCTGCGCTCTCCTCCATGGCTCCGAAGCTCCACCCACCTCCGCCACCCGCAGTCTCTTCCACAAAAGGGCTTCCTAGCGTGTGGAAGCTTTCTTCCTTCTCAGCTCCCTCCCACTTTCTTCCTTCTCAGCACCCACTGGGAATAGGGTGCAGTTCCCATCCCTATTCTTTTGTCTCTGTTTATTCTTTTTTCTTTTGCCCTATCCAGGTACGTGGGGAGTTTCTTGCCTTTTGGGAGGTCTTAGGTCTTTTGCCAGCGTTCAGTGGGTGTTCTATAGGAGCAGTTCCACCTGTAGATGTATTTCTGATGTATCTGTGGGGAGGAAGGTGATCTCCACATCTTACTCTTCCACCATCTTCCCCCTCTCTCCTGCTTTTTTTAAAATATACATTTTTTATTTCTTTCTGAATTTCTCAATGTGCTTCCCCATTCTTCTCCTGAGTTCAGTGAGTATCTATATGACAATTACTTTGAGCTCTTTAACTGTTAGATTGCTTATGTTCAGTTTAGTTCTTTTTCTGATGTTTTTCTTGTTCTTTCATTTGGAACATCTCTCTTTGTCTCCTCATTTTGCTTAATTTTGTTTTTTCTTTCTAGTATTAGATGTATCAGGTACATCTACTGGTCTTGAAAGAGTGGCTTTATATAGAAGACATCCCATGACGCCTAGTAGCACAGTCTCCTCTGGTCACCAGAACCAAATGTTTCATTATTATCCCCTGTGTCAGCTGCATTTACCTTCCTATTGTGGCTGGTCCACAATTGATGCAGGTTTGCTAGTGTGTAGGCTTCATCTCCAGTGCAGATTTCTTTTTTTTTTTTTTTAACATCTTTATTGGGGTATAATTACTTTACAATGGTGTGTTAGTTTCTGCTTTATAACAAAGTGAATCAGTCATACATAAACATATGTTCCCATATGTCTTCCCTGTTGCGTCTCCCTCCCTCCCACCCTCCCTATCCCACCCCTCCAGGCTGTCACAAAGCACCGAGCCAATATCCCTGTGCCATGTGGCTGCTTCCCACTAGCTATCTACCTTACTACGTTTGTTAGTGTGTATATGTCCATGACTCTCTCTCGCCCTGTCACAGCTCACCCTTCCCCCTCCCCATAACCTCAAGTCCGTTCTCTAGGAGGTCTGCGTCTTTATTCCTGCTTTACCCCTAGGTTCTTCATGACATTTTTTTCCTTAAATTCCATATATATGTGTTAGCATACGGTATTTGTCTTTTTCTTTCTGACTTACTTCACTGTGTATGACAGACTCTAGGTCTATCCACCTCATTACAAATAGCTCAATTTCATTTCTTTTTATGGCTGAGTCATATTCCATTGTATATATGTGCCACATCTTCTTTATCCATTCATCCGATGACGGGCACTTAGGTTGTTTCCATCTCCGGGCTATTGTAAATAGAGCTGCAATGAACATTTTGGTACATGACTCTTTTTGAATT